>NC_090656.1:204964422-205296922 GCF_040937935.1 Hyperolius riggenbachi
CCTCCTGCAACTGACCACCTGTGTTCTGCATCCACCTCCTGCAACTGACCACCTGTGTTCTGCATCCACCTCCTGCAACTGACCACCTGTGTTCTGCATCCACCTCCTGCAACTGACCACCTGTGTTCTGCATCCACCTCCTGCAACTGACCACCTGTGTTCTGCATCCACCTCCTGCAACTGACCACCTGTGTTCTGCATCCACCTCCTGCAACTGACCACCTGTGTTCTGCATCCACCTCCTGCAACTGACCACCTGTGTTCTGCATCCACCTCCTGCAACTGACCACCTGTGTTCTGCATCCTCCTCCTGCAACTGACCACCTGTGTTCTGCATCCTCCTCCTGCAACTGACCACCTGTGTTCTGCATCCTCCTCCTGCAACTGACCACCTGTGTTCTGCATCCTCCTCCTGCAACTGACCACCTGTGTTCTGCATCCTCCTCCTGCAACTGACCACCTGTGTTCTGCATCCTCCTCCTGCAACTGACCACCTGTGTTCTGCATCCTCCTCCTGCAACTGACCACCTGTGTTCTGCATCCTCCTCCTGCAACTGACCACCTGTGTTCTGCATCCTCCTCCTGCAACTGACCACCTGTGTTCTGCATCCTCCTCCTGCAACTGACCACCTGTGTTCTGCATCCTCCTCCTGCAACTGACCACCTGTGTTCTGCATCCTCCTCCTGCAACTGACCACCTGTGTTCTGCATCCTCCTCCTGCAACTGACCACCTGTGTTCTGCATCCTCCCCCTGCAACTGACCACCTGTGTTCTGCATCCTCCCCCTGCAACTGACCTCCTGTGTTCTGCATCCACCTCCTGCAACTGACCTCCTGTGTTCTGCATCCACCTCCTGCAACTGACCTCCTGTGTTCTGCATCCACCTCCTGCAACTGACCTCCTGTGTTCTGCATCCACCTCCTGCAACTGACCTCCTGTGTTCTGCATCTGACCTCCTGCATCTGACCTCCTGCATCTGACCTCCTGCATCTGACCTCCTGCATCTGACCTCCTGCATCTGACCTCCTGCATCTGACCTCCTGCATCTGACCTCCTGCATCTGACCTCCTGCATCTGACCTCCTGCATCTGACCTCCTGCATCTGACCTCCTGCATCTGACCTCCTGCATCTGACCTCCTGCATCTGACCTCCTGCATCTGACCTCCTGCATCTGACCTCCTGCATCTGACCACCTGCGTCCTGCATCTGACCACCTGCATCTGACCTGTGTTCTGCATCCTCCTCCTGCATCTGACCTCCTGTGTTCTGCATCCTCCTCCTGCAACTGACCACCTGTGTTCTGCATCTGACCACCTGTGTTCTGCATCCTCCTCCTGCATCTGACCTCCTGTGTTCTGCATCCTCCATCTGACCTCCTGCGTTCTGCATCCTCCTCCTGCATCTGACCTCCTGCGTTCTGCATCCTCCTCCTGCATCTGACCTCCTGCGTTCTGCATCCTCCTCCTGCATCTGACCACCTGCGTTCTGCATCCTCCTCCTGCATCTGACCACCTGCGTTCTGCATCCTCCTCCTGCATCTGACCTCCTGCGTTCTGCATCCTCCTCCTGCATCTGACCTCCTGCGTTCTGCATCTGACCTCCTGCATCTGACCTCCTGTGTTCTGCATCCTCCTCCTGCATCTGACCTCCTGTGTTCTGCATCCTCCTCCTGCATCTGACCTCCTGTGTTCTGCATCCTCCTCCTGCAACTGACCGCCTGTGTTCTGCATCCACCTCCTGCAACTGACCTCCTGTGTTCTGCATCCACCTCCTGCAACTGACCACCTGTGTTCTGCATCCACCTCCTGCAACTGACCACCTGTGTTCTGCATCCACCTCCTGCAACTGACCACCTGTGTTCTGCATCCACCTCCTGCAACTGACCACCTGTGTTCTGCATCCACCTCCTGCAACTGACCTCCTGTGTTCTGCATCCACCTCCTGCAACTGACCTCCTGTGTTCTGCATCCACCTCCTGCAACTGACCACCTGTGTTCTGCATCCTCCTCCTGCAACTGGCCACCTGTGTTCTGCATCCTCCTCCTGCAACTGACCACCTGTGTTCTGCATCCTCCTCCTGCAACTGACCACCTGTGTTCTGCATCCTCCTCCTGCAACTGACCACCTGTGTTCTGCATCCTCCACCTGCATCTGACCACCTGTGTTCTGCATCCTCCTCTTGCATCTGACCACCTGTGTTCTGCATCCTCCTCTTGCATCTGACCACCTGTGTTCTGCATCCTCCTCTTGCATCTGACCACCTGTGTTCTGCATCCTCCTCTTGCATCTGACCACCTGTGTTCTGCATCCTCCTCTTGCATCTGACCACCTGTGTTCTGCATCCTCCACCTGCAACTGACCACCTGTGTTCTGCATCCTCCACCTGCAACTGACCACCTGTGTTCTGCATCCTCCACCTGCAACTGACCACCTGTGTTCTGCATCCTCCACCTGCATCTGACCACCTGTGTTCTGCATCCTCCACCTGCATCTGACCACCTGTGTTCTGCATCCTCCTCTTGCATCTGACCACCTGTGTTCTGCATCCTCCACCTGCATCTGACCACCTGTGTTCTGCATCCTCCTCTTGCAACTGACCACCTGTGTTCTGCATCCTCCCCTGCAACTGACCACCTGTGTTCTGCATCCTCCTCCTGCAACTGACCACCTGTGTTCTGCATCCTCCTCTTGCATCTGACCACCTGTGTTCTGCATCCTCCTCTTGCATCTGACCACCTGTGTTCTGCATCCTCCTCTTGCATCTGACCACCTGTGTTCTGCATCCTCCTCTTGCATCTGACCACCTGTGTTCTGCATCCACCTCCTGCAACTGACCTCCTGTGTTCTGCATCCTCCTCTTGCATCTGACCGCCTGTGTTCTGCATCCTCCTCTTGCATCTGACCGCCTGTGTTTTGCATCCTCCTCCTGCAACTGACCGCCTGTGTTCTGCATCCACCTCCTGCAACTGACCTCCTGTGTTCTGCATCCACCTCCTGCAACTGACCACCTGTGTTCTGCATCCACCTCCTGCAACTGACCACCTGTGTTCTGCATCCACCTCCTGCAACTGACCACCTGTGTTCTGCATCCACCTCCTGCAACTGACCACCTGTGTTCTGCATCCACCTCCTGCAACTGACCTCCTGTGTTCTGCATCCACCTCCTGCAACTGACCTCCTGTGTTCTGCATCCACCTCCTGCAACTGACCACCTGTGTTCTGCATCCTCCTCCTGCAACTGACCACCTGTGTTCTGCATCCTCCACCTGCATCTGACCACCTGTGTTCTGCATCCTCCTCTTGCATCTGACCACCTGTGTTCTGCATCCTCCTCTTGCATCTGACCACCTGTGTTCTGCATCCTCCTCTTGCATCTGACCACCTGTGTTCTGCATCCTCCTCTTGCATCTGACCACCTGTGTTCTGCATCCTCCTCTTGCATCTGACCACCTGTGTTCTGCATCCTCCTCTTGCATCTGACCACCTGTGTTCTGCATCCTCCACCTGCAACTGACCACCTGTGTTCTGCATCCTCCACCTGCAACTGACCACCTGTGTTCTGCATCCTCCACCTGCAACTGACCACCTGTGTTCTGCATCCTCCACCTGCAACTGACCACCTGTGTTCTGCATCCTCCACCTGCATCTGACCACCTGTGTTCTGCATCCTCCACCTGCATCTGACCACCTGTGTTCTGCATCCTCCTCTTGCATCTGACCACCTGTGTTCTGCATCCTCCACCTGCATCTGACCACCTGTGTTCTGCATCCTCCTCTTGCATCTGACCACCTGTGTTCTGCATCCTCCTCTTGCAACTGACCACCTGTGTTCTGCATCCTCCCCCTGCAACTGACCACCTGTGTTCTGCATCCTCCTCCTGCAACTGACCACCTGTGTTCTGCATCCTCCTCTTGCATCTGACCACCTGTGTTCTGCATCCTCCTCTTGCATCTGACCACCTGTGTTCTGCATCCTCCTCTTGCATCTGACCACCTGTGTTTTGCATCCTCCTCTTGCATCTGACCACCTGTGTTCTGCATCCACCTCCTGCAACTGACCTCCTGTGTTCTGCATCCTCCTCTTGCATCTGACCGCCTGTGTTCTGCATCCTCCTCTTGCATCTGACCGCCTGTGTTTTGCATCCTCCTCCTGCAACTGACCGCCTGTGTTCTGCATCCACCTCCTGCAACTGACCTCCTGTGTTCTAAAAATAAAAAAAAACCAAAAAAAAAAAAAAAAAATAAAAAAAAAGAGAGTTCCACCGACTGCTAACTGGTACCACCTGGTGGATCTGCATCCACCTCCTCCAGAGATTCACGAGCTCACGACCCCTGTGTTCTGCATCCACCTCCTGCACTGTCACCCCTGTGTTCTGCATTCACGTGCTCACTGGTACCACCTGTGTTCTGCATCCACCTCCTGCAACTGACCACCTGTGTTCTGCATCCACCTCCTGCAACTGACCACCTGTGTTCTGCATCCACCTCCTGCAACTGACCACCTGTGTTCTGCATCCACCTCCTGCAACTGACCTCCTGTGTTCTGCATCCACCTCCTGCAACTGACCACCTGTGTTCTGCATCCTCCTCCTGCAACTGACCACCTGTGTTCTGCATCCTCCTCCTGCAACTGACCACCTGTGTTCTGCATCCTCCTCCTGCAACTGACCACCTGTGTTCTGCATCCTCCACCTGCATCTGACCACCTGTGTTCTGCATCCTCCTCTTGCATCTGACCACCTGTGTTCTGCATCCTCCTCTTGCATCTGACCACCTGTGTTCTGCATCCTCCACCTGCATCTGACCACCTGTGTTCTGCATCCTCCTCCTGCATCTGACCACCTGTGTTCTGCATCCTCCACCTGCAACTGACCACCTGTGTTCTGCATCCTCCACCTGCAACTGACCACCTGTGTTCTGCATCCTCCACCTGCAACTGACCACCTGTGTTCTGCATCCTCCACCTGCAACTGACCACCTGTGTTCTGCATCCTCCACCTGCATCTGACCACCTGTGTTCTGCATCCTCCCCCTGCATCTGACCACCTGTGTTCTGCATCCTCCTCTTGCATCTGACCACCTGTGTTCTGCATCCTCCTCCTGCAATCTGACCACCTGTGTTCTGCATCCTCCTCTTGCATCTGACCACCTGTGTTCTGCATCCTCCTCTTGCATCTGACCACCTGTGTTCTGCATCCTCCTCTTGCATCTGACCACCTGTGTTCTGCATCCTCCTCTTGCATCTGACCACCTGTGTTCTGCATCCTCCTCCTGCAACTGACCACCTGTGTTCTGCATCCTCCTCTTGCATCTGACCACCTGTGTTCTGCATCCTCCTCTTGCATCTGACCACCTGTGTTCTGCATCCTCCTCCTGCATCTGACCTCCTGTGTTCTGCATCCTCCTCCTTGCATCTGACCACCTGTGTTCTGCATCCACCTCCTGCAACTGACCACCTGTGTTCTGCATCCACCTCCTGCAACTGACCACCTGTGTTCTGCATCCTCCTCCTGCAACTGGCCACCTGTGCTCTGCATCCTCCTCCTGCAACTGACCACCTGTGTTCTGCATCCTCCTCCTGCAACTGACCACCTGTGCTCTGCATCCTCCTCCTGCAACTGACCACCTGTGCTCTGCATCCTCCTCCTGCAACTGACCACCTGTGCTCTGCATCCTCCTCCTGCAACTGACCACCTGTGCTCTGCATCCTCCTCCTGCAACTGACCACCTGTGCTCTGCATCCTCCTCCTGCAACTGACCACCTGTGCTCTGCATCCTCCTCCTGCAACTGACCACCTGTGCTCTGCATCCTCCTCCTGCAACTGACCACCTGTGCTCTGCATCCTCCTCCTGCAACTGACCACCTGTGCTCTGCATCCTCCTCCTGCAACTGACCACCTGTGCTCTGCATCCTCCTCCTGCAACTGACCACCTGTGCTCTGCATCCTCCTCCTGCAACTGACCACCTGTGCTCTGCATCCTCCTCCTGCAACTGACCACCTGTGCTCTGCATCCTCCTCCTGCAACTGACCACCTGTGCTCTGCATCCTCCTCCTGCAACTGACCACCTGTGCTCTGCATCCTCCTCCTGCAACTGACCACCTGTGCTCTGCATCCTCCTCCTGCAACTGACCACCTGTGCTCTGCATCCTCCTCCTGCAACTGACCACCTGTGCTCTGCATCCTCCTCCTGCAACTGACCACCTGTGCTCTGCATCCTCCTCCTGCAACTGACCACCTGTGCTCTGCATCCTCCTCCTGCAACTGACCACCTGTGCTCTGCATCCTCCTCCTGCAACTGACCACCTGTGCTCTGCATCCTCCTCCTGCAACTGACCACCTGTGCTCTGCATCCTCCTCCTGCAACTGACCACCTGTGCTCTGCATCCTCCTCCTGCAACTGACCACCTGTGCTCTGCATCCTCCTCCTGCAACTGACCACCTGTGCTCTGCATCCTCCTCCTGCAACTGACCACCTGTGCTCTGCATCCTCCTCCTGCAACTGACCACCTGTGCTCTGCATCCTCCTCCTGCAACTGACCACCTGTGCTCTGCATCCTCCTCCTGCAACTGACCACCTGTGCTCTGCATCCTCCTCCTGCAACTGACCACCTGTGCTCTGCATCCTCCTCCTGCAACTGACCACCTGTGCTCTGCATCCTCCTCCTGCAACTGACCACCTGTGCTCTGCATCCTCCTCCTGCAACTGACCACCTGTGCTCTGCATCCTCCTCCTGCAACTGACCACCTGTGCTCTGCATCCTCCTCCTGCAACTGACCACCTGTGCTCTGCATCCTCCTCCTGCAACTGACCACCTGTGCTCTGCATCCTCCTCCTGCAACTGACCACCTGTGCTCTGCATCCTCCTCCTGCAACTGACCACCTGTGCTCTGCATCCTCCTCCTGCAACTGACCACCTGTGCTCTGCATCCTCCTCCTGCAACTGACCACCTGTGCTCTGCATCCTCCTCCTGCAACTGACCACCTGTGCTCTGCATCCTCCTCCTGCAACTGACCACCTGTGCTCTGCATCCTCCTCCTGCAACTGACCACCTGTCCTCTGCATCCTCCTCCTGCATCTGACCACCTGTGCTCTGCATCCTCCACCTGCATCTGACCACCTGTGCTCTGCATCCTCCTCTTGCATCTGACCACCTGTGCTCTGCATCCTCCTCTTGCATCTGACCACCTGTGTTCTGCATCCTCCTCTTGCATCTGACCACCTGTGTTCTGCATCCTCCTCTTGCATCTGACCACCTGTGTTCTGCATCCACCTCTTGCATCTGACCACCTGTGTTCTGCATCCTCCTTCTGCAACTGACCACCTGTGTTCTGCATCCTCCTCCTGCAACTGACCACCTGTGTTCTGCATCCTCCTCCTGCAACTGACCACCTGTGTTCTGCATCCACCCCCTGCAACTGACCACCTGTGTTCTGCATCCTCCTTCTGCAACTGACCACCTGTGTTCTGCATCCTCCTCCTGCAACTGACCACCTGTGTTCTGCATCCTCCTCCTGCAACTGACCACCTGTGTTCTGCATCCTCCTCCTGCAACTGACCACCTGTGTTCTGCATCCTCCTCCTGCAACTGACCACCTGTGTTCTGCATCCACCCCCTGCAACTGACCACCTGTGTTCTGCATCCTCCTTCTGCAACTGACCACCTGTGTTCTGCATCCTCCTCCTGCAACTGACCACCTGTGTTCTGCATCCTCCTCCTGCAACTGACCACCTGTGTTCTGCATCCTCCTCCTGCATCTGACCTCCTGTGTTCTGCATCCACCTCTTGCATCTGGCCTAACACAGCACGTCATCTTTGTTTTACAAGTCTTTTTCCTGTGGTGTTTATAGTAGAATCTCTGTATAGTAAACTTCACCTGGCGAAGTAGTTAAAGGACAGGTCCGAGCAATAAAAAAAGACTTACCCGGGGCTTCATCCAGCCCCTGGCAGCCGATATGTCCCTCACCGCAGCTCAAGTGTCCCGGGATACCCTTTGTTGAAGATGATGACCTTGCCAGGTCAGCATCTTCTTGCACAAGCAGCTCGGCCACGTGCGGGCATAGACTATACCGACCTGGCGAGGTCGGCATCTCCAATAGAGGGGGTCCTGGGACACTGAAGCTCCGGTGAGGGACATGTCGGCTGCCAGGGGCTGGATGAATCCCTGGGTAAGTAGGTTTTTTATTTTTTTTATTTTATTTTTTATTGCTCAAATGTGTTCTTTAATTTGTATCAGAATTGGTCATACAGAGCAGCTCATACAGGCACATTGGTGGGACGTGGGAACTGAGTTTACTATAACCAGAGGTTTACTATCAGGAGATTCTATTATATTATGATTTATAAACTCTTTCATCCGTTTAGCACCCAGTTTATTTAGAGGCTTTCTATTGCTCCAGGCCAATTTATTTTAGCACATTTTTTAATTATTTATTATATTTCCTTTGCTTCTAATTAGTACTGCTGTAATGTGCATTTATGGCCACTTGTCACTAGCGGGCAGTGTGAGGCAATAACAGAGGACTTCGGCTTTCACTTTCTAAATTTTCTGCTAGTAGAGAGAGATCAAAGCATTCCAAGAATTTACAGCACGGCGAGTTCTGCGGACTGAGGTCCAAAGCAGCGCACTCCTCTCAAATGAGAACTCTGCTGAAGCTGCTAATGGGTTAACTAAAAGACAGTCCCCTGCTTACAAACTCAAGTTACAACTTTTCAGAGATATAAACAGTTGTCTTCAGGTACAAAATATACAGTATATACTCGTGTATATACGTGTATACCCCCCAACTTTTCCCTAAAAAAAAAAACAAAAAAAAAACAAACTGGAAAATATTTTTATTTTTTTACAATGCCAAATATATCTTCAATTCTTCCATTTCCGTTGCTGTGTGGGGTCACCGCATGTCACAGTGACATCTAAGCAGGAAGCTGTTGGTTATAGTTGCTGAACTTTGCTGATTTTTGGCCCAAAACAGCCAAGATAATAGCAATTGTGTTTTCCTGCGAAGGGTGTAAGCAGTTACACAGATACAGTATTTGGCTGTGACTGCAGTGTATGCCCTGCAGTCAACAACAACAAATATTTGTAAAGTGCTTTTCTCCCATAGGACTCAAAGCGCATAAGCATGGCTCAGACCAATAATTGGTTGAATGGTAAATTGTGGTACAGAGGAAGAATTCTATTAGTGCTGAAATGCTACGCTAAACAGGTGGCTTTTCATTCTGGCTTTAAATAACTCCAGGGAAGGGACCGTCTTTACTGGGTATGGTAGCGTATTCCAAAGAGTAGGGGCAGCATGATAGAAAGCTCTGTCTCCAAAGGTTTTGAGGTGCACTCTGGGAGTGACCAAATTTATGGAACCTGCTGATATGAGGTTGTGAGGTGTGGTACAGCTTCACTAAGTCCTTCATGTATCCAGTGCCCAACTTGTGCAGGGATTTGAATGTCAGCAGTCCAATTTTGAAGATTATTCTACTGGTAGCCAGTGCAGTGAGCGAAGGATCGGTGTAATGTGACAGTGGCGAGGCTGGTTTGTTAGCAATCTGGCAGCAGCATTCTGCACTAATTGCAGGCAGTACAGGTCCTTGTTTAGGAGGCCAGCATAAAGGGCATTGCAACAACAAAGGGGCTCTAATGCTACTTTAGGGGAGAGGGTCTGTCAGGGGGGCTCTCGGATTGTTACTAGAACCGGCCCTGTGTTTATTGCATGAAGACAAATCTGAGATGCCCATATAGTCTCCAAGCTGCTTTGTGAAAGCAAGGTGAGGGTGGTGCTGTACACAGCCTGTTCACACTACTTAAACAATATTGTTTCCCAGACAACTAATTGTAAAGATAACCTTTATCCTTGAAGATGCAAGTAATCTGTCTCTGCTCATCTCCTTGACTCATTTAGCTTGTGCTTACGGGCTTACTCCACTTAAAGGACACCTGAAGTGAGGGCTATATGGAGGCTGCTATATTTATTCCCTTTTAAGAGATATCAGTTGCCTGGGGTCCTGCTGCAGTAGTGTCTGAGTCAAGCATGCAGCTAATCTTGTCAGAAACACCTGATCTGCTGCATGTTTGTTCAGGGTCTATTGTGAAACGTATTGGAGGCAGAGGATCAGCAGGATTGATAGCCAGGGAACTAGTATTGATTAAAAGGAAATAAATATGGCGGCCTCCATATACCACTTAACTCAGTTGTTCTTTAACCACTTAAAGAGAAACTCCGACCAAGAATTGAACTTGATCCCAATCAGTAGCTGATACCCCCTTTTACATGAGAAATCTATTCCTTTTCACAAACAGACCATCAGGGGGTGCTACATGACTGATATTGTGATGAAACCCCTCCCACAAGAAACTCTGAGGACCGTGGTACTCCTGGCAGTTTCCTGTCTGTGAACCTTGTTGTATTGTGGGAAATAACTGTTTACAGCTGTTTCCAACTGCCAAAAAAGCATGCAGCAGCTACATCACCTGCCAGCAGTAAAAATGTCACCATGTAATAAATGTCAGAATGTAAATCAGGGATTTAAAAGACTGACTAAATCATTTATACATAATTATTGTAAAAATGAAGCACTTTTTTATTACATTATTTTCACTGGAGTGTCAGGCAATGTTAAATAAAATAAACGCTACTTACCAGGGGCTTCCTCCAGCCCCAAGCTCCCAGGACCTCCCTCTCAGCATCTCTGCAAGCAGCCGTTTGCCGGAGCTCCGACCCGGTCCCCGGCGATGACGTCAGAGCGACCTGGAGGTCGCTCTGTACTGCGCCTCCGCGATCGGCGCTGTCAATCACCGCCACGTGGGCCAGAGCGGACTGCACAGGCGCAGTAGTTCTGACGTCATCGCCGGGGACCGGGTCGGAGCTCCGGCAAACGTCTGCTTGCAGAGATGCGGCTAAGGTGGTCCTGGGAGCTTGGGGCTGGAGGAAGCCCCCGGTAAGTAGCGTTTATTTTATTTAACATCGCCTGACAACTCCTTTAAGGACTGTAGGCTTATACCCCCTTAGTGACCAGGCTATTTTTTTTTTTTTAAATTAGGCCACGGCAGCTTTAAGGCCTCGCTGCAGGGCCGTACAACTGGGCACACAAGAGAACCACCCCCCTTTCTTGCCCACCAACAGAGTTTTCTGTTGGTGGGCTCTGATTGCTGCGGCATGTTTGTTTCATTTTTTTCCCGTTTTATACATATTCATTTTTAAATTTTTCCTTTTTTTTTTTTTTTCCCCCTCAGCCTCCTTCCCTTCATCCTCCCTCCCCCCACCAGCCAATGACACCGATTGGCTGTCATAGGCTTCAGCCTATGACTGCAGATCACTCTTGTAGGTCTCAGGGGGACAGCTGTGTCACACGGCTGTCCCCCGTACATCGCTGCCGTAGATCGCATCGCTGTACCATGTAAATAGACAGCGGTTTCGGCGTCTAACAGTCTCCTAGCGGCGATCGCTGCTGGAAGGCTGATGATGGAGCGGAGCTCAGTCATTCAAGCAGGGTTGCGCGCGCATCTGCGTGCGCATTCCCCTGCAATCTCCACCCCTAGGACTTCACACCAATTGGCGTTGAGTGGTCCTGGGGCTGCCGCTGCGTCCACTCCAATTGGCTAAATAAATACCCGGGGCTTCCTCCAGCCCCTGACTGTACTACTGCGCCTGCACAGTACACTCCAGACCATGTGACCGAGAGCGGCTCTCGAGGAGTAGATGCCTGGAGAGTTCAGCATCTGCACTGGAGGGGCCACCAGCTGAAAGTGGAGCTGCGGCGAGGGCACAGGATGGCTGCCAGGGGCTGGAGGAAGCACCAGGTAAGTAGATTGTTTTTTTTTTTTTTTTTTTTTTTTTTTTTTTTTTAAATTTGCTAGGACCCTCCTTTTAAGAACAAAAAATCTTTATAACCTATTATCACAACAAATGATTTTGTAACTGAATGCCACTAAATATTCTTTTTCAACTTCAGTGTGAAACTGCTGTAACTTAGGAAACTTAATGAAAACCATGACAACAGTACACGGCTTTGTACAATAACCAGACATTTCCTTTTTCTCAGTCTATCTCACTGGTTCATTAGATAGTAGTATAAGCTAGATAGATAGTAAGATAGCTGTGTCCCTTCACACTCCACTGCTGAGTTCACTGAAGCGACACTCATTCCTCACAGAGGAGGGAGTCCCACATCAGTGGAGATGCTGGCTGTACCGGAGCTGACAGTGATGGGGACAGATTGGACATTGATGGGGCCCTTGCAGAGTCTTTGGCCAAGTAGCGGCTCACCACCTGTCTTGGCAGGCACACTCATCTACTGCTCCATGGCTCCGTGCACTCCTGACTTCATCCTCACAGCTGCGCCTATCCTCCGGGACCCCGCGCATGTTATTACGTAATAACATGCCGCGGGGTCACAGATGCAGCCAGCGGTGGATGAAGACTGGAAGCCAAGGACTCATAGAGGAGTGTGTCTGCTGGGACAGGTGGGTCGACCAAAGACTCTGCAGTGGCCTCGGGGAGGATAGTTGAGTTGGAGGGCCTTGGAAGCCAGGTTGGGGGCCCTGGGGCAATTGCCTAGGTTACCTATATGATAGCACCGGCCCTGAGTAAACATGTCATATATATATATATATATAAGCTGTGTTCTCCCTTTCACAGGAGACGAGGACCGCAAGATGAATGATGAGTTAGAGCACCAATACCAGCAGAGTATGGACAGCACAACGTCCGGCCGTAACCGCCGGCACTGCGGATTGGGCTTCAGCGAGGTAACTGCATGACCATTGTATTGAGTAACCCAGCATATGTATCAGTGTGTAAGAGGTTTACATACACAGTACATTCATTTAAAGGGGCAAAAACCTGATGTTCTGATCAGGGCTGTGAATTCAGAGCAATTTTTGGGCACTCTGATTCGGGAAAAATAATGCACCTAATAAATTAAAACTGTAATTTAAAAAAGAAAATATGGTAAACTGATGTATTGCTTAGATAATATTCATCATCGCGCACATACGTATGTATTCTGCCCCCTTGACGTTTTCCACATTTTGTCACATTACTGCCACAAACATAAATCAATTTTATTGGAATCCCACGTGAAAGACCGATACAAAGTGGTGTACACGGGAGATGTGGAACAAAAATCATACATGATTCCAAACATTTTTTACAAATAAATAACTGCAAAGTGGTGTGTGCATAATTATTCAGCCCCCTTTGGTCTGAGTGCAGTCTGTTGCCCATAGACATTGCCTGATGAGTGCTAGTGACTAAATCAAGTGCACCTGTGTGTAATCTAATGTCAGTACAAATACAGCTGCTCTGCGACTGCCTCAGTGGTTGTCTAAGAGAATATTGGGAGCAACAACACCATGAAGTCCAAAGAACACACCAGACAGGTCAGGGATAAAGTTATTGAGAAATTTAAAGCAGGCTTAGGCTACAAAAGGATTTCCAAAGCCTTGAACATCCCACAGAGCACTGTTCAAGCGATCATTCAGAAATGGAAGGAGTATGGCACTACTAGTTGTGCACTACACAAAGTTGGCCTTCATGGAAGACTGGCAAGAGGAAAGCCATGTTAACAGAAAAGCATAAGAAGTCCCATTTGCAGTTTGCCACAAGCCATGTGGGGGACACAGCAAACATGTGGAAGAAGGTGCTCTGGTCAGATGAGACCAAAATGGAACTTTTTGGCCAAAATGCAAAACGCTATGTGTGGCAAAAAACTAACACTACACATCACTCTGAACACACCATCCCCACTGTCAAATATGGTGGCAGCATCATGCTCAGGGAGTGCATCTGTTCAGCAGCGACAGGGAAGCTGGTCAGAGTTGATGGGAAGATGGATGGAGCCAAATACAGGGAAATCTTGGAAGAAAATCTCTTGGAGTCTGCAAAAGACTTGAGACTGGGGCGGATGTTCACCTTCTAGCAGGACAACGACCCTAAACATAAAGCCAGGGCAACAATGGTTTAAAACAAAACATATCCATGTGTTAGAATGGCCTAGTCAAAGTCCAGATCTAAATCCAATCGAGAATCTGTGGCAAGATCTGAAAACTGCTGGTCACAAACGCTGTCCATCTAATCTGACTGAGCTTGAGCTCTTTTGCAAAGAAAGGGCAAGGATTTCAGTCTCTAGATGTGCAAAGCTGATAGAAACATACCCTAAAAGACTGGCAGCTGTAATTGCAGCAAAAGGTGGTTCTACAAAGTATTGACTCGGGTGGCTGAGTCTGATTTTTTTTTTTTTTTTTCTTCAATGTTTGGAATCATGTATGATTTTTGTTCCACTTCTTACGTGTACACCATTTTGTATTGGTGTTTCACATGGAATTCCAATAAAATTGATTCAGGTTTGTGCTGCTGCAATAAAGCAGTCACCGTATTTTTAAAGTGAACCTCCAGACTAAAAATCTACTCAGCAGCACTGAAAAGGCTTGGTGTTTAACAGTTTCACAGCATCTGTTTTTCTTACCCAAGCCTCATTTTTAGCTGCACAGAAGCTAAGCTCCGCCCCATCAAAGAAATCTGCCTGGGCATTTTTCCCCTGATGCTGTGCAAAGCATGATGGGGTTTCTGATGTTGTTCTCCTGCTGTTTTGGCGCACATTTGTTTTTGTTTTAATTTTGCATTTGAAGCCTAGCGTGTGCAGCTGGGATGGGTGATTAGGGCACAGGACAGTTCTTGTCACCTCCTTTCAACCAAAAAGATGTCTACCCCCATGAAATCTCTTACCCACCCTGTTTTAAAAGAACAGGCAAATGTTTGTGATTATATTACCTATCAATTTTAATTAAAGGGACTCAGAGCTGTAAAATTAAAAAGATGTTATGCATACATGGAGCTTCCTCCAGCCCCATCTGCTGCGATCGCTCCCTTGCCTCCATCCTCCGCTTGCCCGCAGCTTCGGGAACCGGGTCCCATCACTGACGTCCGTCTCGGCCAGCTACGCAGGAGAAGTGCGCGGTTTGCGTATTTCACCAGCAGCTGCTGTAGAGATACGTAGAGGGCGCACTTCTTACGCCAGACTGGCTCCGACTGATGGAAGTGCGGGGACCAGGTTCCCGAAGCTGCGGGCAGAGGAGGTTGGCGGTGTGGGAGCGATCGCAGCAGATGGGGCTGGAGGAAGCCCCAGGTATGTATAAAATGTTTTTTTAATTGTACAGCTCTGGTACACTTTAACATCACTAATGTAACTTAATGACAGTATGATTGTTTAGGCTGAAGTTCCTCTTTAAAGTCAGATATACATATCTTATTGTGACACTGTATCTGCTGTATATAAAAGAATCCTGTGTACACATCAGAGTCCCCGGTATCCGGCACTGGCAGGGATTGCCTGGTGACTGATACATGTGCATGCCGGTTGCTTCAGCAACCTGAGGAAAAAGAACTAACCTTCCCGCTATGCAAAATAAAATACTTACTAAGTGTCCTGCACCCTCTTCTAACCTTCCTGCAGCTTGCAGCGTCTTTCTGAGGTCCTCCCTGCAGGTTAGGTGACAAGCTGGAGCCCTGCACAGACGCGGGAAAGCTGCATGGCGCTACAGGAAGGTTAGAAGATGGCGCTGGACACTCGGTGAGTATTTAATGCCCAGCAAAACCCCCAAATCATAGTCCCAGTTATCCTCTCAGGCTTGCCAGTTAGAGAATTCCGGTTGCCTGAGTTCCGGATAACGCAGACTTTGCTGTATAACATCTCTGCTCTAAGAATAAAGCCGATGAGTACCGTATTTTACGGACTATTAGATGCTCCGGACTACAAGACGCACCTAGGTTTAGAGGTCAAAAACCAGGGAAAAAACTTTTCCCTTGTGCCTCTTGTGTCCCCCTGTGACATGCTCTGCCCCCCCTGTGTCCCCTGGTGTCCCCATGTCCCTGTGCCTGCGTTGGTGTTCCATCCCTGTGTGTGGCGTCCCCCTGTGTCACATCCTTGTGTGCGGTGTCACCCTGTGTCCCACCCAGTTAATCGATATTACCAGCACACCGCATTTTTATAATACACACTTTATTGTGCCAGTTTCCACAGGTAAGTCCTGGATTTACTTGTGGAAACTGGCACAATAAAGTACGTATTATAAAACTGCGGTGTGCTGGTAATATCGATTAACTGTATCTGCTGTGGCACTGCCTATGCCACTTTGCCAAGCACCCCAAGACAACTGATGGTGTGCCAACTTCACTTTGGGACATTACTGTGTCCCATCCATGTGCGTGGGGTCCCTGTGTTACATCCACGTGTGCGATGTGTGCGGTTTACTCCTGTGTCTGTGCGCAGTGTCCCATCCATGGGTTTGGTGTCCCCATGTGTCACATGCCTGTGTGTGGTATCCTGTGTGAAAAATACAGTAGTTGTGTCACTAATAGGGATGTTTAATGATATGCAAATAATTCCGTTTATGCAAATTAATGCCCTTTGCTCATGAAATCAACTAATTTGATATGTTAAATTTGAGGTTGGCGACTACAAATTAAGTTACACGGTTGTACTATACATATGCACACCTGCAGAGCTGCAGGGAATACACTGAGGATGTTGTGCACATTGAACACAGAGGTGTTGTCTATCATCCATAAACCTGGTTCAGATTGTACATGAAGAATGTGTAATAGAGGAAGAATCCCCTCATTCCGCTGCAGAGTATCTGCATATCACTCTTACATGTACCCACAGTTACATTGCCTAGGGCCTGATAGATGTTCTTAGTTCCTGTCTGTACCTTCTACATTTACTCTTACCAAGAACTAGTTTTGATTTCTAATTTAAGACTATATCTTAAGTTTCGTTTAAAATGCATCTCTGGTGTACATAAAAAAAACAGAGGTACACTAATACTTAAAAGTTAGACTGTCCCAACACATTGTCTGTTTAAAGAGTACATGTAGTGAAAAAAGTGCCCTTAGGGAGTACTTGCCTTAGGAGGGGGAAGCCTATTGCTACTAATAAGGCTTCCCTCATCCCTCTTAGCATCCCCGATCCAGCGCTGGCACTCCTGAAACTCCGCCAAGGACTTGATGGCGGATCACGCAGGCACACTGACTTTCACTGCTGGGTCCCTGAACAGTGTGCCCCTCGCGCTGTAGCTGCTTGCTATTTCTGGCGGAGCTTGAGTGGAAGTCTATTGTGCAGGCGGCTCACGCATTCCATATTTTTAAGAGAAAAAAATACTTGTTTCGTTTAACCCCCCGCCCCCCACTTTTTTTTTTAAATATACAGGCAGGTCAAACCACAGCATGTACAGTATGTTATAGCTATACAGTCATCATAGCTATTCATACAAACATGTCACTTCTAGGATGTCTTGGTTAAGAATATCTAAAGAGGGAGTGTTGGAGACCAATCTCTGCTTAGAGTTTTTGAAATCCCTAAAGGAGTTACTGTCATATAGCTGATGCAGGTATTTTTATGCCATAGGTTAAAACAATGTGCTTTTGTTACTGAGCAAATTGGTTTTCCCACAAAAGTGCATTATGGGTCCGGGAAGGGAGAGCTCTCTATTAATTGTGCTCACACCTTTCTGACTTGGAACTTTACCCCGGCTGAAGCAGAGGCTTCATATGTGGCAATATTGGCCTCTGTTGTCGGAGCATCTATGAAGCTATCTGGGGATAAAGGAGGGTTGCGTCGCCATGTAATATAGATGAAAGTCCAGCAGGGTTAAACCGCTTACTCGCCAGCATCCGAAGAGTGTCTGGTGCCAATCTAGGGGTCTTCCCGGCACAAGGAGGCTATTAAAGCATCAGTATGCGTAATAAAGGTGCTGGGCTATATTCTGTATATAATATAATATTATAACAGTTTAGGTACAAATATATCTTTACAGACGTTCCCTAACAGGCCTAAAAGCAGTAGCTGGGTTTGTTTTTTTCTGGAAATAGGACTTATTGAGCCGTGGATCCAGATTTCCAACAGTTTGTAGCTTCATTGTCGGTTTTATATAGCTTATTGCAGCCTGATTTGATAGAAATATTGTTCCCTCCAGTGCCCTGGGCCAGCTGCTGGGGTCCCCTCATACACTTCAGAAAGGTACTGTTGTTTGTTTGCTACTATAGGAAGCAGTCTTTTTGTTTACGGTTTACCCTTGTATGCCTACACCATTTGATGGAGGCCAAGATGTAACTGCATCTTTATACCTGTGCTAAAAGCTCAATAAACTTGTCAAACCCAATTCAATTACCCTTTCTCCAGAGTTTTTTCACAGGAAATGTTTTCCCTTTTTAAAGGTAACCAGAGATGAAGACATGGTATAGATGTATACTTGCCTCCAGCCCCCTGTAGATCGTTTGCTGATCAGGCCGATTCGTTGTCCCGCAGTGTGGCCCGGTAAATTCCCCTTTTGCACTCAGTCGTGCTCCTCTGTGCATGTGCAGTCCCGCTTGCAAGCATCCCCCGGTCGCACTTCCATTGCCAGGAGCGTTCTACGCAGTTGGCCTTAGCAAGCTGTGCATGTGCAGAATGCTCCTGGCCACAGAAGTGCAATTGGGACATGCACGGCCAGGACTGTGGACAATGGCGCAACCCCAGAGACTGGTGATCAAGCAGATGGTCTACAGGAGGCTGGAGGATGCCCCAGATAAAGTATACCTGAGAAAGAAATGGTATAGATTTATACTTAAGTCCCCAGCAAGCAAGAAAATTCTCTAAACAAGTTGGCTATTCATTTTTGTACCTACTTTTTCATATTTGGTAACTGTTAGGTGCCGAAAGGTTATTTTCTAGGTAAGGTGGAACATTCTCTCACAGGAGAAAACTCTGAAGAAAAGGTCATTGGATAGAGGCCGCCATTATTGTTTAAAAGAAAATTAGATTGTGTCAAGTTTGTCTGGTCGGACTAATTGCATCCAGAGAGCATTTGGTGGCAGATGAACAGTAAACTGTGAGGTTTCTCCAATCTCTTGAGGACTCTGATGGGTGATGTCTCTTGAGATTCCAGCTATGTACACCATCTATGGTCAGTAGAATGCTTTGAGAAATCTGTGTCTGTGGTGATTTAAGTTTTTATTCTATCGTCTGATTGGTGTAAAGTCTTCTGTGTTTATTTTGTGGCGCTGATTAGTTTTTGTTGTCATTTCAGCCTGGCGGTTTGGAGGAGGTGCCGCCAGTACCGCCACCTGAAGAGTCTGACGAATCAGACAGCCAATCGGAAGATTACAGTGAAGATAGTAGTGAAGAGTCCACTAGTGACCATGAGAAACCTCCAAGCACAGAAGCCAGGGCTGCAGACAAGACCTCCAGTGATAACGGAAGCAGCTCTGAATCCAAACAAAGCAAAAGTAACTACAAAATGCAGTTTGTGAAGTCCAGCGGCTCCTAACCTTCCCGCATGTCAGAGGGGCCCCGGATCTCAAGTGGTAAATCGCCCCTACCCCACCCCGCGTTCACTCTGTCATCCTCTGGGGGTGGGGGAGCAGCACTGCATCCCTCCTGTGTCAGTAGAACTACTGTGCAGCAACCAGCATGCCACAGCTTCAGGATTTCCTTGTACATGAGATTACCTGGAAAGTGTTCCTCTAAGGAAATCCTGGGAAAGCGATCCGCTGATTGGACGGCTGAGCACACATCTGATCCGGCCCCCGAGGAGTGCTGGGAATGGGGACAGGACTTTATGCCGTGTGACCCGCCTGCTGGGAGAAGGTTTATCTTGGTTTTAGATGATGGAATGTCTGCGCTGACCTTTTACTTTTTACTTCCTGTGGATGTTGTGTGTAACACCATTTCTCTTCTCTGGGAAACCCCTTTACTGTTGCTGAATAAACCTGGATTTGTTTTTTTTTCTTTATGAGGACTGGAGCGCTGTCTGCTTTATGGAGTCGGGGGGGGGGGGGGGGGGAGATTCCACTTCTGTGTTGTGACCTCCATAAAGGCCTGATTTACCTCTGCCAGGCCAGTACGATTGTCATTGATTGTTCTGTAAGTGTGGTCAGGGAGTGCTAGCATTGGACATTGCCTGTACATGTGAAGGTAGGATCTGCATGACGGGTATGCAAAAATCTTTATTAAAATACCATCTACCGGCATTTTTGGGATACACACTGGTCCTTAACCACTTGATGACCCACCCTTTACCCCCCCTTAAGGACCAGCGCTGTTTTTACTGATCTGTGCTGGGTGGGCTCTGCAGCTCCCAGCACAGATCAGGTAGCAGGCAGAGAGATCAGATTGCCCCCCTTTTTTCCCCCCTATGGGGGTGATGTGCTGGGGGGGTCTGATCTCTTCTGCCTGCTGGGTGATGCGGGGGGGCATCTCAAAGCCCCCCTCCGCGGCGAAATTCCCCCCTCCCTCTCCTACCTGCTGCCCCCCCGGCGATCGAGGCTGCACAGGACGCTATCCGTCCTGTGCAGCCAGTGACAGGACGTCCCCTGTCACATGGAGGCGATCCCCGGCCGCTGATTGGCCGGGGATCGCCGATCTGCCTTACGGCGCTGCTGCGCAGCAGCGCCGTACAAATGTAAACAAAGCGGACTATTTCCGCTTGTGTTTACATTTAGCCTGCGAGCCGCCATCGGCGGCCCGCAGGCTATTCACGGAGCCCCCCGCCGTGAATTGACAGGAAGCAGCCGCTCGCGCGAGCGGCTGCTTCCTGATTAATTAGCCTGCAGCTGGCGACGCAGTACTGCGTCGCTGGTCCTGCAGCTGCCACTTTGCCGACGCACGGTATAAGCGTGCGGTCGGCAAGTGGTTAAAGGATACCCGAAGTGACATGATGAGGTAGACATGGGTATGTATAGTGCCTAGCACACAAATAACTATGCTGTGTTCTTTTTTTTCTTTCTCTGCCTGAAAGAGTTAAATATCAAGTATGTAAGTGGCTGACTCAGTGTGACCCTCACTGATAAGAAATTCCAACTATAAAACGCTTTCCTAGCAGAAAATGGCTTCTGAGAGCAAGAAAGAGATAAAAAGGGGAATTTCTTATCGGTGAGGGTCACACTGTAGTCACTTCCTGTCTGAGTCAGAACTGAGTCAGCCACTTACATACCTGATATTTAACTCTTTCAGGCAGAAAAAGGAATACAGCATAGTTATTTGTGTGCTAGGCACGGTACATACCCACATCTAGCTCATGTCACCTCGGATATGCTTTAACTACTTGAAGACTGCCTCACGTCAATGGGCGTGACCGCGGCGGCAGCCCCAGGACTGCCTAACACCAATTGGGGTCAAGTCCTGGGGCTGCAGTTCCCAGGGAACGAATGCGCGATAGTTCCCTGCCGATTGCGGCTAACAGGCTGTTTGTAAGCGAAGGGGGAAAAAAAATCCCCTTTGTTTACAACTGTACAGCGCTGCGGTCTGCGGCAGCGTTGTATGAGATCGGCGATTCCTGGCCTCTGATTGGCCGGGGAACGCCGTCCTCTCATAGGCTGATGCCTATGAGAGGCAGAACAGGACGGATCTCCATCCTGTTTCAATACCAACACTGGAGGGGAGGGAGAGAGAGAGAGAGCCTCATAGAGGCTGAAGAAGAAAAAAAACCTGCCGCAGTGATCGGACCCCTCTGGCGGCATGTCCCTTTAGGGACAAAAAAAAAAAAAAAAAAAAAAGTGAGTCCGATCGCTGGGCTCTATAGCTGGGCTGTGCAGGAGGCTGAAAAGCCTGCACAGCCTGGTACTGCAAAAAATGGCTTGGTCTTTAGGGAGGGGGGGGTTAGCACTGTGGTCATCAAGTGGTTAAAGTGTACCTGAGATGGGGCTACAACAAAAAAAAAATATACATACCCAGGGTTTCCTCCAGTCTGATCGCTCCCACGCCGTCCTCTTCTGACTCCCCGTTCACTCGCAACTGGCCCTGGAAAATCCTCCAGTCGGCCAGGCATAGGCCGGCGAGGCATGCTCCCCCGTCTTGCTCCCATTGCCAGGAGCATTCTGTGCCTGGCGGCGTGTATGCGGGGAAAGCTTGTAGCTGGACCGTGCATGCGCAGTTGGCCCCCGAACCAGAGGACTTTCCGAGGCCATTTGTGGGCAAACAGGAAGTCAGAAGAGGAGGGTGTGGGAGCGATCAGGCCGGAGAGGGCTGGAGGAAGCCCCAGGTATGTATATTTTTGTTGTGGCCCCATTTCAGTTCCCTTTAATCATAGCATAGATCCAGGTGTAAAGTGAGGCCCATATAAAGCACAAACCCACACGCTCTCTGCCACCTTACACCGAGAACCTGTGCTATGATGTAAGGACCATTGTGTGTCCGAAACATGTCGGTCGATGGTGTTGTGGTTTTATACCCGTTTTAAAGAACAACTGAACAGCCCTGATATGGAGGCTGCCATATTTACTTCCATTTAAACAATACAAATTGCCTGGCTGTCCTGCTACTCCTCTGCCTCTAATACTTGTAGTCACAGACTCTGAACAAGCAAACGCATAGCAGGTTTATGAAGTCCGACTGGTTTCGCCCCATGCTTGTTTCAGGTGTGTGATTCAGACACCACTGATGCCGAAAGGTCAGCAGGACTGCCAGGCAACTGGTATTGTTTAAAAGGAAATAAATATTGCAGCCTCCATATTCCTCTCAGGTCCGCAGTCCTTTAACCTCTTGAGGACTGCAGGGCTAAACCCCCCTAGTGACCAGGCAATTTTTAGTTTAAAAGGCCACTGCAGCTTTAAGGCCAAGCTGCAGGGCCGCACAACATAGCACACGAGTGATTCCCCCCCCCCCCCCCCCTTTTCTCCCCACCAACAGAGCTCTCTGTTGGTGGGGTCTGATCGCTCCCCCCATGTTTATTTATTTTTTAATAAATATTTGTGTTGCTGTTTTAAAAAAAAAACCCTCTTCCTTTAAATCCCTTCCCTCCCTCGCTCCCTCCCTCCCCACAGCCGGCCAATTACGGCGATCGGCTGTCATAGGCTTCTGCCTATGAGAGCCGATCGCTCTCTTGTCCCCCAGGGGGACAGCCGTGTCACACGGCTGTCCCCAGTGCAGCGCTGCTGCTGATCGCAGCGCTGCACAGAGTAAATAGACGGCGATCACGCCGTCTAACAGTCTCCCGAGCGGCAATAGCCGCTCGGAGACTGAAGGCGGGGCGGAGCTCCGCCCCCCAAGCAGGAGATGCGCGCGCAGCCTGCGCGCGATCTCCTGCAAAACAGAGTCCCAGGACTTTACGCCAATTGGCGTTAGGCGGTCCTGGGGCTGCCGCCGCGGCCATGCCTACTGGCGTGACACGGTTGGCAAGAGGTTAACGAGCTTGAAAAATGGGGGAGAAACCGAGAGCCCAATATGGTGCAATATGTTAATATGGAGAGATATGTTGTGAATAAATGAGATGATTATACCTACAAGGACGGGTCGCCACAAAGGCAACCACTGGACAGGCCGGCGGGGAGAATTGTAACCTGACCCCGCTCAGGATTAAAAAGTCGCTCTCCGTAGATAGGAGAAAATGGGGATACACCCCTCCACCAAGAGTGGACTAGATAATATTGAAATACGATAACAGAGGTGCCAAGTAGAATAAAATTAGTTAAAATTGTTAAAAAGGGGGAAGTGGGTGGACTCACTTCCCTTCTGAAAAAAGGCCGGACAATGGACAGATTACACAGTCTCAAGTAACATTTATTAGTAACTCCAAAAGTGCAACGCACAGAGGGGCTCTACCTGGTTCATGACCTGATTTTGCACCCTCCAAAAATCGTTTGCCTGAAGAAGCGGGACTGTTACCCGTGAAACGCGTTGCACTTTTGGAGTTACTAATAAATGTTACTTTAGACTGTAAGTAATCTTTCCATTGTCCGGCCTTTTTTCAGAAGGGAAGTGAGTCCACCCACTTCCCCTTTTTTAACAATTTTAATTAATTTTCTACTTGGCGCCTCTGTTATCGTATTTCTATATAGTCCTTTAACAAGTTAATGCAAAACGGACATTTTAAAACAATCCATTTTGCTGCAGGAAGGATTGGATTACACTAGCGGGGGGAGGTGCACAGGCGGGCGCATGCAGGAAGTTTTTGATAAAGATTTTTTCATACACATGGGATATTGTGCGGAGCCTGAGTCGCCTGGGAGTGGCACTGGCTGTGTGATGGAGGTTGAGCAGATACATAATTTTATTACCTGTACATGTGAATGAAACGTTTGATAGTCTGATATGCCAGGGCTTTGGAGTCGGTATAAAAATTATCCGACTCCTCAGTCTATGAAACCGCCGACTCCAGGTACCCAAAATGGCTCTGACCTCTTAGGGCCCTTTCACACCAGATGGATTTTTCGGCGTTTTAACGCCACGGCCGAAGTTGGCGTTTTGCTAGGTAAAAGAAAGTCCATAGACTTTCATTTTACCTTTCACATCTAACTCGGTGTTTTGGAGCGTTGCGTTTCAACGCTCCCAGGAGCTTTTTCAGGGCCGAAGTTGGCTGTTGGCGTTTCAATGATAGTCAATGGAAAACGCCAACTTCAGCGTTTTCAAAGCCTTTTCAAAGCGTTTTACAGCTATCTTGTTCACTTATTTTTATAGAAGGAAAAAAAAGACGTTTTCATATGGGCTGTAAAACTCTTTCAAAACGCTTTGAAAACGCTATGTATTGGCGTTAAGCAAAAGGCTGACTTTCAGCCTTTTCTACCGCAGCCTCCAGTGTGAAAGAGCCCTTAGTGCTTACCAGAGCTATGGATTTGTTACAAAAATCATCCGAGTCCGACTCCTCAGTTTATTGAAATCTCTGACTCCCATTCCAGGTACCCAAAATTGCTCTGACTCCACATCACTGCGATAGGCAATGGTTTGCCTTCAGAATCTTCCACTAAGTTTGCGTGGTCTGCTCTGCAAGCTGTAGAGGATTATACACACATATTAAGTTTGGTCGCCCAAAACAATCCTAATTGTTGTGGCTACCTATGTAACATGTATACCTACTCACTGGTATTGGCATGTAAGAAAACCATTATTCATAGCTGTTACTCCCCCTCTTCCCACCACCACCAACGTCAGTATTCACATTACAAACAGATGCTTTATGGATCGGTGGTGAGGGTCCTGCAGCTGCACTGTGCTTCATGGATCGGTGGTGGGGCCCCTGCACTGTGGTTTATGAATCAGTGGTGGGGTTCCTTCAGCTGTATTGTGGTTTATGCAGGGCTGTGGAGTCGAGTAGTCTGAGACATTTGGGTACCTGGAGTCGGAGGTTTCATAAACTGAGGAGTCTGTTGATTTTTGTACCGACTCCACAGCCCTGGGTTTTTGGTTATGTGGTGGGGTTCCTGCAGCTGTACTTCATTGATCAGTGGCGGGAGTTCTGAAGTGGCACTGTGCTTCATGGTAAAGAGGTGGGGGGTTCTTTCTGCTGTATTTTGGTTTATGGATAAGTGGTGGGCTTCCTGCAGCTGCACTGTGCTTCATGGATCTGTGGTGGGGGTTCTGCAGCTATACAATGCCTTATGGCTAAAGGTTCGTATACACGTCCGATAAAGATTGGTCGAAACAAACGATTTGTGACGTATGCACGATATTAAAATGAGAAGTGAATAATCGTTCGTAATGAACGACCGTGTACTCACATGAACGATTTTTCTAAAAAGTACTGGACGACCAATAAAAAAAATGCGTGCGCGTACAGAAGTGATGCTATTAAAAATTGGCTGACGTAGTACACATGTAACTGTTCGTTTTGTGAACCGTACGTTTTACAAGATAAATGTATTTATCTCAGTGGGGTGTACGTTATGTAACATTCGTACAGCGGAAACGTATCATAAAAAGTGACCAATCATGTAATAGTGCCGAATAGAATATAGGAAGTTGCGTTTAGAGATGGCTTTTTTTAATGTAGTGACCATGTACCTAATTAACGAGAGTGTATATATAGGGAGTAGGCAACTTCCGGAATTACAAACATGCGTAGAACATTACAGATAATTTATCGGACGATCTTTGTACACACTACAACTGTTGAACGATTATCTGTTAAAAAAAAATCTGCAGGGTTGGATCGGCCGGAAACGATCGTTGGAAACTTAAACGCACGATTATCGCCTCAATTATCGTTAGCGTCCATTTTTGAACGATCGTTATCGGACATGTGTACTCAGCTTAACCCTCCTAGCGGTCTATTAAAAACCGCCAGGGGGCAGCACAGCAGTTTTTTTTGTAATTTTTTTTTTTTTTAAATCATGTAGCGACGGGGCGGGATGATGTCATTGGTAGTCCCGATTCACCCCTCAGCGCTGCCTGGCGCTGATAGGACAGGCTGCGCAAGGAGGGGGGGGGGGTGCGGATGGCGGCAATTGGTGTGCTCACGTGCGGGGAAAAAATTTGTGCAAATCCTCCTACGCGGCTACCGCCAGGAAGGTTAAGAGGTGCTGTTCCTGCAGTTACCCTGTGCTTCACGGATAGGTGGTGGGGATCTTGCAGTTGTACTATGGCTTATGGATAAGTGGTGGGCTTCCTGCAGCTGCATTGTAGGTCATAGAAAAGCTGTCTAACCCCCACCACTTATCCGTCTTAGTTCCCTATACTTTTCTAGTGGTTTGGGTCACCCCAAGCCAGAGGTGCCTCTAGAGACCAGCTGATAAGCTAATTGCCTAGTGCGCAGATTTATGGCAGGGCGCTTTGAGGGGGGGGGGGGGGGGGGAGTTTTTTTTTTTCCTGTCCTTAACCTGCTGAGCGGTCTGGACGAGCTCAGCTCGTCCAGTACCGCCGGAGCCTGCCGCTCAGGCCCTGCTGGGCCGATTTGGCTCAAATAAAAAGCAGCACACGCAGCTGGCACTTTGCCAGCCGCGTGTGCTGCCTGATCGCCGCTGCAGTACGGCGATCTGCCGCATGCAGCGGCGAAAGTGGGTCCCCCCAGCTGCCTGAGCCCAGCGTAGCCGGAACAAAAAGTTCCGGCCAGCGCTAAGGGCTGGATCGGAGGCGGCTGACGTCAGGACGTCGGCTGACGCCCATGACGTCACTCCGCTCGTCGCCATGGCGACGAGGTAAGCGAAACAAGGAAGGCCACTCATTGCGGCCTTCCTTGTTACTTTTGATCGCCGGAGGCGATCGAAAGTGCGCATCCGGAGCGCCCTCTAGTGGGCTTTCATGCAGCCAACTTTCAGTTGGCTGCATGAAATAGTTTTTTTTTATTTAAAAAAAACCCTCCCGCAGCCACCCTGGCGATTTTATCAGAACGCCAGGGTGGTTAAGCCTCATCTACACGTGTAGATGAAGTGCCGATGTTCCTTATTAATCGAGCCGCTGATGCAGCTCGATTGATAAGATCCGACAGGACAGATCTCCCCACCGCCGATTCCCTGCTCGTTCCCCGCAAGGGAATTGAGCGGAAGATAAGCGGCGCTGGTGGGAAATCTTATCCGGCGAGGGGGTGGGGATGCAGAAGAGGCGATCTGGCGGGTACGCGCGGGGATGTGGAAGAGGCGAGCCGGCGGCTAATCGAGCCGCTGGATTGGAGCCTCATCTACGCGTGTAGATGAGGCTTTAGAGACTGAAAACTTAAGGAACAGAGATTAAAAGTTTTAATGAAAGCCTGTGCTGCTCAGCCTCAAATAAGGAATCTACAAACTTTTTGTATACAACACTTTGTATGGCATTCCCTAATGTTAGTGTTATCTCGGGATCTAGAGTGTGTCTGTGTGACTCCTGTTGGCCTTCCTTATGACTTGAAAAGAAGGAGGATGGTGTCTTTGTGTGCATTCCAGAACGGATTAGGAAGAGGGAGATTTTCCCCCAGGCTGCTGATACAGTGTATAAGGCAATGTGAAGCACTAGGCTGGTTGAGGGAAATGAATGTACAATTTGGTGGCAAGCTGGTAAATGTAGACAGCTTGATGCAGAAGAGAGGCTTGCCTCCTACAGTGTCCTTAGAAAAAAAACAAAAAACCCGTCTGCTTTCTCATCATTTTAAAGACTGCATGTAGATAAGGTATTACACAGGTTGAAAAGTTTTCGACAGTCCCTAGACCCCATGTGGGCTGCTGCAGCTTGTGTGAAAGATTGGCAGGACAGGAGTTGCATTACAGGCAAGTTGCCTCTGTGTTATGTGGCTGCAATACAGATAAGTTCTCTGCTCCATGTCAGGCTATTCTCAGTCTCTCTCCATTCCTCCTCTCTCCCTCATTCACCTTTGTTTCCCCCCTTCCCCTAGTGCTGGCTGTCTTTTCCTCATCTCTCTGGATAGTGTAATTGTTAAGGGCTCTGCCTCTGGCACAGGCAACCTGGGTTCAAATATCTGCTTCTTTCTACTCAGTAAACCAGCACCTATTCAGGAGACCTTGGGCAAGACTCCCTAACACTGCTACTGCCTACTGAGCGAGTCGGCACTGAGTCTGCCAGGAGAAAAGTAATTATAAATGTTCCTTGTTACGCTCTACTTTGCCCCCCCAATCTTACCCTTACAATTGAATCACCCAATCTTGTTATTAGTAACCCTAGTCTGTAGCTGTCAATACATGCATTCATTTTACAAATAGATTTTTCAAAATGATCGAATATGGCGATTATCAACCACCACATTGATCAGAATTTCAATCAATCCATGGCAAAAATGTACCAAAAGTACAATCAAGCAGTACATTTTTACAATTGGGCACAGTGGTATAGAGGCGGTAGATCGGCGGCTCGTAGTATTGCACTGAACTACTACTGTAATATGAATATTTTCTGGTGAAAAGCTGCCGCAATGTGAATATTTTCATGGGGAGGGGGGGGTTTCCTTGCCTGGAGTGACAGAATGGCCAGAGGCACCCCTGCCCCAAGCTGGTTGGTTACTCTGTCGTACTGGTCCAAGCCCCATCCCATAGAACCATATCAATCCCTGCCATGACTGTCTCTCCATGTGGGGGTTGATGTGGCTCTGTAAAATGTTAAGCTATAGGCGTGCCATACACCAGCAGTTCTGGATGTAAGCCTGTCCTCAGGGGCTTAAAGAGAGAATTTGCATATTCAGTAGTGGTGCATTGTGGTTATCCACAGATGTTCAATTACAGCTGAATTATCACAAGTACCTTCTGTTTTAAGAAGGCAAAACATACAAAACATTGCTTTCTAGTAGGAGGGCTTTTCAGTCTTTTAGTACTCTACACTTTCCTGGTGATTTTGGGTCACCCTCAGCAGCTTAGGTACTCCATGGATCTGTGATGGAGATACTTCAGCTATAGCAGAATGCATTGTGTGCCAATCAAATCTGCAAGCAAGTCAAAATTATTTGCATCTCATTGACCACCTCTAGTGGTTGTGGAGCTCTGTCTAATTACTTCCATTTACCACAGGGCTCCTCCCTTCAGTCATTAATTGCACTGCCCCACATCACATCTCTTACCAGTAGTCCACAGACCTCTTCTCCCCCCCCCCCCCCCCCCCTTAAAAAAAATAAAAATAATTCCCCACATCGTTCCTCCCTATCATACAGTTTCATCACCGTTTAACACTTAAGCAATCCTCCATCATTCATTATGGAAGCCCCCTCCCTCACCCACTACAATTTTTCAGACCGACCCCCCCCCCCACCATTTATCATACACCCCATCATGCAGTGCCCCCTCCCCCAGCCATGGAGAAGTTGTCTGGTATTGCGTCTCTCTTGTGGCGGCGGCAGTGCCACAATTTACATCTTGTTTTCCGCTGGCCGCCTACCTGAAGTTTAACATTCGCAGCCTGATGATATCACACAGAATGCCTCAACAGGCCCCTATTAAAAATGCCCTTTACAATCTTTTCCACAGCTTTTGAACTGCAGAAATAAGTGAAGAAGTTTCTGTGGAAAGTTCATCTCAGTCGATTTAGTGCAGTAACATGAGGCACCTTTTTTCCCCCCCTTCTTCTTCTTCGATAATAGAGAGAAAATGCAAAAGGGTCAGAGCCAATCAATATGCCGGTTCAAACAGAATGGCAGCGACTGTGATGTGCGCTCATTTCACTCGCCCTTTGTACTCTGCCACTGTGAAGACGCTGCTTTCTTCTCCTACGCTAATAAAAGTCAGGAAGAGCGCCAATGAAATCATTACTATGGATTGAATGTAAAGTGCGCCTCCCTCTCCTCCGTATCCCCTTTTATGCAGCTCCCCCCTCCCAGCCCTACATGTTTACCAGACTACACAATGAGGAGCATTAACAGGGTGCTCCGCTCTGGGCAGATCTTACAGGTAACTTCACAGTGGCCTTCTGCTACATTGCAGGGGCCTTGCTATTGGTCAGTGAGGGGTGGGGCCAAAGCTCCACCCACAGAGGTACAAGTAGATGTTATAGATTCTGTGCGCTTTTCAAGGGAGAGTACATGTTATTTAAAACCATTTTAGAAAGATACTATAGATCAGTTCAGTACTGCAATTTAATGTCAATTTTTATTTTGAATTTGCAGCCAACTGTAACTATCTAGACCTGTAAGCACTTCTCTGCCAGACTAAAATCTGTACCCTTGAGTATAGACCGCCCAGAACTGTGCATCTTCCTGCCTGAGTTACAGTGGCAGGGGGTATGGTTACTGCACTTACACCAAGTGAGTGATCTGCAGCTAGACTCCCATCTGGCAAGTAGACAAGACAACATTTATATCGCGCTTTTCTCCTTGCGGACTCAAAGCGCCAAGTACACTGAAATACATGTGGTAAATGTAAATAAATGTGGTGTAGTCCAGTGTTCCCCAACCCTGTCCTCAGGGCCCACCAACAGTGCATGTTTTGTGGAAATCTAGAGGTAATCAGCTCTGCTGAGATGCTAATTACCCCACTTGTGCATGGTTGTGGTTTCCTGCAAAACGTACTGTTGGTGGGCCTTGAGGAAAGGGTTGGGGAACTATGGGTAGTGGATAGCTTTCCTGCCTTGCAGCACTTTGGTCCCTCGTTCAAATCTGGGCCAGGACAGGATCTTCATGGAGTTTATTTGGATTTTCCTGTGTGAAAACATTTGTTCCTGTAGTCTACTACTGCTGCCTGCATGGGAGTCGCCATCTTGTTTTCAGCACTCTGTTCTGTGCAAACCATGAGAAGCATTAGGTAGAAACATGATTGTTGTTACTTTGTGCACGTATGATGTGTAGGGTTGCAACGGTAAGAAATTCCATGGTATAACTGTCAAAAAAAAACAAAAAAACCTGGTATACTGTATTATAAAATTATTCGGCCCTGGGGCCCTCCTTACATTAAATAAGGTGCCCCACTCCCTCGGCACATAAATATATTCATGATTAAGCCGCCCAGTTGGGGCGCCAGATAGGCTCACCCTGCTACTGCAAAAGTCCTGGTGGCGTTAGAGATAGGTGTAGCCGGTAGTAGGTGGCTGTAGCATAGGTAGCCAGGGATGCAGCGACGTGGAGTACAAATACTTGCTGGCAGGTCCTGCACACTGTACTGGCTTCATTCTACTTCCTGTTCTTGATTTCCATTTCCTTGTTACAGCGCCCATGGGGAAGTGGGCCGCAAGAACAGGAAGTAGAATGAAGCCCGTACAGCATGCAGGACCTGCCGGAAAGTGAGCATTTATCTCTGCCGTTGTTCGTGTGCCCGCCGCTATGTTGCCCCGCCCCCCGGAAACTGAGATTGTGCATGGTATGATTACCATGCACAATCAAACCATGGTAGACAGTCATACCGGTATACTGTGGCAACCCTATTAATGTGTAATGATGGCTCTGGCTCCTCCCCCTGCCCCCTCCTATTGACTTCTGGCAGCCATGGACACATGCAATGCACCCAGGGTCATGCGTTGCGGCAGGAATGCAGGGATTTGTGCAGTTTGTTCCAGCAGAGCGGGTGCTGGCAGAAGCAATGTCTGCAGCGTTCCCACTGCTTCCCTGCCATGATGAATGAGACAGTGTGCATTGCGTGTGTCCCCGGCTGCCAGAAGCCAATAGGAGGGGTGCAGAGTAAGAGCTGGAGGAGAGGAACTGAGCCGACAGGAATCCATTCATTTCGGACATTGGCCGCAGTGAGGCAGCCACTTCTAGCTTTGACTGGCCAGACTTCGGGTTCTGGCTGGAACACATACAATTTAAGATGAACTTACCCAGGTGAACCAATTCATTCCAGGATCTGGGTGCAAAATAGGGCAGCTGTGTGATTACAATAATATTGAGCCTGCCACCGTGCACACATTTACACCTGAGTGCCGTGCTCCAAACGGGCACAACTCTAGTGGACACCTCTACACCCAGGTGCTGTGCTCTGCTCTCCTCTTCCCCCACCCCACACCTGTACACCCAGGCGCTGTGCTCTGCTTCTTCTTCCCCCCCCCCCCCCCCACACACCTGTACACCCAGGCGCTGTGCTCTGCTCTCCTCTTCTTCCCCCCACACCTATACACCCAGGCGCTGTGCTCTACTCTCCTCTTCTTCCCCCCCCACACACCTGTACACCCAGGCGCTGTGCTCTGCTCTCCTCTTCTTCCCCCCCACACACCTGTACACCCAGGCGCTGTGCTCTGCTCTCCTCTTCTTCCCCCCCACACACCTGTACACCCAGGCGCTGTGCTCTGCTCTCCTCTTCTTCCCCCCCCCCCACACACCTGTACACCCAGGTGCTGTGCTCTGCTCTCCTCTTCTTCCCCCCACACCTGTACACCCAGGCGCTGTGCTCTGCTCTCCTCTTCTTCCCCCCACACACCTGTACACCCAGGCGCTGTGCTCTGCTCTCCTCTTCTTCCCCCCCACACACCTGTACACCCAGGCGCTGTGCTCTGCTCTCCTCTTCTTCCCCCCACACACCTGTACACCCAGGCGCTGTGCTCTGCTCTCCTCTTCTTCCCCACACACCTATACACCCAGGCGCTGTGCTCTGCTCTCCTCTTCTTCCCCCCCCACACACCTGTACACCCAGGCGCTGTGCTCTGCTCTCCTCTTCTTCCCCCCCCACACACCTGTACACCCAGGCGCTGTGCTCTGCTCTCCTCTTCTTCCCCCCCACACACACCTGTACACCCAGGTGCTGTGCTCTGCTCTCCTCTTCTTCCCCCCACACCTGTACACCCAGGCGCTGTGCTCTGCTCTCCTCTTCTTCCCCCCACACACCTGTACACCCAGGCGCTGTGCTCTGCTCTCCTCTTCTTCCCCCCCACACACCTGTACACCCAGGCGCTGTGCTCTGCTCTCCTCTTCTTCCCCCCACACCTATACACCCAGGCGCTGTGCTCTGCTCTCCTCTTCTTCCCCCCCCACACACCTGTACACCCAGGCGCTGTGCTCTGCTCTCCTCTTCTTCCCCCCCACACACCTGTACACCCAGGCGCTGTGCTCTGCTCTCCTCTTCTTCCCCCCCACACACCTGTACACCCAGGTGCTGTGCTCTGCTCTCCTCTTCTTCCCCCCACACCTGTACACCCAGGCGCTGTGCTCTGCTCTCCTCTTCTTCCCCCCACACACCTGTACACCCAGGGCGCTGTGCTCTGCTCTCCTCTTCTTCCCCCCCACACACCTGTACACCCAGGCGCTGTGCTCTGCTCTCCTCTTCTTCCCCCCACACACCTGTACACCCAGGCGCTGTGCTCTGCTCTCCTCTTCTTCCCCCACACACCTGTACACCCAGGCGCTGTGCTCTGCTCTCCTCTTCTTCCCCCCACACACCTGTACACCCAGGCGCTGTGCTCTGCTCTCCTCTTCTTCCCCCCCCCCCCACACACCTGTACACCCAGGCACTGTGCTGTGCTCTCCCCCCCCCCACACCCAGACGCTTTGCTCTACTCTCCTCTTCTTCCCCACACACCTATACACCCAGGCGCTGTGCTCTGCTCTCCTCTTCTTCCCCCCACACACCTGTACACCCAGGCGCTGTGCTCTGCTCTCCTCTTCTTCCCCCCACACCTGTACACCCAGGCGCTGTGCTCTGCTCTCCTCTTCTTCCCCCCACACCTATACACCCAGGCGCTGTGCTCTCCCCCCCCCCCCCCCCCACACCCAGGCGCTGTGCTCTGCGCTCTCCTCTTCTTCCCCCCACACCTATACACCCAGGCGCTGTGCTTCCTTCGCTCCTCTTCCCCCCCCCCCCCACACTTATACACCCAGGCGCTAAGCTCTGCTCTCCTCTACCCCCCCCCCCCCCTCCACACCTATACACCCAGGCGCTTTGCTTTCTCTCCCCCACCCCCCTGTACACCTCTACCCATGCACACACCTACACCCAGGCAACAGTCCCTTGCCCAGTGCACACCTCTATTCCTGGGTACTGAACCCCCCCCCCAGCACACCATTGCATCCAGAAGCTTTCTCCATTTCTCCATGCTCGAGTCAATACCCAGAGCACTGCCGTCCCACCCCATACACACCTTCACACTGCAACATTTGTCCCATCTAGACCTGGCGAATGCTATTACCATTGTTCCCAGCAGAAATTATCAATGCCTTTTTTCCAGAGTTGATGCAAATGTGGTGGCAGTTGTATGCAAATTAAACAAATCCAAATCGGCAGCATCAACTGCATTTGATCAGTTTGTTTTCATTTCACAATAAGTGGCAGTTCATCGATAATCCGTGTGCACCTCTACTCCATTGTACATTACTACAGTAACGGCCCAGTTTGTCTCCATGCCTTGTGGGTACCTGTAATAACCTAAAAGATGTCTCATTTCTCTGGTATATTTGGTAACCATGGAGACAAAAGTGGTGTTGCTCATAGCAACCTAGTTCCCCTGTAACATCTGCAGTAGAGAGGGGGGAGTAGCCCGCACCAGGCATCTGCCTCAAGAAGACCATCGTCTCCCAGTGCAGAAACCTCCGAGATCTACACATATCACAGCAACATGTGAATTATTCAGCCAGAGAGACGGGTTTTAGGTTTTATATTTTCTTTTATTCAAGAACTTTTTTTTTTTTACAAAGTCAAAAATAAAGAAAATCTAATTTGGCAAAACGTTATAATGGTGATATAACGGCAGTTTAGAGTTAGTTCAAAATAGACACCTCTAAATATATATATATTATTATAGATTATTCTGTCAGAATATAGAAAATAAAATCTGTATCAATTAAAATCAAATTTCAAATTCAATTCACTCATCATTGTAGCTGTAAAATGGCAAACAGAGTAATAATGAAATATTGCAGGAGGGGCCCGGGCAGCACTCGCCTCCTGTCTGTGGAGGTGACTGTTTACACGCTTCGGGGGTGCTGGTGCGGTCTCTACTTACTGTTCACTCTGAGGTCATGTGATCCTGGTGACACGTGCAGTGATGACATCACGTGAGGTGAGAGGTCGCTTGGAGCTGTGTGCTATTTGAGGTCATGTAATCACAGTGTCACGTGCAGTGATGACATCACGTGTGCAGTAAGAGGTCACCTGGAGCTGTGTGCCATTTCTGAAGTCATGTGATCCTAGAGTCACGTGCAGTGATGACAGCTCCATGTGACCTCTCACACACAGGATGTGTGGGAAATCACAGAGAGCTGCTGCACGTAAGGTGGTGAAATTTCAGCTGCTCATGCATGGCGCACACACAATGCAATTTCCCATCAGATTGACGAAGGAATCGATTATTTCTGACAGGTCTGATCTGGTTCTTGATCGTTTTTCTGATCACTTCTATACAAAATCAATCAGAAAACCAGGATCAGGATTCAGATCGGACCTGTAGGAAATAATCGTTTCAACCGTAAATCTGATGGAAAATTGCATGGTGTGTACTAAGCATGACACAGCGCTGACTACCTGCAGGACCTCTGGCTGCTGGGGCTTAGAGGGTTTATCCTACTACGGTGGTGAGGTAAGGCTGAACACAAGCGCCGGGCTGCCGGTATTCGGGGTGTGGCCTCCTCTCACAACTCATCAGAGTAAGAATGGATTTGCAGGATGTTCTGAGAGGAGATGTAGCCACACATGTTCAGCCCCCTGTCACACATGTAATAGAAATCCTTTGCCTGACTCTCCAGCATGCATATAGAGCTTACAGGACAGGTCCTCTTTATTTCCACTGCAAGGCAGGCAAGTAAAGCCTCCTATATCCTCCTCCACTGGGGTGTCACTGCAGCAATCTGCATATAAACAGAATGGCATATTAATCTGTGTAGTCTTGTGGTGGCTTCATCCTCCTCCTTCTCCTCTCAGGTCCAGAGCCTTCCTGAATCCTCTTGCAGCCGCACTGTTCCTGCACTGGGTCCCTCTGTATATCTATTTGACTTGCACCAGTCGGGTCTCTTACAGCTGCAAACGAAAGCATCTATACTGTGCATGCGCTATGAAGATCCACACATGCCCCATAGAATGAAGCAGTCGTGCATGGAAGGTTTCCTCTCCATAAGCACTATTCTGACGTGCAGACCTTACTCATACTTGCCCTGTCCAGAGGCGTTACTCCACAACCAGAAGAAACCTGACTGGCGTGAGTCAAATAGACATAGTTCCTGCGCTGATTTGGTGGGCTGTGGGAGGATCCATTAAGCCTCTGGACCAGACACACAGAGTCTCTCTCTCGTTTTTCAGAGAGCCTTAGCAGTAGCAAGGGCTCATGGGAGCTCAGTCTGGGAAGGAGGAGGGGGAGGTATTACTAGCCAGAGATTTCAGAGGCGGCGGGGGGGGGGGGGGGGAGAATTAGGTTTTTTTTTTTCACAGAAGATGCAGATAAGCCTGCCTCTGTGTAATGTTTACAAACATGGCTGCTGTCATGGTATCTGTAATCTTAATTTGCAGCTCTGGCCACAAAGGGGCAGAATTTATTCTAATTCCTTTCACAGTCTTATCTTTTTCCATATTGCAATGTGACAGTGCTAGATATTGAGGGGAAGCACTATGGAGACAAAGGAAAAATCAGGAGAGTACAGTAACTTGGCACTTCTTACCTCACTTGCATCAAAGCCTTTGTGCTCTGTCCAGTCTGTGTGGCTGTGACAGACTCAATAGTTCAAACATTCCTTGTGACCAACACTTAGGTTTTTCAATGAACGGTTTATTCCCATCAACAGGTGAACATATGTTGCCAACATCCAGCTTCAGAAATCAGATGTAATCACAGCTCTTAGTCCGTTGTGCTACAGCCTAGCTGCAATGTAGAGAACAGCGGAGAGCTATTAATACTAAGAGCTATGATTACATCTGGTTTCTGAAGATGGATGTTGGCTGCATATGTTCACCTGTTGATGGGAATAAACAGTTCATTGAAAAACTTTACTGCTGATCACATCAAACCTTTGAGGACAACAGTAATCGCATCCGCACACATATATGGGTAAAGAACTGACAAATATGCTTGCAGTGACCATGGGATCACGTTACACAGGATTGGATGCTTGCAGTGACCATGGGATCACCTCACACAAGATTGGATGCTTGCAGTGACCATGAGATCACCTCACACAGAATTAGATGCTTGCAGTGACCATGACATCACCTCACACAACATTGGATGCTTGCAGTGACCATGGGATCACCTCGCACAGGATTGGATGCTTGCAGAGACCATGGGATCACCTCACACAGGATTGGATGCTTGCAGTGACCATGGGATCACCTCACACAGGATTGGATGCTTGCAGAGACCATGGGATCACCTCACACAGGATTGGATGCTTGCAGTGACCATGGGATCACCTCACACAGGATTGGATGCTTGCAGTGACCATGGGATCACCTCACACAGGATTGGATGCTTGCAGTGACCTCACTGGGATCACCTCAGGCATAGATGTTTCAGGAAATCCTCCTTGTAGAGTTACAAACTTTAAGAACTATAAAAATAAAAGTGTTGAACACTTCAGTTCTATTCTCAGTAAAAACATGAAAAATAAAATCACAGAAAAATGTGAAATATGAAATCCTGGAGATAAAAGTGGGGGGATTTATGGAGTGACCCCGACCCTATAAAATATTAGCATAGTGAGATCTGTAGATGGGGGCACTCTGTGCACAGCCAGCTCTGGTGACATCTGCTGGTGACTCCCGCGAGGAGAATCTGCTGGTGAACAGTCTTCACAAGGTTTGCCAGGACTGAATGCAGCCCTGGACTCTGCATAACAATAACATAGCAGTGCTAGACGCTCCATGCCATGCTGTATTAGGCCGCATTTAAGGCACTTTATATAGTTCCACACTCGCCCAACCAGAGAGGATTTTATCCACAAGGATCCGGCAGCCGTTCAGCGATGGGGGAGGAGCTCCAGGTTGGATTTCGGAAACAGCTGTCAGCTGGCCTCAATCAGGAAGAGTTCCAGCAGAAATTATAACTTCAGAACATAAGAAGCCACCATTCTATAAATATATGTACAGATCAAAGTCATCAATGGACAACGGTGGCATGCCTTCATTGCAAGACCACCTGAATCCATATGGGGGCGCTGTATCCGTACACAATGTCCTGCATACCATTCCTCCACATCCTGCGGCACTCAGCGGTCAGTCACAGCGTGTGCTAAGGGGGCAGGAAACACAAAATCAGGAGAAAGGAAGAAATAATGACATAATGAGACATCCTCAAAAACTAGCAAATTCATTCACATAGCTACATTGGGGGGGGGGGGGGGGGGGGGGTATGGCTCTCATACTACATGGAAGGGGGTACAATTGGTCTGTGATCTTTCATTTTCCAAAAGGTAGCCGTACACTGGTCGATTTGCCATTAGATCGACCAGCTGACAGATCCCTATCTGATCGAATCTGATCAGAGAGCGATCGTATGGCTGCCTTTACTGCAAACAGATTGTGAATCGATTTCAGCCTGAAACCGATCACAATCTGTGGAGCCGCCGCTGCCGCCTGTCCCCCCCCCCCCCCCCCCAGCGCATACATTACCTGACGCTGGCTCCCGGGCATCTTCTCCGCATCTTCTCCACGCTGCACCCGCTCCATCCCAGCGCTTCCTGTCACCTGCGCCCTCTATTTGAACTTCCTGGTCACTGCAGTGACACGAAGCGCCGGGGTGGAGCGGGTGCAGCACGGAGAAGATGCCGAAAAGATGCGGAGAAGACGCCCGGGAGCCAGTGTCAGGTAATGTATACCTGATCGGATCGGCCGCCGCTAGCGACGCGCTCCCTACCCGCGGGCGATCGAGGGTAATTTCCCGCACGGCGCGATCGACGGACCGATCTGATTTCGGGAGGAAATCGGATCGGCGGGTGCGTTTAGCGCGAACGATTGGCAGCAGATTCGATCCCAGGATCGATTCTGCTGTCGAAACGGCCACGAATCGGGCCAGTGTATGGCCACCTAAAGACTTTGGTCTGATGTGTGTATGCACCCTTAGACACAAAAGATCAGCAGGAGAGTCAGGCAACTGGTAATATTTTAAAATGAACATTCCATATCCTTCTCAGTTTAGGTTCCCTTTAAGCAATACCAGTTGCCTGGCTATCCTGCTGATCCTGTGCCTCTACCTTTAGCCCTAGACCCTGAACAAGCATGCAGCAGATCAGATGTTTGACAAGATTAAATACACAAGTGTGTGATTCAGACACTACTGATGCAGGGTTGCCTGGCAACTGGTATTGTTTAAAGAAAACCTGCTGCGAGAGGTACATGAAGGTGACCATATTTGTTTCCTTTTGACAGTCTGGAGTGTGTAGAGATCTCGGAGCACTCAAAACTCAGAAGAATGCAGTGAAAGGAGCAGCTGGTAGTGGGTGCAGGAGGGGTGAAGAGGTGGGAACCCAGAAGCATAGAGCTCTCACCGCAGGTGGAGTGGTTTATTATCTCTCCAGCCTCCTCTGCTGCATCCGCTCTGGGTGGAATAATCCTAGGCAGTGTGGTCAGATGATAGAGCATTTATATTCTCTATTTAGCGGCATATATAACATACTGGGCTCGATTCACAAAGCGGTGATAACCCAATTAAAGACTTTAGGCGTGATAATCATTTTTATCATGCCTAAACTCAGTTTAGGCATGATAAGTTTAGATAAGTTTAGATTGCGCGCAAAGTCCCGCACGCAAAGCAGCGCCATTAAACTCTATGCAAAGTGCACCAGACTTTGTTAGCGCAAAACTTTTGATCAGCTGTGCACTGCGGTGCTAGCCCAGTTGGTGCTTAAACTTATCACACCTAAAAACTTATCACACCTAAACTTATCACACCTAAACAGAGTTTAGGCGTGATAAAGGGCTTTTCACCACGGTGCTAACTGTTAGCACCGCTTTGTGAATCAGGCCCACTGCAGGAAAGTGGTAAGCACTGCATCCCTGTTCAGCAGCATCCAGCATACAACACGCAGCATGCAGCACATCACGTGTTCTTACGTGTCTCAGACTATGGTGTAGTGCAGACTGCTGTGCACCAGGGGGCGATGAGAGGCGTAAGCAGCTGGAATGGACCACACACAGGTTATATTGCAAATAAACTTGTATTATTTCCACCTAGAAGTAATACAGCAACAAACAGGGTTGCAGAACTACCTTCAGCCAATCAGATTGCCTGAACTCCACTAACAACATGCCAGCTGATTGGTCACTGTGGGCCACAGACAGTATTCATTACACTGTCACTTTACGATTCTATAAGCAGACTATAAATTAGGTGACAAAATTCTCGTTTTATCGATGTGATGTTGGTACACTAAACTCTGGCTAGGATGTCTTCCTGTACAGTACATACAATGCATGACAAGAGTACACTTCTCACATTTTTCTACATGTTATTATATATTTTCATTGGACAACACTGAAGATGTCCACGTGTTGGAAATCTTCTTATAGCCTAAGCCAGGAATGTCAAACTCAAATACAAAGTGGGCCGAAATTGAACCCTGGGACTAAGTCACGGGCCAACCCCTAGTGGCCACTTCCCTCCCTTATAAAGTTCCCTGATGTCTAATGGCCCTCCTCCCCTATACAGGTCATTTGAGTCTAGTGCACCTCCCCCCCTTCCAATACAGTTCCCTAGTGTCTAGCGGTCCTCTTTTCCTCCCCTATTCAGTTCCTTGCTGTTTAGTCCCCACCCCCCTCCCCTATACAGTTCCCGAGCATCTAGTGGCCTCCTCCCTCCCCTATACAGGTTCCTGGCATCTAGTGGCCCCCTCCCCTATACAGTTCCCTGGTGTCTAGTGACCCCTTCTACCTCCCCTATATGGTTCTGTGGTGTTTAGTGCTTTCCCCCCTCCCTACCCTCATATGGCTTCCTGGCGATTTAGGGCTTCACTCCCAGTATAGCTTCCCTGGTGGTCTAGAGTGGGCCAAACATAATGCAAAGTGGAGAAACTACTTGTGGTCCAAATTTGATGGCCCTGTGGGACAGAGTTTGATATATACACTCACCTAAAGGATTATTAGGGACACCATACTAATACAGTGTTTGACCCACTTTTGCCTTCAGAACTGCCTTAATTCTACATGGCATTGATTCAACAAGGAGCTGAAAGCATTCTTTAGGAATGTTGGCCCATATAAATAGGATAGCATCTTGCAGTTGATGGAGATTTGTGGGATGTACATCCAGGGCACGAAGCTCCCGTTCCATCACATCCCAAAGATGCTCTATTGTGTTGAGATCCGGTGACTGTGGGGGCCATTTTAGTACAGTGAACTCATTGTCATGCTCAAGAAACCAATTTGAAATGATTCGAGCTTTGTGACATGGTGCATTATCCTGCTGGAAGTAGCCATCAGAGGATGGGTACATAGTGGTCATAAAGGGATGGACATGGTCAGAAACAATGCTCAGGTAGCCCATGACATTTAAACAATGCCCAATTGGCACTAAGGGGCCTGAAGTGTGCCAAGAAAACATCCTCCACACCATTACACCCCACACCATGTTCTCATTCTGTTTACGCCAAATTCTGACTATCGAGACTCATCAGACCAGGCAACATTTTTCCAGTCTTCAACCATCCAATTTTGGTGAGCTTGTGCAAATTGTAGACTCTTTTTCCTTTTTGTAGTGGAGATGAGTGGTACCCAGTGGGGTCTTCTGCTGTTGTAGCCCATCCGTCTCAAGGTTGTGCGTGTTGTGGCTTCACAAATGCTTTGCTGCATACCTCAGTTGTAACGAGTGGTTATTTCAGTCAACGTTGCTCTTCTATCAGCTTGAATCAGTCGGCCCATTCTCCTCTGACCTCTAGCATCAACAAGGCATTTTCGCCCACAGGACTGCCACATACTGGATGTTTTTCCTTTTTCACACCATTCTTTGTAAACCCTAGAAATGGTTGTGCGTGAAAAGCCCCAGTAACTGAGCAGATTGTGAAATACTCAGACCGGCCCATCCGGCACCAACAACCACGCCACTCTCAAACTTGCTTAAATAACCTAACTAAATAACCTAACCTAACTAAATAACCTAACCTAATTACTTTCCCATTCTGACATTCAGTTTGGAGTTCAGGAGATTGTCTTGATCAGGACCACACCCCTAAAGGCATTGAAGCAACTGCCATGTGATTGGTTGATTAGATAATTGCATTAATGAGAAATTGAACAGGTGTTCCTAATAATCCTTTAGGTGAGTGTATAGTCTAAGCCATCTTTATGTACAGTGACAATTATTTCCTCAGAGTTCTCTGCCATGAGGTGTCATGTTGAACTTCCAGTGACCAGTGCAGGGGCGCAACTATAAGTCATGTACCCCCCCCCCCCCCAATGTTTACACCCTTTCACTTGCCAACTCCTTGCAACCCCCATAGTCTGAGACCCATCTTGCAAGGGTCCTAAAACGTGGCCATCATGATTTTCACACCCATAAAAAGTGTAGCAATATATACCTGATACACCACTGGACCACTATGAGAAAGTGTGAGAGCAATAACACTACATTTAACACATCCTCTCCCAATTCACACCTGAGCCCTTGTAACACTAATAACTAACATGACCCCAGGGAGGGAAAATGTCTAATTGGGCAGAACTCTGACAATAGGGGTGTACTCACTTTTGTTGCCAGCGGTTTAGATATTAATGACTGTGTGTTGAGGTATTTTGTTGGGACAGCACATTTACATCATTGTACAAGCTGTACACCGACTACTTTACATTGTATCAAAGTGTCAGATCTTCAGTGTCGTCCCATGAAAAGATATAATAAAACATTTATAAAAACAAGAGAGGTGTACCCACTTTTGTGATGCTGTATTATTTTGCTAACAGACAATCACTGCAGTTTATATTGGGATGTACCCCTTCCACAGAATTCCTGGAGTGATGTTTCTATTTAGAAGTCAACCTTCCTACACTGTATGCTTGTTCCAGGGCTGTGTCTCACAAGGTTAGGAAACCAGGAAGAGGTGTGCCCAGCACGGAACTGCTACTAGGGCAGGGAACACACTTGACTTTCAGTTTTCTGCACACCAAGTGAGTTTCTATTCAGAAAGACACACACGTTTTTTCACAGCAGCTGATGTAATTGATACAGAAAACTGACAAAATGTGCAGAATCATGATGCAGAATGTCAGGGTTTTTTTCTGCGTGCGAAAACCACATTAAAGAGGAACTCCAGCCTAAACAAACATACTGTCATTAAGTTACATTAGTTAATTAAAATAGATAGGTAATATAATCTCTTACCCACCTTTTTTTTAAAAGAACCCTGTTTTATTTCATGAGGGCAGCCATCTTTTTGGTAAAAGGAGGTGACAGGGAGCATGAGACAGTTCCAACTGTCCTGTGTGCTGATCACCCCTCCCAGTTGCTAGGCAATGTGAACAACAACATAGGAAATCCCATCATGCTTTGCACAGCATCAGGGAAAAAAAGCCCGGGCAGTTTTCTTTGATGGGTGGAGCTTAGCTAAAAATGATGCTTTGGTAAGAAAAACAAAGTTCTGATGCTGTGAAACTGTTATAGAAACACCAAGCCTTTTCAGTTCTGCTGAGTAGATTTTTAGTCCGGAGGTTCACTTTACGTTTAAACTAGCCCATTGATTAACATGAGTTCTCCGTTTTTATGTGCAGAAAACGCGTACGAAAACAGTCAAGTATGTCCCCTGCATAAAGACAAGACAGGCACCCACTAAAAACAAGACTGCAGGCATACAGTTATGCCATCTTATGCATATCACATCCCCCAATACATGGAGGTGCTGTCACCAGCAACATCCTAGATTTCCTCTCTCTTCATGACAATCTGATCACCCGGTAAAACATCTCGTTTTATTTCGGGGAACTTCAGTGATGAAGCCGGTATATTGTGCCTCACCTGCTACTTGCTTGCTGCGCTGTGAAGCCTCAGAGGCCAGAGCATAGGACATGGTGATCACCCGCTCCTGTTCCTGCATTTGGGAGTCCATATCTGAGGGGCCCATATCGTCGGGGTGTGTCATTGGCTGCAAGTTGTGGACGCTATGGAGAAAGCGCACAAATCAGAAGTGAGACAATGTACTGTATATACCTCAGTGTTTAATTACTCTGCAAAACAGAGTCAGCTCTGTGGCCTAAACCGTGCTTAAACACAAAGTGAATAATTTAGGAAATGACAGGGAGAGGGGAGCAGAGCAGGCAGGGCGAGGGGAGTAGAACGGGCAGGGCGAGGGGAGCAGAGCGGGCAGGGCGAGGGGAGCAGAGCGGGCAGGGCGAGGGGAGCAGAGCGGGCAGGGCGAGGGGAGCAGAGCGGGAAGGGCGAGGGGAGCAGAGCGGGCAGGGCGAGGGGAGCAGAGCGAGCAGGGGGAGGGGAGCAGAGCGGGAAGGGCGAGGGGAGCAGAGCGGGAAGGGTGCGGTGAGCAGAGCGGGCAGGGTGAGGGGAGCAGAGCGGGCAGGGTGAGGGGAGCAGAGCGGGAAGGGCGAGGGAAGCAGAGCGGGAAGGGTGAGGGGAGAAGAGAAGAGCAGGAAGGGTGAGGTGAGCAGAGCAGGGTGAGGTGAGCAAAACGGGAAGGGTGAGGGGCGCAGAGCAGGAAGGGTGAGGGGAGCAGAGCGGGAAGGGTGAGGGGCGCAGAGCAGGCAGGGTGAGGGGAGCAGAGCGGGAAGGGTGAGGGGAGCAGAGCGGGAAGGGTGAGGGGAGCAGAGCGGGAAGGGTGAAGGGAGCAGAGCGGGAAGGGTGAAGGGAGCAGAGCGGGAAGGGTGAAGGGAGCAGAGCGGGCAGGGTGAGGGGAGCAGGCAGGGTGAGGGGAGCAGAGCGCGAAGGGTGAGGGGAGCAGAGCGGGAAGGATGAGGGGAGCAGAGCGGGAAGGGTGAGGGGAGCAGAGCAGGAAGGGTGAGGGGAGCAGAGCGGGAAAGGTGAGGGGAGCAGAGCGGGCAGGGTGAGGGGAGTAGAGAGGGCAGGGTGAGGGGAGCAGAGTGGGCAGGTCAAGGGGAGCAGAGCAGGCAGGTCGAGGGGAGCAGAGCGGGAAGGGCGAGGGGAGCAGAGCGGGAAGGGCGAGGGGAGCAGAGCAGACAGGGTGAGGGGCGCAGAGCGGGAAGGGCGAGGGGCGCAGAGCAGACAGGGTGAGGGGCACAGAGCGGGAAGGGCACAGAGCGGGAAGGGCGAGGGGCGCAGAGCGGGAAGGGCGAGGGGCGCACAGCAGGCAAACAAAGGGGTGCAAAGCAGGCAGGGAAAGGGGCACAGAGAGAAGGATGCAAAGCAGGTAGATAAAGGGATGTAGAGCAGGTTGAGAGAGTCATGAAGAGTGGGCAGGAAGAGGCATTCAGAGCAGAAACTGACAGGGGTGCAGAGGAGGAATTGACGGGTGCAGAGCAGGAATCGACAGGGGTGCAGAGCAGGAATCGACAGGGGTGCAGAGCAGGAATCGACAGGGGTGCAGAGGAAGAATCGACAGGGGTGCAGAGGAAGAAGCGACAGGGGTGCAGAGGAAGAATCGACAGGGGAGCAGAGCAGGAATCGACAGGGGAGCAATTTAGAGGGGTGCAGGGGAGCAATTGACAGGGGTGCAGAGGATCAACTGACAGGGGTGCAGAGGATCAACTGACAGGGGTGCAGAGGATCAACTGACAGGGGTGCAGAGGAGCAATTGACAGGGGTGCCGAGGAGCAATTGACAGGGGTGCCGAGGAGGAATTGACAGGGGTGCCGAGGAGGAATTGACAGGGGTGCCGAGGAGGAATTGACAGGGGTGCCGAGGAGGAATTGACAGGGGTGCCGAGGAGGAATTGACAGGGGTGCCGAGGAGGAATTGACAGGGGTGCCGAGGAGGAATTGACAGGGGTGCAGAGGAGGAATTGACAGGGGTGCAGAGCAGGAATTGACAGGGGTGCAGAGCAGGAATTGACAGGGGTGCCGAGGAGGAATTGACAGGGGTGCAGAGGAGCAACTGACAGGGGTGCAGAGCAGAAATTGACAGGGGTGCAGAGCAGGAATTGACAGGGGTGCAGAGCAGGAATTGACAGGGGTGCAGAGCAGGAATTGACAGGGGTGCAGAGGAGGAATTGACAGGGGTGCAGAGGAGGAATTGACAGGGGTGCAGAGGAGGAATTGACAGGGGTATTGACAGGGGTGCAGAGGAGGAATTGACAGGGGTACAGAGGAGCAACTGACAGGGGTGCAGAGGAGCAATTGACAGGGGTGCAGAGCAGGAATTGACAGTGGTGCAGAGCAGGAATTGACAGGGGTGCAGAGCAGGAATTGACAGGGGTGCAGAGCAGGAATTGACAGGGGTGCAGAGGAGGAATTGACAGGGGTGCCGAGGAGGAATTGACAGGGGTGCCGAGGAGGAATTGACAGGGGTGCCGAGGAGGAATTGACAGGGGTGCCGAGGAGGAATTGACAGGGGTGCCGAGGAGGAATTGACAGGGGTGCCGAGGAGGAATTGACAGGGGTGCCGAGGAGGAATTGACAGGGGTGCAGAGCAGGAATTGACAGGGGTGCAGAGCAGGAATTGACAGGGGTGCAGAGCAGGAATTGACAGGGGTGCCGAGGAGGAATTGACAGGGGTGCAGAGGAGGAATTGACAGGGGTGCAGAGGAGGAATTGACAGGGGTGCAGAGCAGGAATTGACAGGGGTGCAGAGGAGGAATTGACAGGGGTGCAGAGGAGGAATTGACAGGGGTGCAGAGGAGGAATTGACAGGGGTGCAGAGGAGGAATTGACAGGGGTACAGAGGAGCAACTGACAGGGGTGCAGAGGAGCAATTGACAGGGGTGCAGAGCAGAAATTGACAGTGGTGCAGAGCAGGAATTGACAGGGGTGCAGAGCAGGAACAGGGGTGCAGAGCAGGAACAGGGGTGCAGAGGAGGAATCGACAGGGGTGCAGAGGAGGAATCGACAGGGGTGCAGAGGAGGAATCGCCAGGGGTGCAGAGCAGAAATCGCCAGGGGTGCAGAGCAGAAATCGCCAGGGGCGCAGAGCAGAAATCGCCAGGGGCGCAGAGCAGAAATCGCCAGGGGTGCCAAGCAGGAATCGACAGGGGTGCCAAGCAGGAATCGACAGGGGTGCCAAGCAGGAATCGACAGGGGTGCCAAGCAGGAATCGACAGGGGTGCAGAGCAGGAATCGACAGGGGTGCAGAGCAGGAATCGACAGGGGTGCAGAGCAGGAAGGGAGAGGGATGCAGACTGGGAAGAGAAAGGGATGCAAGGCAGGGGATGCAGAGCTGGCGGGGAGAGGGATACAGACTGGGCAGGGAGGGGGATGCAGGCAGGGAGGGAGAGGGATGCAAGGAGAAGGGGTCAGGCAGGCAGTGAGAGCAGGCTACAGAAATAGTGATCAAGAGGGCCGGATTTACCATAAGGCACTGTAGGCACGGGCCTACAGAAGCCTGAAGATGGAAAGGCGTCTCCCTCCTTTCCCCAAGTGCCTCCCTCCTCCTTTACCTATGCAGAGCCCCAAATGGAGTGTAATGAGAGGTTACCCACCAGTGTGTCTGCATTCCACTGGCCAGATCTTCCTTTTATTGGGGGCACCTCTAGCTACCTAATACTTGGGGGTACCTTTGGCTGCCTAATACTAAGGGGCACCTGTAGTTACTTAATACTGAGGTTCCTCTGGTTACCTAATACTTGGGGGCACCTCTAGTTACTTAATATTGAGGGCACTTCTTGTTACCTAATATTAAGGAGCACCTGTAGCTACCTATAATGGACAAGGGAACTAAGAGAGTAGCAGCTGAGCCAGCCAGCACACTTGCAGTACGGTTTAGCGGGTGTTTGTAAGTTCATGGAGGGAAAGTCTAGGGTGCCAGGTCATCTGTGCCTATAGGCTCCTGTGATGTAAATCCGGGACTGATCAGATAAAAAAGAGACAATACAAAGACAGAGAGTCATGGAACTAGAAGGACCCAGACCTGGACCGGGCCAAAATGTTCTTTATCTTCTGCATCTTTTTATGTCGCGCCTCCAGCTCATCGCGTGTCAGCGGTTCCTCTGGTTCCATTTCAATATATCTCTCTGGTATCTCCACCTTGTCTGGAGTTGCCAACTACCAAAAATAAAATATACAGAAAATGAACTGGGAAGCCAGCCCAGCAGCAGTAACAACCAATGAGAGAGCTCTGCTTACACAGAAACACCTTCTGCACTAATAACAGGTCACACTATTATGGAGATTACATTATTTCTTCCTGCGCTGCCCCTATACCAACCACACATAACAGAGCCATGTGACAGCAGCCACAGACAGAACACATTGGACTGACCAGCTCAGACAGGCAGTCTGCATTAGGCCACTCTTATTGGCTGAACACAGTGCATGAGGCCTTGCTGTGGCTCTTTGATTACTGAACAGAAAGTGTTCATCACATCAGAGCTCCAAGAAGCCTGGAGTGAGTCCTCAAGGCGGACAGCCTCTGGAGAAAACTAGAGATGTGTAAGCTGTAATGTTTCCATTATTAACCGGTTATACACTAAAATCACCACTAGATGGCAGCATGTCCTTTATCATCCTATTGTGTGATCTCTGCTATGAATGTCATTTATACAGGAGCAGCTGTGTGAGAGCATTCTGCATAACTAATCAGCCTAGGCTAAACATCACTGGGAAGGTGTGGTTACATTCAATATACAGCAATATATAGATATAGGAAGAGTTTCCAATGCTGAAACCAGGAAAATTACAATAAAAGTGGGGCAGATAATTTACTGCATTCTACTATATGTCACTACAGTGCCTCTTTAAGATATGCATGAATGAGTTATATTATGGTCTATATAGGTGTTATAGTGTGAGTTAGGTTTAACATAGGATTCAGAAACCTAACTCTTTAGCAGGTAGATTCCCTACTGCAGTGTACTCTGCGAGTCACCAGATGGTGCAAGTAAGCCACAAACTTTCAATCCTCCAGTACCCCAGATGCAATGCAGGTGGCGTTACTGTACAGCAGGGGTGCCCATTAGGTAGATTGCGATCTACAGACAGATCGCGAAGGCCTTCATGGTAGATCGCGACCACACTACATTTTCCATTCAGTATATACAAGTGTGCTCCTAAAATTTTACATAGGTAGATCATTTTGACTTGCCAATTTTTTAAAGTAGCTCTCAAGTGAAAAAGTGTGGACACCTCTGCTGTACAGCAACAATATCTCTGAACAGTGTTATTGGTAAGCCTCGTCATTAGCAATAGTTACTTTTGCCTACAGCCACTATGGGATGGACATTGGAGCATAAAGTGCAATGTCACTCTGAAAGATGAGGAATGATCAGTTATCAGTAGTTGTTAAGCTACACGCTCACAGAACGAGGCAGGAAGATGCATGGCCGGCCTTTGACCTGAGTGACCGGAGTGGTCGCTCAGGGCGCCGGCTTCCAGGGGGGCGCACGTGATGTGTATTCAACTGGCCCTGGTCGCCTTTCTTCCTGCTGGCTGTGGGCTCCGGGTCCGTCTGTGGCTGCTGCGAGTGGCAGCTCTGCCCCCGGTGCCGCTGGGGGCGAAGACTCCAGGAACCTGCTGCTGCCTCTTGCTGAGTCTGTGTGAGCCGTGCGTGCCAGTAGCCCCGCCCCTTGCTCATAGGCGATGTCTGCGCTGCGCACTTATCAGAGAGAGACCTGCTTGTCACTCCTGACTCCTGGCCATCTCCTGTCTCCAGCTACAAGCAGAGAAGTAAGGTTCCCCGACTGCCTCCCGGTTGGGGAAGTGGGGGGAGCTATATAGGTTAAATGGGGGGGGGGGGGTCTGCTTGTATAATATAATCTATCTAGCTATATACACTAAAAGGAGGATCTGTTTATATATACTAAAGGGGGAGGGAGAATCTGCTTTTATACACCAAAGGGGGGGGGGATCTGCCTATATACACTAAAGTGGATCTTACATATGGGCGTGTGTGTGCGCGTGCGCAGGATGAATGGGGGGGGGAGTGCTCCAACGTTTTGTCCTACGCGTCGATTTTGCCTACTTTACCTTCTGCGCGTGCTCCGTACTTTCCACGCCCACTCTGCACATGCGCATTTAGGTTTTCTCATTTCCCCTCATCATTTTACCCTACGGGTGTGCAGAGTAATAGCCTGTGGTTGGAGGGAGTGCAGCGGCAAGTGTGTCCTAATGAGCAGGCCCCTTTCTAGGGGCCGTGCAGCCGCCCTGAGCACAGATTAATCATCTATAACTGCTACATTTTCAAACTTATTTCCATTATTACCAGTACTTTATTAACAATAACATACAGTGAAACACATATACAATCATCCTATTTCCATAGTAGGTTATTTCGATTTGTAGGTCTCCTCGATGGAGTTTCCATCATTCTGTCATTAGCGTAGGACATTTCGACAATGTAGGACAAAACGATGGAGCAGGGGCACCAAAATCTGGTTACACTCAGGGCGCTGTGAAACCTAAGGCCGGCCCTGGGAAGATGGATCCCACGCCGAGCTGTCCTGATCCATCTCCCTGTCAGCAGGTATACACCACGGGCTTGAACGAGAATTAAAGCGATCGCGGTACTTTGTGCGGCAGTCGTCGTGATCTACCAAATCCGAATCGCCGTGCCCGTCGCTTAATGATGCATGGTGGCCACGGGGGGAAACATCGTTTAACATGCTCCTGTTAACCTACCTGGCATTATGATTATTTCCAGATTAAGTATGGACAGATTCTCCTTCCAAACAAAACATGCTGTGAACAGTATAAACGTGCATACACATCAATACTCTCCTGCACTGTGTACTAGACCTTTGCTTGACACATTTTGGCAAGTTACAGGAAAAAAATAAAGTTTATAAAAATGTATTTTATCACTTTTTGCACAGAAATCCTGGGGAAATTGAACGCCAGGGAGGTTAAGGGTCTAAAAGCGGTGCAATTTTTTTTCACACGCATTTAGACCCAAAAAAACCAAGAAAAAACAGAACATACCACAGAGAGATGTGCAGCAGCTCCTGCATATACGGTAACTCACTCAGGCACGGGATTACCACTCGGAGCTGCGGATTTCCGTCCAGAGCCTGACTCGGGATTACCACTAAGCAGGTTAAACGATGTAGCCCGATGTCGGGTAACATTGCCTCAAGCATTGCCCAATGGGTATGGAGCTTTAGGCGTAGAGTGGGGGTAAGTGAAGGTTAGTTTTAGTTGTTGGAGTTAAGGTAGCCATACATCAGGACATGTGGTGGCCGACGGACCATCTGATTGGATAATTATCGAATCAAATGCAAATTGGTGCTGGCAAAAGCAGGTCGACAATGTCACCAATTTTTTTCATTTGTTTTCTACAGCCTGTTTAGTTGCTGAAACAGGTGACTTTATATTAGTTATATTACAGACTTGCTATTACTGGGCCGGGGTAGCCAGCCTACAATGCTGCTATGTTTTCTCTTGGTGCCAGTTACCTCTTTGCTGATGTCCAGGTCATAGTCCTGAGGCTCCAGGTCCATCTCGGTGACATGGATGGCCGTTGCCTGCACCCAGTCCTGGTCCTCCCACTCTCTGTCCTCCACGTCCCGGGCCGCCTTCTCCAGTAACTGCAGGTCAAACTCCTGCTCCCTCCTCCACTAGCAACACAGAAAGGTCAATGTATCCAAGAGTCCAAAACATTCCCACTTCCCAAAGACCCCTCTATGCACTCACTGTGATATATTCCTCTATACAGACACCCCCATTCCATGTTATACATCAGTAGGTCTCCAACCACCCCCACCATGAAATAGCCATAAATGTTCCTCAACCTAGCCACCATAACATACATATCCAGATACTACAGCCCCACTCCCCAGCCGAATATTCACTTACCCATGAAGACCCTTCCTCCCTTTCCCCAACACTGTAATATATAACTCAATGGAGACCATGCTCCCCCCATGACCATACTTCCCTAGACTGACCCAGCATATCTATCTCCCCATTCAAGGAATTAAATCACTCCGATTACAGATGCCCTCCCTTTTCCCCAAACATACATGGCTATACGGACTCTACTGCATATACAACACAATGAAAAATTACATTTAGACACCCCCCCTCCCCCAATCTCCTCCAGCATTATATACACCCCTATTTTGACATACAACACAGTCCACTTCTGGCATACTTTACAATCCCCTTACTGACCTTGTCTACTCCAAAATGTACTTCTCCCATACACATCCATACACAACCTGTCATCCAACCAAACATTCTCCACATACACCTCACTCCTCCAATCTTCAGGCAAACAGCAACAATGAGGTGTGTGCTGCACAGTCCCATTTTAAGCAATCACACAATTTGCACAAAGCGCTCTGCCCAATACTTTAAGTAAATTGAAAGATTGGCCAATGTGGCCAATTTTACTACTACCATGTAGTATGAGAGTTTACGTACACAATCTGTTCATAGTATTCATGGGAGTGGTAAAATTTGTCAGTCATTGGCCAATCAAGTGTGTATGCACCCTTACTATGGGACTTCAGCACTTGCGCTGCAATCATTTGATTCAGTATTTGCAGAGCAGAAGCGGAGGAGCCCCTGTGATATTTGGAAGAGGCCGAAAAATCTTATTTCGACAGTCCAGGCTTTAACATTCCAAAATTACCTGCGACATTTGTGCAACCGAAAACACTTCCTCCTTCCACCACATTCTACACTACACATACCTATCGATAAAGAGAGGCCTATAGGGAGTGCTTCTGTCCTATGTCATCCTCCCTGCAGCCCTACGCTCCACATGTCTCTCAATCCACATTAGATTGGAAAAAATGTAGGAATCTCAATCTGTATATAAATAGTGCAAAAGAAAAAGTTTGCCTTCTTAAAACAGAAGGTATTTGTTATTATTCAGGTTGGAGTGAGCATAAGGTCTCCCACGATGCATCACTGCTGAATATGCAAATCATCAGCTGACATCTCATTGCAGCGGTTCTGGAGGTGTGGCTAGCTTACAGGGATAACAAGGGATCATTTGCATATTCAGCAGTGGTGCATCGTGGGAGACATCATATGCTCACTCCAACCTGAATTATCGCAAATACCTTTTATTTTAGGAAGGCAAGCTTTTGTTTTGCTTAACATTGTAGTAAGAGAGCTTTATGGTTCTTTGTAGCCCCTTACACACTCCTAGGAGTTCTGGTTCACCATGAGCTTGCTGGGTAGTCTGTATAGCTTAATAGTGCCAATCCCATTGTATGGGCAGTGTAGTCGCACATACAGCATCACCGCTAAATTAAAGGGAAACAAACTAAATATTTTAATCCTAAGGTTTTGTGTTTTTCATCTGCGCCTGATTAAAAAAAAAATTCTAGTTCCATTTGTGATTTCAAAATACGGCCAGAGTTTGTAAGAATCCATCAGCTGAAACAATTTTTTTTTAAAAATGTCTGTGAAGAAAATAAAAAAACAGACTGGTCTGCAAAGTGTTTTATCCTCTATGTCCAGGCAATATGACAGTTTCACTTTGATTGTACATCCATCAGCAAGCTCCGCCCCTTAGTCACACCAATAGGCATGAGAGATGCTCAGTGTGTGATACACAGAGCACCAAACTCCGCCCCCACAGTTGCACCAATAAGTAGTAAGGAGACTCAGGGCACGAAGCTCCACCCCCCCAGTCACACCAATAGAAATGAAGGATACTCAGTGTGCGATACTCAGGACACCAGGCTCCGCCTCTGACACCAATGACCTCATCAGCAGAAAAAGCACATGGTACGGACGTCTCTTTTCCATTTTATTGTGTTTATGGTAAACATACATTAGAAAGCACCGAGCTCAGATTAACATCGTCTGCAAAACGACTGGATAAAGAGAATTGTAAGACAAGTTTACATTCAGTAAAACTTTATAAAAGTTACAGTATTATGACAGGACGCCACACGCCTTCTAACGTGGAATTATTGCTCTGTGGGGATAGGGCTAAAGATTTCCGCTCACTGGAACACTTTGGGGCTTATTCATGAAGAACCAATGAAAACCATCCGTTTATTCTTCTATATCATCAAAATGGGGGGAAATGGATTTTCCACCTTCATGAAGAGGCCTCAAATTGAGTGCTCTATTTCCATACAACTCTACTAGGAAACTAGTAGGTAGGCAGCCACTGATGTAGGCTTCAGTGATGTCATAGTTCCCCAGTGACATCATCAGTGTAAATTGTATTTTTTTACATTACAAAATGGCTTCTATCACTACAGTTGAAGCCCCTCACATAGGAGAATGCTGAGTCAGCCCACATGATAGGGGGCTCTGCAGACAGTGCAACAGTTTAGTAGTAAAAGACACACAGGGTGTTGGGAATGGGGGATGCCGATGTCAGTGGATAGTACTGTCAGGCTCAAGGCAGCCATGTTTGACAAAGCAGTTATAGGGCACTTTATCATCTAGTTTAGGATAATGTATGTATCCACATCTCATCTCTTTAGGTATAGTCAGGCATAATGTATAACACCTGGGCTGCTTGTATCCTAAACCTGCCCCTGATTAGACAGCCCACATTCTAGGCCCTCCCCTGCATATTCTTCGCCCAGAATTTATGCCAGACTTTGCATATATTGCACAGATCCTGAGCCCACCCCTGAATATGCTGCCCAGATCCTGAGCCCACCCCTGAATATGCTGCCCAGATACTGAGCCCTTCTCTGAATATACTACCCAGACTGAGCCAGGGCCTAAATACTCTGCCCAGCTCTGATAATGCTGCTCAGATCCTGAGCCTGCCCCCTGAATATTCTAAACAGAACCTGAGCCCCCTTCTCAAAATGCTCCCCAGATCCTGAGTTCAGTTTTGAGTATACTGCTCACATTCTAAGGCCCACCCCTGAATATGCTATTGAGAAGCTGAGTGTACGGTTCAGTTCCTGAGCCAACACTCTGAATTTCCTGCCTATATCCTAAACCCATTTCTGAATATATCATCTAGATCATGAGCTCACACCTAAATATTCTGTCCAGATCCTGAACTCACCTCCTAAAACATTGTCCCAATTCTAAGAAAATGTCTGAATACACTGCCCACATCCTAAGCCCTCCCCCGATTCCAAAGCTGCATCTGCCCGTCAGCATTACCAGAGGATTGGCTGGACTGTGCAGATCTTGAGCCCTCCCTCCATATTATGCTGCACCTGCCCTGAAAGCATTAATAGGACAATGAGCTAGACTATGCAGATCCTGAGTCTCACTTTGCATATTATGATTCATCTGCTCTGCACTGACAGCAATCAGAAGGGCTAAGTAGGACTGTGCAGACCCCACGTTCTTCCCCATATAATAGGAGGTGTCTGCCCTCAAAGCAGGGGCTGGTCTGTGCTGGTCTTGAGCCCTCCCCTGCTTATTTTATTGTGTTTGCCCTGACAGCCTCAATCAGGAAAGAGCTGGACTGTGGCAGTCCTGAGCCCTATCCTGCATATCATACTGTGTCTGCCCTGACAGCGGTAATGAGGGATGGGCGATCAGATGGAAGTTACTGGATGGATAGCGCAGTGATGTCATTAATGTGCAGAAGCTACAATGAAGCCTGGTAACAATGAGTATGGCTGTTAGCGACTTCTGCCAACTAAATTAATTACTTTCCATGAGCACAAAGAAGAAGAAGCGCAAAATGGGGACGGATGAGGCGGAGCAGCTGGCGGAATGTTAGCAGAAAAAAATGGCATTTAACAAAAATGGAGGGACAGCAAAGTTGGGGTACACAGGAAGAAGTCACTGCATATATATGTCTATAGCACCCTACACTGGAGCGGAATATGCCGTCATTGTGTACATCATTACCTTGGTGACCCCTGCAGGCCATCCGAGGCATCACACACACCAAAGTCTATCCCTGTTGTGCTGAAGCCGTACATGAACTAAAAGTAACCTCTCACTATTATGTTAGTTGCCCAGAAACGTGCAAACTGGCCTCGCCGATTTGTGCTTGTTAACAATCTAGAAGCTGCGATGAGAATGTCATGGAAACAGTTAGTTTTGCTTTTTCTTAGAAAAAATATCTATCCGTCATATAAATTCTACCCAGTTACACTGTGTCAGTCCGAGCAGCAGCTACATTTCCCAAGCGATGAGTCTACCATGCACACTGCCGATAAGGTGCTCACTATCAGAGGCTACAGAGCAAAAGTCAGAGGAAGCTCCGCCTCCGGCGCTAACATACTGAGCTGAGGTCCGCAGACAGGGGCCGGGAGGCGGGGCGGCTGCTGGCGGCTTGCTTCTCTCCTTGGCTCAGCGTTCTCTTGCGTTCACGGACCAGAGCTTTCTGATGCCGCTTCATGCGCTGGAGCTGCTCCTCTGCACTGATTTTAGCTCTTTGGTTGTCGCCGGAGTAAAGGCGCTCGAAGGCACTTTTTGGTCTGTCCTGTATTATGGAGAAACCGACCCCAAGTGTCAGAGCAAAAGAGACAGAACACAAAGACAAGGTAATGCATGGCTGAGGGAGCGGACTTACCTTAGAGATGTCTGGCCCGGTGCCCCTCCGCAGGGTGACGTAGGAGGTCACCGAGGAGGACTGAGGTAGCCGGGATGTGGACCCAGATAGACCTGGAAAACAAATTGCACAGATGTGAGACGAGCTTCACCCAATGAGTTTATAGCTCCGGGTTCACCGCTAGTTTTATGGGTAATTCCCCTCTTGCTGGCAAACAAAGTGGTAGGTCAGGAGTGGTACACTTTTCTAAACGTCAAAGTTGGGTGCATAACCTGGGTGTCAAGCCACACCCAATTTGTAACTATAGTCTGCACTTTCTGATGAAGGGGACCCTCCGTGGCCCCAAAACAATTGTCAATCTGTGTGTTGACTTGTGATGTGAAGAATAAAACACTTCGGAATTTACAAATTGGTGGGCTAACCGACCCTGGACTCTTTTGTTGGCATTATTCCACTTAATTATCTATTATTATTGTAATTATCACGACATCTTCCGCGGTGCAGTACAGTGTATATTGTCACTAACTGTCCCTCAGAGGGGCTCACAATCTAATCCCTACCATAGTCATATGTCTATCGTGTAGTGTATGTATCGTAGTCTAGGGCCAATTTAGGGGAAGCCAATTAACTTATATGTATGCTTTTGGGATGTGGGAGGAAACTGGAGTGCCGGAAGAAACCCACGCTGAAATGGGGAGAACATACAAGCTCCTTGCAGATGTTGAACTGCCTGGGATTCGAACCAGGGACCCAGCGGTGCAAGGCGAGAGCGCTAACCGCTACACCACCATTTATCTGTTAAACAAATGATCTGTTTTTATGTGCATATTAAACACACTCCTTCCAATCAGTCACAGTTGCTCCTGCCCCAAAACAACTAAATTATTCCCATTAAAGTGGACCCAAACTAAAAATACAAGATTTCAGAAATAAAATCTATTTTCTAAATTAGAATAATAAATAGCAGCCTTTTTTCAGCTGCATGATGACAAATATAAAATATTTTACATTTATTGGAGGAACCCCTCCCTTCCTTTCATATCGCCGGGACAGAATCCTGCAAACTGGTGGAGTAGGAGGTGTCCAGCACAGGAGGAATTGCTAATGGCTGCCACCTGTATAACCCTAGTTATGCAAAGAGAAGGGTGAAAACATGCACTGAAATGCTCATAGGCTTGAAGGAGTGTTTATTTATCTTTGTATGTGTCAGAGTGGTGCAACTAAATATTTTGAATTAAAAACATTTTTGGTTTGGGTCCGCTTTAACTCATTTGCAGCTTCAAACTAAATTTTTAGTTTGAAAGTTGCTATGCAATGTTGGAACATTATGCACTAGGCAGCCAAACAAGCAGGTGACAGGGAGCAGTTATAGTTACCTTTTCAGGATCCAGACCATGTTAGCGATACAGTGCCACCTGGTGGTGGAAGAGGGGTGATGGAAGTGACTCTTCCATCAGTGAGTGGCACTGTAACGATGACATGGTCTCCTGGATCCCGATCACGTCATATGTGATCAGAAAAGAGAAGACATGATGGGATTACATCAGCGCAGAGACAAAAGTAGATCCAGCTGCCCGGACATGTAGCTATAAAAGCTCCCTGCTGCACACGGTGCATATCCTGCTGAGCCTGCCAGACTGGGGAACACTCTTCTCCAGCAGCAGGAAAGCCTTGGCACTGCCTCTAGCGCTCCAGGCTCCCTGTCATGTGACCGCAGTGAGCCTGAAGCTCTAGTGACCACCAGTTCAGAAAGCTGCTGGGAACACTAGAGGATACAAGCCAAGGGGAGAACAGGTAGCTGTACATGCTGCAGTCAAAATTTAAAGTGGACCTATCCACAGTGATACATGGTACTTCTGTCTGTGTCTCTATTAGAGAAATTCTACTCCCTGACTGTAACGCCCACACAAATAAGAGAATTTCTTCAGTGCTCACAGACGGAAATACAACCCTAACAGAGGGTCCCAACTCTTTTCTTAAAAAAAAAAAGTTCAGAATAAGAATTACTTTGCTGCCCTGGAGTTTACAGGGCTGCTGTGCCTCCTCTTACCTCTAGTGGGCAACGTCTGGTAGCCTGGATCAGACCCCAGAAAGCCAGAAGGTGGGGAGGCGGAGTCATTGCAGAGATTGGCCAGCTCTGGATCGCTGACATACGTCCGCATTTCTACCTGTAAACAAATTAGAACAGAAAGTGGTTCATACGAGAAATAACACAATAATGCCCCCCCCCCCCCCCCCCCCCCCACACCAAAAAAAAAAGTAAAAAAAAAAAAGACCTGTCTGAAAAGTTTTTGCATGGTTACAGAGCAATATGAGTCATACTGATGTATTGAAAACCCCACTGCTTCCACCTTATTGGCATAAAGATACTGCAGAGCTGCTGACTCTGAACGGTGGTGGTGGTACACAACCCCTCCCTTCCCCCAAAAAACAAATCTATCTTCTGGTCACCAGAGGGCAAGGTGTAGACATTTCTCTGGATTACTATGAATGATAAGTAATTTTGCCTGTAAACATCTTGTTGCACCCTCTGGTGGATGGAAGAATCATACTGGTTTTTGTTGTGTTTTGTTTTTCAGATGGGAGGATACAGAGACCTAGGAATGACCAGGGAAATCACCAAAAGAATAGCCTGACTATTCAGTTTTTATAACAATTCAATACTTAAGGATAAGTAGATATGTCATTTAAGACAACAGAGGAATTGTAATTATAATATAATTTGTAGAATACAAGGGAGGAAGAGCATAGTGGAAGAAAATGGCAGAGGCATCTGACACAATCGCCATCTGTACCCTGTAGTCTCCATTGACGCCTTGTCCCATCTCCCGATCCCTCTTCCTCTCGTCAGACTGTCGCTTCAGGCCCCGCACTGAGGTGTGCCGGATGACGGAGGACTCTCTGGGAGGCGGGGGTAATGCTGGAGGAGGTGGGATATTTGGAGGAAGGTCTGAATCTGGACTGTACAGATCCGGCAGAGGGGGGCGAGGTGGGACGGTCTCTTCCTATAGGCAGAAATATGACAGATCACATTAAACTTACTAGTCATTCATTCCCTAGTTCACCTTTCCTCAGGACCATCATAAACTAGTGTGGTCACACAGGGACATGTGGTTCATGCTTTCCCTATGGCACAGGAAGCAAATGCCCCTTTGTGACCACACCTACCTGAAGAAACAGGAAGTAGAATATATACATGTTATCACACCTACATACTGAAACAGGAGGAAGAATACAGGTGAAGGTCGAAAAATTAGAATATTGTGCAAAAGTTCATTTATGTCAGTAATTCAACTTAAAGAATTAAACTAAGGGCCGCTGCACACCTAAAAGAGCTAGCGTAATTGCAAACACTCAGCACTTTTAGAAGTGATTTTTCTAAGCGATTTTAGGCATTTGCCTAGCGAATTTCTATTTATATCTAGCGATTTTTGGAGTATATTTGTGTAGCAATTTGTTTTTTAGGTGCAGTAGAGCTACAAGTGTACAGGTTTTGTTAAAAAAAAAAACACTTGGAAAAATCACTCTGTTCTAGCACTTTTCAGAGCAATTTTCCACTTTCCTATACTTAAAGTGAACCAGAGAAGAAGCACCCTCATGTATTTTACCATATATATCAGTGGGAACATTAGAGAAAACACCTACCCTGCTCTCTGTTTCATTCTGCACTGCACAGCTTGCTTCTAATCTGCCCTGATAAAATCCCCGACTGAGCATTCAGTCTGGCTTTGCTCAGGAATATTTATAGCTCAGTCTGTGTTCTCTCGTGTCTTTTCAAGTCCAAACCTGCCCCCTGCCGGCTCTGCTCAGGAATCATTATAGCTGAGTCATTATAGCAAAGCCAGACTGAATGCTCAGTTGGGGATTTTATCAGGTCTGATAACAAGCAGGCTGTGCAGTGCAGAATGAAAAAGAAAGCAAGGTAGGTGTTTTCTCTAATGTTTCCACTGATCTATATGGTAAAATACATGAGGGTGCTTTGCCTCTGGTTCACTTTAACATTGAGGCTGAATTGCCTCAGAAATGCTACAGGACCCGCGTTGAGGGGGGGGGGATTGCACCGCCTTGGTGTGTTCCATCCCGTTCAAAAACATTAGCCTAGTGTTTTGGAAAGCCCTCAGAAGCGCTCTTGGTGTGCACCAGCCCTAATATATGAAATTTACAGGCAAAGCGAGATATTTCAAGCCTTTGTTATCATTTTGATGATTATGGCTTACAGCTTATGAACACCCCAAAATAAAAATCTCAAGGTTAGAACATTGTGAAAAGGTTGAATAGTCTAGGCTCAACGTGTCATGCTGGGTTCGATTTTTAGCTGATAAGATGGTTCGATAGATAATTTCCGACATGTCCGTTCTCACTTTCGATTCTTTGGCCGCTCGTTTTCTGATAGATGCGAATGGAAAAAGATAAGAAAAACGAGCGGAAGATACGAGAATCGAGAGCTGAATCAAACGGCAAAAAACGATCGAGAGCAGAAATGCACAACAGAAACGAACCGTTAATTCCCAGCATTAGACTCTAATCAGCTAATTAATCCAAAACACCTGAGCCTTTAAATGGTCTCTCAGTCTGGGTTAGAATTACGGACATAAATTAACTTTTGCATGCTATTGTTATTTTTCGACTTTCTCCTATATAAAAGCCCCATGTAACCATGACTAAGGCCAGAAACCCACTACGAGCGATTTCTAATCGCTAGTGATTTGAAAAGCACTTGCTAATGCAATGCTATGGGGGATTTATATAAAATCACATCGCTCAAGTGGGATCACACCGGTAGCATTACATTAGCAAGAGTTTTCAAATCACAAAGCGCTCAGAAAATCACTCCTAGTGGGTTTCTGAGCTAATTGTTGGGACAAGAAGCAAGTCCCCAAGAAACCGCACCTCCTCGTACATAATGAGACAGGAAGTAAAATAGAAAGTCCACACCAACACACCTGCCTACTGGGAAAGGAAGTAATACACACTGCTCAAAAAAATAAAGGGAACACAAAAATAAGACATCCTAGATCTGAATAAATGAAATATCCATATTCAATACTTAGTGCTTTACATAGTTGAATGTGCTGACAAAGAAATCACACAAAAATTATCAATGGAAATTAAATTTATGGACCCATGGAGGTCTGGATTTGGAGTCACGCTCAAAATTGAAGTGGAATAAAACACTACAGGTTGATCAAACTTTGATGTACTGTCCATAAAACAAGTCAAAATGAGACTCAGTAGTATGTGAGGCCTCCGCATACCTGTATGACCTCACTACAATGCCTGGGCATGCTCCTGATGAGGTGGAGGATGGTCTCCTGAGGGATCTTCTCCCAGACCTGGACTAAAGCATACACCAACTCATGGACGGTCTGTGGTGCAATGTGGTGTTGGTGGATGGAGCCAGACATGATGTCCCAGATGTGATCAATTGGATTCAGGTCTGGGGAAAGGACGGGCCACAATCCATAGCATCAATGCCTTCGTCTTGCAGGAACTGCTGACACACTCCAGCCACATGACGTCTAGCATTGTCTTGCATTAGGAGGAACCCAGCGCCAACCCCACCAGGATATGGTCCCACAAGGGGTCTGAGGATGTCATCTTGATACATAATGGCAGTCAGGCTACCTCTGGCAAGCACATGGAGGGCTGTGCGGCCCCCAAAGAAATGCCACACCATTTCTGACCCACTGCCAAACCTGTAATGCTGGAGGATGTTGCAGGCAACAGAACGTTCTCCACAGCGTCTCCAGACTATTTTCTGTCACATGTGCTCAGTGTGAACCTGCTTTCATCTGTTAACCTCCTTGGCGGTAACCCTGAACGTAGTAACGGGGTAAGCCGCGCAGGAGGTTTTTTTGTTTAATTTTTTTTTTTGCTGAACGCAGCTAGCACTTTGCTAGCTGCGTCAGCACACCGATCGTCGGCGCCCCGCGCTCGATCGCCGCTATCCGTCGCGCCGTGCGCCCCCCCCCCCCCCGACCCCGTGCGCTGCCTGGCCAATCAGTGCCAGGCAGCGCTGAGGGGTGGTTCGGGACTCCCAATGATGTCCCGACGTCGCCTCCAGGAAATCCCGTTCTTTGATCAAAGATCACCGAAGGCGATCGAAGCGGGCGGGGGGATGCCGCTGGGCTTGCTACATGATATAAAAATAAAAAAAACTGCTGCGCTGCCTCCTGGTGGATTTTTTTATACCGCCAGGGGGGTTAAGAGCTCAGGGCACCAGTGGTGAATTTGCCAATCAAGTGTTCTCTGGCAAATGCCATATGTTCTGCATGGTGTTGGGCTGTAAGCACATCCCCCACCTGTGAAAGTCAGGCCCTCATACCACAGTCATGGAGCCTGTTTCTGACCGTTTGAGCAGACACACAATTGTGGCCTTCTGGAGGTCATTTTGCAGGGCTCTGGCAGTACTCCTCCTGTTCCTCCTTGCACAATGGCTAAGGTAACGGTCCTACTGCTGGGTTGTTGCCCTCCTATGGCCTCTTCCACGTCTCCTGATGTACTGGCCTGTCTCCTGGTAGTGCCTCCATGCTCTGGACACTACACTGCAGACACAGCAAACCACCTTGCCACAGTTCACTTTGATCCGCCAATTCTGGATGAGCTGTACTACCTGAGCTACTTACGTGGGTTGTAGACTGTCTCATGCTACCACTAGAGTGAAAGCACCGCCAGCATTCAAAAGTGACCAAAACATCAGCCAGAAAGCATAAAAACTGATAAGTGGTCTGTGGTCACCACCTGCAGAACCACTCCTTTATTGGGAATGTCTTGCTAATTTGCCTATAATTTCCACCTGTCTATTCCATTTTCACAACAGCATGTGAAATCAGTGTTGCTACCTAAGTGGACAGTTTGATTTCACATTGTGATTGACTTGGATGTGTTTAAATGTTCCCTTTATTTTGTTGAGCAGTGTATTAAGTCCCTATTTAACTATGCATACCTTACAGGGTACGTGAGGGTGATTCCTGTGGCTTCTAGAACCAAGGGTCATCTGAGAATAAGAAAAAAGACCAGGAGCCCAATGGTGCAATATCGTCTTGCAGTGTAGGAATAGTAGAAGTAGTATTTTATCCTTGCAACGGTGGCTTGCAAAGCCTTGCAACCACCTTATTAAAGGCATGTGGAAAATTAATTGTCCCCGCTCAGTTTTTCAGGTCCGTGTGCAGGAACTGGATGGTCGCTCTCCTCAGGATCTTTAGAGTTTAAAAAAAACTATAAAGCTACCACCACCTATGGAGGTCTAGGCTACTAAATAACAACAAGGGTGGGGGTGTTCGGTATGCACAATTACCTAAAAACGTATATATCAGCAGGAGAGGCAATTCCTACCTCACCAGAATTGAAACCAGTGTAACTGGAAATAGATTTTATTCAAGCACAAAACAAGGCAATGGGATACAGAGGTCCTTTCCCGCTCCCCCAGGTCAACTGAAAAACATGTTCTCAAAATACAAAGTTATGCTTTCTCAAAACTCACAGAACTGTCATGACAGTTTAGATAACTCATATCACATAGAAATCCAATACATTACCCTTGCTTGCAGTTTTTCCATTTTGTTTCCATCACACTCTTTAAGTATAATATTGAATTGCTGTTATCACCCGAGTTCCAGGATCGTTAAGTTATTCTGTACAATGTCTTGACACACTGAGCAGATTCTATCCCTTCTCGATATTTACCCAACTTGGAAACCTGATTATGCATCAGCTAGTATTAAAATGAATGTGTATATTAAAAAAAAACCCTCTGGGGGATACTTATCTTGGGAGGGGAAATGATTCAAAAAGTCCCACCTATGGGTATCACAAACTGTATTGGAGCAGACAATACACTACATGTTTCGGGCGGGGCCCTTCTTCAGGTGTACACTTGAAGAAGGGCCCCGCCCGAAACGTAGTGTATCGTCTGCTCCAATACAGCTGGTTTGCTATTACAGCTTCTGAGTGCCGTGTCATCCTTTACTAGTTATCTCGGGAGGGGGAAGCCTCTGGATCCTAACGAGCCTTCCCCCGTCCCTCCGTTAGAGTCCCGGGCCCCCCTGAAATGCGGCGAGGTAAATATTTACCTCTCCGCGATCCTGCACAGGTGCACTAGCGGCTCTTCATTCGGGTAAGGCGGAAATAGCCAAACACGATCGTATCCGCTCCAATACGATCGGGTTTGGCTATTTTGGCATTACCTGAACGGAGAGCCGCTAGTACGCCTGCGCAGGATCGCGGAGAGGTAAATAAATCACCGTTTTGTCAAGCTTGTCGGGGGAGGATTTGAGGTAGCTAGCGCTGGCTTCAGACAAGCTTCAGAGGTCAGGGAAGCCTCATTGGGACCCTGAGGCTTCCCCCTCCCGAGGTAAGTATCCCCCAGAGGGAGGGGGATGGGTTAGTTACAGAGTCTCTTTAAGGAAAGAGGACATTGAAATGGATAGAGTTATTTAAATTGCAAGGAAATTATTTCATGAAACCGTCATGACGGTTATACCGATATGTGAGTTATTAAGAAAGCTTACATTTGTATTTTAGGCACTTGTTTTTGAATTGACCTGAGGAAGCAGGTAAGGGACCCATAAAACGCATTGCCTGACTTTGTGCTTGAATAAAATCTATTTCCATTTACAATGGTTTAAATTCTACTGGAGAGGTAAGAATTTCCTCTCCTGTTGATAAGATTGTATTTAATTTCTTACAGGGAGCTGAACACAAAAGTGCCATGTAACCAAAGTAGAATATAAAGTTCTTGTAGCCGCACCTACTTAATGTAGCCTACCTCTTGTAGCCACACCTACCTAATGTAGCCTACTTTGTGTAGCCGTACCTACCTACAGTAACCTACCTCTTGTAGCCACATCTACCTAACGTAGCCTACCTCTTGTAGCCACACCTACCTAATGTAGCCTACCTCGTGTAGCCGTACCTACCTACAGTAACCTACCTCTTGTAGCCACATCTACCTAATGTAGCCTAGCTCTTGTAGCCACACCTACCTAACGTAGCCTACCTCTTGTAGCCACACCTACCTAATCACAGGAAGTCTTATTTAACCCAAGCCCAGTGGGACAGGAAGTCAAATATAAAGACTATGTAATTATAACTTCTTGTGGAACAGAGAGAAGAGGATAATGAAACCATGTAGTGAAATCTGCCTAACAAAGCATAAGAGTTTCTGTGCAACTACAACTACATTGTGGGACAAGCATGTGGCAGAAAGTACAATGTCACATTACCCCATAACCTGTCTGATGGGACAGGAAATAGAATACAAAAGTCACATACAGTATAACCACACCTTCCATACCACACAGGAAGTGAAGTATAAAAATGCCTCTGAAGTTTTTCCTGTCCTATTGGGAGGGGGCAGAGAGATGTTCCCAACTTGCCACAGGCAAGAGCAATAAAGCAGTGGGAATGTGCTGGAAACTTTATATCAAAAATACCAGGGGGCACTATATGGCACTTTATATTAAAGTTCTTACTGGAACCTGCCTTATACGCTACTCACCAGCCTTGGAGGTGTTGGTGCTCGGGTTGGGGACTGAATGTGCACATCTGGTTTCAGCAATAGCTGTGGCTGAGACTGCGATCTGCTCTGGCTGTACGGCTGAGCGTACAGCCCCACCTCCAGCGTCTGCTTCATCAGATTGGGCGGGTCCAGCGGGGAGATGGACTTACTGCGAACGGATGTAAACGCTGTACTTCCTGAAGGCACGAATGTGGAAGTCACCAAAGGCACGGTTTTCCTTTCTGCGAAATGTAACACATAGCATACACACAAATGAAACACAATTCTGTTTGCAACACAACTTTTTAATTTCACTATGAAAGCAAAGGTAATGTACATTTCTGTCGACTTGAACTAGCCTGACTGCAAATAACTTTTCCTAATTATAATAGGCTAGTCTACATAATGACATCACTTCCTGTTCCTGGACAGATGGGACACTCTATATCTACTAAATTTCCTCAGCTCCACCTACATCTATCCATTCCAGATCACTTAAATATGTCAGCTTTTTAAGCATGTATGCCAATTTTCAGTGCATGAACTTGAATCGCCAACACACAGGAGACATAGGGTCTATGTTATCCTATGAGGGGTTCCTTTCAAGTCACACCCACTGCAAAACCTCTCTCATAACCCAGGGTCAGGGGAAGCTTCTGTAACACTAGAGGCAGAGATTCCAAAGTGTGCTCCCCCCACTGAATTGTGCACGCCCCAGTGTAGGGAGCAGATGTGCCCCCAATATAGGTAGCCAGATGTGCTCTCCCTATTAGGTAGCCCCCAGTATAGCAATCCCAGTATTAGGCAGCCGCCCATGCCTAGTTGTGAGCGGAGCATTATGGAGCAATTACTCCCCTCTCAGCACCAGATCTCTCTTCAGCTGTGTGCAGCAGCCCCTCTCTAGGACCCCTTTGGCAGCATAATGAGATAAATGCTCCACTCGCAACTCTGCCATGCAGGGATGTAACTAGACTGCAAAAATGATAGCATGGGGCCCCTTTTGTCCCCAAACCCAATGGAAATTGGAGGCTGCGAATGGCAGCAGAGAGTGTTCATTTGCACTTGGGGATACGGAGGTGGAGGGCCCCCCTGCAATGTCAGGAGTCACAGGGGTGATTGCTATGCCCATTCTGCCATGGAGGCTGAAGATGAGTTGGGGGGGCACAGGCTGCACAGAAGTAGAAGTTGTGGCAGGGGATTCTGTGCTGCACCCAACCTTCTCGGCTCTGCGCCCAGAGGCTGGCGCCTCTCTAGCCTCTGCCAGGCCCTGGGTAATACTATTACAATGAAGTCCCACCTATTTCCCACACATCTGCATCCCCTTCTATAAGTTCCATGATACAAATCATCACAGCTTTCTGAAGGAGAGAAACAAACATGAACTGATGTTTCTGTTTACAGCGGAGAGAAGCCAACAAACATACATGAGACAGACAACTGTACCTGGATTCTTAAAGGATTCAACAAGCACTTTATAGTTTAGTTTATTGGAGCTCAGACCAGCAGTGACGTCTTCGATCCTCCACAGGTCCTTCTGCAGCTGGGTCCGGTCCTAAATCACAACATGATAACATTGATAAAACAGTACTAAAAGTGGCCATACACATCAGTTTGCCTGTTCAGCTCCCAGCAGATTCAATCACAAGCCGATCGATAGAACGTAGCGTTGCACGGCATCAAACAGTACAGTGCTGCTATTTGATCAAGTTTCAATACATTGTGTTCGGAGAGGGATCAATCTTTTTACCATATCAGGTGGCAATCGGTAAGTATATGGCTAGCTTAACTGAAGCCTGCACAGTTCCTCATAGTATAACTAACAATATAGACTTTGATATAGAAACAACGTGCTGGAGAGTGATTATCCTCAATCTAATCAATTGTAAGTATTATTACTAGTGTATAATATTCCATCAAAAAATGCAAAGGTTGTCTAGACCCATGCTTTCTCTGCCTGTATTGCAGAAGGAATTAAAAGAATTTGGCAGCTACTCTAATTATAAAATTAATAATTCAAAATCAGAAATTTTACCTTTTTTCCTATCTTCTGTGGAGAGTTCTATTATGAGAGACAAATTTACCTACAGAATCCAATCAAACGACCTAAAATATCTAGGGGTTCTTATACCTAGAAACACTAAGGAGGCGGCACGGCTGAATATCACACCGACAATCCAGAGAATTACCAGGGATCTCATGAAATGGGATACATACCCAATCTCCTGGATAGGTCGTATGACCTCATTTAAGATGAATTCCCTGCCAAAGTTGGTATACCTAATGTCCGTTATGCCTCTATGGCTTCCACGCTCTTTCTTTGATCCCCTGCAAAAGAAGCTCTTTTATTTCATCTGGAACCACAGACCTCCAAGAATAGCTAGAAGTACTCTTATGCTCCAAAGGCAATTCGGGGGTCTGTCGGTTCCAAATGTCTATAACTATTATATAGCTTGTCAGCTTAGGCAGATGATAGCGTGGGGCTCTAGGATCCCCCACGCCCCGTGGGCAAAAATAGAATTCAAGCAATTTTTACCCTGGCACCCTAGCTCAGCTTTAGTGTCCATAGACAGAATAGCACCTCCCGATACTAAAATACTCACCTCAATCACTGTTAACTTAAAACTCTGGAGACATCTACACAGATCATTGACCTTATTTACTAAAGACACAAGACTTCAACCAGTGTTTGGTAATCCACAATTCCTGCCAGGAATTTCAGATCTTTCCTTTACCCAATGGAAACTCAGTCAAGTTCTAAGGATTGAGGACATATTGGATCCTTTCACCAAACGTTTGTACTCATTTGAAGTTCCGAAGAAACGTTTAAACCTGTCAAACTCACATTTTCTGCAATATCTACAGATTCGAAGTTTTTTATATTCACTCTCTCCAACATTGACTTTCCCTGCTAAGACTGATTTAGAAAGAATATGGGAGATGGGCCCCACATCTAAAGGAATCATATCACATCTGTACACGTGGATCAACAGCCCAAAGAAGGATCAGTCGGACTTTAATCTGAATTACATGAGATACTGGGACTTGGTATGTAATACAAACACCACAATCCAGCAATGGGAAAAAATTTGGTGTAATATTGCCAAAACCTCGTTATGTGTTACTACTAAAGAGAACATTTACAAGATATTAATGTTATGGTACAGAACCCCGGAAAGGTTGCACAAATGTTATCCTAATGTATCTCCATTATGTTGGCGGGGATGTGGTCAAAATGGCTCAATGTTCCACTTATTCTGGGAGTGTCCAAAAATCCAGAATTATTGGGCAATGATTATTGATACTATACACTCCCAGATAGACTTAGAGATTCCGAGGGATCCCTGGATATGCGTTCTGGGCAAACCAATTCCTAAAATCAGGGCGCATACCCAGAGATTAGTGAATCACTATTTAACAGCCGCTAGATGTCTGATTGCTTTATATTGGAAAAAGACCTCCTGTCCTAAGCAGGAGTATCTGAATAGAGTGGCCTATGTCTATAAACTAGAATACCTTACTGCTCAACTGTCGGACACTATACACAGATTAAATAAGATTTGGGAGAGATCTCCTCTGTTTGTGAATTGAGCAGGGTTCAGTTAGATGAGAACTAGGGGTATATGCACCCTAGACCTGTATGGTCTCCATAGTCTCATAACTAAAAAGCATAATCCAGACACTCGATCTGCTCTCTTTTTTCCTACTCTTTTTCTTTACTTTCTTCATTTTCTCTCTATCTCTCTTACCTCCTTTAGGTATTCTCTTTATAAATAAACAAAAAAGTCCTTAAGAAGTTATCTGATAATTGTAACATTCCAGGGCTTCCCTCAGAGGAATGGTTGAAAGATTGGGGAGCTTGGTAATCCCCACCACCACTCCAGATTCACTTTAATCTGCTGCTCATGTTAAGAGGGATACCCTGGGGTTTCCTTGTATTGGTAATGTTGTAACTTAAGTTTGTATTTCTTTATATTGGACACTGTTGTTACATTCTGTACACTGTATATTAATCAGTGCAAGTTAATATGTATCAAGCTTTTACTTCTTAATAAAAACTTGAATAAAAAAAAAAAAAAATGCAAAGGTGAATGGCCTATATAGTAATACAAGAAAAGTGTAATTTTACAATATTCTTGTTAATTTTATTTAGAGATAAAAAAGGCCCATGCAGTGAACTCATCTGCACTTTATAGTATCAGAGGACACAGAAATCGCACATAAAGCAAAGATCACCTCTCACAGTCGGCCTATCTGCAGGGGATATATCGGGGGTATGTGTGCAGCGACTCCTGTATGCAGAGTGCGTTGCAGTACCTGTCCTCACTCAGATTTGCTTCCTCTAGTGTTGCTGGCAGTTTTCTGAACTGGCCACTAGCCCTCCGAGATGTTGGACGACGACGGCCTATGGCGGCGCCAATGGTGCTGAGCCGAAATGAGCAAATTCTGGTACAAGGACGGCACACTGCGTATCACCATGACAGGCAATTTGGATTGGACGTTACCTGAGATGAGGGCGATCGGGCCATTTGTTCCTGTAACATTTGTCTCAGTCGGAAGACGTCGCTCTCTAGCCGCAAGTACTCGTTCCAGGAAGTCTCCATATCCTGCGCCGGAAACACAGATATCAATGCACACATTCCATAATACAACACAACCAATCTCACTTCTCCCAATGCTGACATGTAGCACTGCTGCCTCACATCAGCCAATCAGATCTGGAGGATGCAGCTGCAGAATGACAGGGGAATAATGAGAGGTAGAGCTATCTAGCCATACACACGCCTGTTATTCCAGCAGATTCAATCTCATTGACTGAATCAGTCTTACTGCTTCTCAGTGTTACCCAGGGATGTAACTACAGGTGGGGGGGCTCAGAGTTGTGGGGGGGCCCCAACTGCTAACCTTCCCCTCCTCAAATAAAGGGATACGTTCTATGGAGCAGGTGTTTTTGTGGCTACACTTGTTATGGGTGTGAAGATTACGATGGCCACACTTGTTTTATGACCCTTGTAAGATGAGCCCCCAGGCTGTGACAGTCACCAAGTGGAGGAAACAGAAACTGTGTGAACATTGGGGGCCCAATCAAAGTTTGCAGGGGGCCCCATGATTTGTAGTTATGCCCCTGCTGTCACCTATCCCATAAGTTGTATACAGTTTATTGATTAGTATCAGGGCTAAGACAATGAGGCTAAAGAAGTGCCCAGGGGTTTATAAAAAAGGAGTTAAAAACAACATTAAAATGCATACTGGCTCTACATACTCTGGCACTCTTATTGGTCTGAGGAAGCGGTATTAGACCCGTGAAACACGTTGCCTGTGCAAAAATAATATTCTCTTTTTTTCCTACGAGGATGTCCTTATTGAGGTAAGCCACCTTATTTATCATGTTTTACTGTTTTTAACTCCGTTTTATAAACCCCTGGGCGCTTCTTTACCTTCATTGTGCTTAGTAAACCCCCCCCCCCCCCCATCTGTTATTGTCTTTAAAAGAAGAAGCAACCGCCGCCAGTCCCAGTCTGGGAAACCCCGAGTGGAGACAGGTGCATTATCTCCACCTGCTTCCAGTGGCCGGTTGCCCCTTTGCAACCCACCTTTGTGAGTAGTCCTTTTGTCTTATTGTTTTCAGTGTTACTGACATACTAAACCATTTGGGCTCCCAATTTTTGTTTTGTCTCCAGGGTGTCCCGATATCCCATCCACTGCATCAGGGTTAGGAGTAATTTTTATTTTTTGATCAGGAAGTGTCTCTATCAACAGCCGTATGCTTTTGAATACTTCTGTACTGCATCAAACAATAAGAAGCTAACAGGGCAGCAGTGCAATCAACAGTGGACAGATTTCAGCAGAAATCACATCAAGAATAAATGCTGAAATAAGGTGAAAGGTGATCCCTCTGAACTGATCACTTTTTTGATTGGGAAGAATTAATGATTTGTATAATTGGACCCCAAGTGACTCAAACTTAGCAAATAACTAATTTCATGTGTAATGCAAAGGGCAAAAAAACCCCGATTAGTAACATAGAAATGAGTCTCATATTTTTATTTTAAGTTCAATGACTTTATCAGGCTGTCATAGCAGCTGTTTAGAATCCACACCCTGCCTTGTTTAGCTTAAAAATAAAGAGAAGTAATGATTCTTTGAATTTTTGCAGCACTAAAACTTGCTCACAAGCCTTATCTCACTATTTCTTCAATGTTTTGCCTGCCATTTACTTTTCAGGAAACAGGACTGAATTGACAAGCTGTTCTAACTTTCCAACTCTTACTGTACTGGAAAACAAAAAGGGACTACAGACAAATTCTTAGTAGGGCTAGCACTACATGTACCTATATCTCCTCACATCACATCGCTTAATATTCCAATCCTCAAAGATCTTTAAAGTAATGAGGGCCAATCACAGAGCATCATTTCCACAAAAAGAGGATTCTATCCTAATGTCATGTGATAGCTGACAATTAACCAGTCAAACCCCTTTATAATAGAATTTCAGTATGGAGCAGATATGAAGAATGTTAATATTTGTATCGCGTTTTTTCCCTTTCAGATTCCATAATCAAGCTTATTTGCGATGCAATCATACCGTGGATACTTTAGACATTTCTGCACGGATCTGCACCAAGTCCTCCTGCAGGAGGCGCTGCTGGTAGGAGATTTTCTCTGTGTGCTGTGGCTGGTCTTTGTACTGATCCATCTGCCGATGTAGGACCTCCAGAACGGTTTCCAGCTTGTCCTGTAAAGGTAAAGAGATTCCATCCAAGGCACTAACTTTTTTTTTGCAATAGTGGTCCTTTAAGAGGCAAGAGATCAGATTATTTTTCTCAGTAACACTGCACTTAAAGGGAACTTAAAGTGAGACTTATATGGAGGCTGCCATATTTATTTCCTTTTATGCAATACCAGTTGCTTGGCTGTCCTGCTGATCCTCTGCCTCTAAGGGTACATACACATGGCATACAAATGTCTTTAGCTGCGAGGCAGGACCTAAAGACAGACAAGTGCAGCATGTGGTTTTGAGTGACAAAATTCGCACCAGCAACAATTGTACACATGCAACAACATACTGAGCGATCTCACAACCGAAGCAGTCTGCCACAAACTTGTAAAGTGATCGTCTGCTTCTAAGCTGTCCACAAGCTGTCCGTCTTTAAAGGACAACTGAAGCGAGAGGGATATGGAGGCTGCCATATTTATTCCCTTTTAAACAATACCAGTTCTTAGAACCTGTTCTATATCACCTTGCTTCGACACCATTAACATCTTACATTTGCGTCTCACAGACTGTGAGATCACTTGACTCTCCACACAGCAAGCAGGAGATCGACTTTCTCAGGCTTCTTCAAAGTTTACGTTATTTATTCAAGAAACAGAAATACAGATAACTACAGTTCATCATATCCTGGCAAAGCAGATTTCCATGTTGCGTTACAGCTGCGTGAGTACCTTCCTGCTGAAGGTACCCAGGTCTTCTTGTATCTACTCTATGTTACATCTAGACTACCTATGTACAGCATACATTATATCAGATTACAGAAAGGAAGAACATACTTAGAGGTCCCAGTCAGCCTTGCGAACTAGTGCGAAAGTAAGAAGCAGAATGAGCTCTGATCGCCCCCTCGGTTTTAATACCGACTAGGAAAGAGTTAAATATGACATCATCTTCGCCATCCCCTAAATCAGACTATTGGTGGACCCACTCGTGGTGTCATCATACACACCTACTCGATTAATAATCAATGAGACATTTGACATACATGCAGGAATGTGGATATTTACAAAACATGGCTGATGTTTATTGTTCCATGTCCAGGTCAGGGAGACCTGCGGCCTTGTTCAGAGAACAGCTTCTTGGTATGTTCTAGTTCTGCTGACAGAACTGTAGATTTTCTCTCTAAGAGAAAATCCCCTTAAAGGGCAGGTCTGCCCATCAAGCCTTTTTGACTAACTCAGTCCAAATAACTGAGGCCTACTTAAATTATAACACCAGTTACCTGGTTATGCTGCCGACCCTCTGCCTGTAATATGTACACTAGGCAAACAGAGGCACCAAAAGGATAAAAGTCAATAAAAAGTTTAAAAATCAGGGGAGGCCGAGGTGGATGTCCCTCCTCCAGATAAATACAACAAACTGTTGACAGAGTTCAACCAAATATTTATTTACATACTCCAGAAAGTGCAATGCATTTTGCAAGGCATATCCCGCTTCCTCATGCTATGAACAGTGCATAAAACTCATGCAGGTCTAGTGCAGTTGCCTGCTAGTCTATTAGGCTGCAGGCCTAATAGACTCTGCCTCTGCCTGTAATACTTTAGCCACAGACCCTGAACAAGCATGCAGCAGATCAGGTGTTTCTGACATTATTGTCAGATCTGAAAAGATTAGCTGCATGCTTGTTTGTGGTGTGATTCAAACACTACTGCAGCCTAATAGACCAGCAGGAAACTGGTATTGCTAAAAAGAAATGCATACGGCAGCCTCCTTATCCCTCTCACTACAGTTGTAGTTTAAGACATTTGCACACACAATACAACAACTTGTTGTTGAAAGACTGTTTGCACTACAAAAGTTGTGAGTGATCGGACAATTTGATCTCTCATGCTAGGTCTGCAGACAGTCTTTGTCACGCGATGCGTACTCATGGAGCAATTGTTGCACAAACCGTTCTCCGTCACCCGTTTTGAGAGACATTTGAATGCCATATGTATGGGCCTTTATACTTTTAGCCATAGACCCTGAACAAGCATGCAGCAGATCTAATGTTCCTGACATTGTCAGATCTGACAAGATTAGCCGCTTGCTCGTTTCTCGTGTGATTCAGACACCATTGCAGCCAAATACACCAGCAAGGCTGCCAGGCAACTGGTATTGTTTAAAAGGAAATAAATATGGCAGCCTCCATATACCTCTTCCCTTGATGCCTCACAGGTTAGAAACTCTCTGTGTAGTGAGTAAGGTTGAGAGAACATCACACTTCCGTTTTAAAAAGGCAAAATAAAGGTTACACATTATTCCATCCAATGTGGGTCACAAGATTGGCCTCAATTCTGGTAGGGTTATCAAATAAATTACCTCATGTGAGGTAATTTACCTCACGAGGTAATGACATTTAGCAATTCTGGTAGATTTGAGTCATGTTTTACCTCATGGGGTAAATTATGAGGTAATTCATGAGGTAATTTGCATTAATTTTACCGAAAATAGCTTTTCTCATGGAAATTAGGGGGCATGTTGGCACATAATTTTACAGATCAGTTTAAGACCTGTCTGTACATGGAGGTAAAGTCAATTTGTTTGCATTTTGCAGTTTTAGTGGAGTTTCTATTACTGTTTTAGTGTCGTTCCTATTCAGGCTATATACAGTAATAGAATAGTAGAAATAAAACTCCCAAATATTTAGTGGATTTTTTAATTTATTTATTATAAGGGATGCCTATAAATATAACCTTTCATAGGCTGCTTCATAATAAAATACACCTCCCCCCCCCCCCCCAAAAAAAAAAAAAAATCTTCCAAAGACTATCCTAACTTATGAAAGACAATTAAAGACTACTATTATTTATTTACCGCATGCTTACCGCTGAAATACCTCATGTTTTACCTCACTTTATGCATTTACATCATGTGTTACCTCATGTTTTACCTTGTTTGGAAATGGAGCAAAATCTTTCAGAATTGCTAAAAAAAAAAGAGAAAAATACCTCACGAGGTATTTTACCTACAAAAATAATATTTACCTAATATAGCTACTAGAATTGAGGCCATTGTCTCCAAAGCCTCCACCCACCTTGTTGTCCTTCAGAGCCCGAATCTTGTCTTCCAGGTCCTGCAGGATGCGGTCCTGCTCACACAGGATACTCAGCTTCACCTAAACACAGAGGAGATAGGAGAATCAGAGACAAGACAACGCTCAGCAGCACAACATGGACATAATAAGCAGAGTTTCATTGGACTGTGAGAAACAGAGGCTGAGAAGTATAGAAGTAACGATTGCAGATCCCCTTCTGGAAATGCTGGTTACCTGGTTGTCCTATTATACCTCCAGCCTCATTATTATAATCGTTTCTAATTAAAATCCAAATATCACTTACATCAACATCACTTTCTGCGATCCTGACCGGCTTCGAGGAGCGATCCTTCATAGATTCCCGTCCCGTTACCTGATGGTTGCAAAGCACAGGGGTTATGACAGAAATGGGGCACTTGGGATGACAGTGATGTCTCCATACATGGCAAAGCCATCAGCACATGCAGCAAGACCGCATTTATGGGTAACAAGACTTGGTAACATTGTGTCCTACAGTATCCGCTCTGCCACGTCTAATCTCACCTTCATTCTATGATAGAGTGACTTGGATGTGAATGTGAAGTTCATTGGGCAGCTCCATATCAAAAAATATCTACAAATACTGCACAAATACCATTACTGAAAGATTTGATTGAAAGATGGGAGGGTCTGGACACGGTCTACCAACGCTAGGATGTGTGGGAGAGCCTTATAGGGATGTTAAATATAAAGCCCTCTGGGAGGGGTCTGGCATGGAAAGCCAACAGCAGGACATCTCAGAAAGGTCTGACATACGGTACATCTGGGATGGCTCTTAGGCCAGGTTCACATCTGCGTTTTTTTTACAGAACGTATACTGTACAAACGGAACGGATGTGAAAGGATCCAATATTAACCTATTGGACCGTTCACATGCGTCCGTTGGTATGGATATGTTCCGTACGTTCCGTTCCCCGGACCAAAAAAATGCAGCAGGCCCTAATTTTCCTGACCGTTCTGCCCAGCTGAACGGAACCAGACAAAAAATGCTGCTGCATTGGGGCAATGGAAACCGGAGCTTTTCATTCCATGGGGGATGTGAACCTGAGCGGCGGGAGGATGAGGGAGGGTGCAGCAGCCGGGCGGGTGGAAGAGCGAGGGTGAATAGAGCCCAAATACATACCTAAAGGCCGGCGGTAGAGGCTTCCATCTTCCGCGTCATGTAGTCACATCATGCGCTGTGTAATCACAGCGCAAGAGGAGGAAGCCTCTGCCACTAGTTATGTATTTGCTAGCAAACGGAGTGAAAACCGATCCATCGTGATCAGATCAGTTTTCACAATCCGTTCACAGAGCCATCCGGATCTGGTGAAGCGGAGACCAGATGCGCTTGGCTCAATATTTCTAATGTGAACCGGGCCTTATTCTGACATCCAAATGCAGGACTTCTAGAAGGGGCCCAAGACTGACTGCCAATGCCAGGACTGGCTGTCAGCCTTAAGGCCCATACACACGTCGGATTTTAGAACGTTCCGTCGTTCGGACGTTTTCGCGTCAAATCCGACGTGTGTACAGACTATCGTTCGGGTGATAAGACTGGTTACCAACGATCCGCCGTGCGGATCGCTGGTAACCAGTCTTATCACCCGAACGATAGTCTGTACACACGTCGGATTTGACGCGAAAACGTCCGAACGACGGAACGTTCAAACGACGGGTCGTTCGCTAAAATCCGACGTGTGTATGGGCCTTTAGACCCGGCAATGATATCAGTTAGCTTCAGTGAGGTGTAAATATGCATTGAAACAACATCAAAGTAGTCTTACAGTGTTTAAAGTAAATGGGAACCGCATTTAAAAAAATGAGATAGATACCCAAGGAGAGGGAAGGCTCTGGGTCCTATAGAGCCTTCCCGCTCCTCTCCTGGTCCCCTCGTTCCAGTGCTGGCTTGCCCGGTAGCAGTATTCGACTAAATTAGTCAAATACTGCTTTACCCAGCCGAAGGAGGCTTCAGAAGTCTTCAGGGAGCCCGAGTGCTCCTGAAGAAGGGCGGCCCTGTACTGCGCCAGTGCCAGCACGCTCTCTTGCACGCTCAGTCGCTCAAGTCTGTGCAGTATGGAGCCACACGTCTTCGGGAGGACACGGCTCCCGAAGACTTCCAAATACCCTTTCGGTGGGGGATTGAAACGGGAGGGGGGGGGGGGGGCGGTTGGGGGCAAGCACAGGATAGAGAGCACCGAGAGAGGAGACGGAAGGCTCTATATGACCCAGAGCCTTCCCTCTCCTTAGGTAAGTATTTGCTTCATTTTTTAAAATGCGGTTCCCATTCACTTTAATGCATTAGGAGTATAATGTAATTTTGACTATAATCCTGCTATAACATTAGTCAGGGTTTCCAGCATGGGCCAATGTGATGAAATCTGAGTTTTTGGAGATCATGCAGAGAATCTAATCTAGCTGCCTTGTGTTTCCTGTCATGCTACCAAGGCCCGTCCCTCAGTGATGCCCCTACATGTGACATTATACCATAAACACAATTTACAGCTTAAAGCGGACTGTGCGCAATCGCAAGCCAAATACATATCTAAAGAAATAAAAATAAAGCAGAACCACAACACCGACTGGAAACATGTAAAATAAAACCTATGAGAAGCGGGTCAAAGATGACAGCAGCTGCATCTCTAACTAACGGACGTGCCGCACGCACAAAGCCATGAAATGGTCAGAGCGGGGCGGTACAAGCGGCTTACGTTAATGCTCGTTCGGTAACCCGGGGTGGAGTTCCTTAAAACACTGTGAACCAAGTTGATCAGAGGTTCATTATATTTTATCTGTTTCAAATTAAAAGTTAAATGTTACGTGAATCCGACACAGAGATCAGGGGGAGGTGAATCACGCACACAATCTAAACACGCAGATAATCCTAATGTCTACTATGTGTGGGGGGGATCTACAACCTACAGAACCAGACAGATACGCTAAGGCATTCAGCAGGACAACTACTAAAGGAATGCTATAACTGGGAGTCACCAATCACAAGATACACTCGTACAATACAAGCATCTGCCAGACAGTTATCTAACAGTGACATTGTTTTTGGATACCAAGTTCCAAATATGGTGCAGATTTATCAAAACCAGTGCAAAGAAAATTGAAGCAAACTGGAAAAGAGGAGTGGTGCAAATAAATGAAGCAGAAGATCAGGTCGAGGATTCTGATTGGTTGATCTGAACAGCTGCTCCATTTCTTCACCTGTTGCACACCAGATTGCTGCACTGATTTAGCAAAATCTTCCCCAGTGTGTCTTGTTCTGGAACTCCCAAGCGTTGGTTTCTTATTGCTCAAGACCGCCTTCTTCTCTTCCAGTAAGTGCCATTATTCTGTGACCTCAGAGCGTCAGGGTGTCATTGGTGTGAATGCCAAATTAGTGGCTGCGAACCCTAAAGCTCTAGTTTACCCCACCATTTTAATAGTAATTTTACATTGATTAGCAATGTACTAAGTTTTTTTTTTTCTTTTGAACTACATGCCTGGTATTTTAAATAGATTTTCTGCAAAAAGTACAGTTTGGATGCAGCTCCATCTTGCCAACATACAATTTTATTGGACAGAAACCTACTCAGACTACTCTCCCTATCCAATCATGACCCACATAAGATAACCATGGGAGGGGGCAGCAGTCAGTCTTTCCCTTTAAACAGAACACCCACCCACTTCCTTCCTCTCCTGAAAGAACACCTGACTCTACCCACTTCCTCCCTGTACTGAAAGATTATAAAAAGTTACAGCTAAGCAGTTATCTCCATGTACCTTTAGGCTACTTGCACACTAAGACGTTGCGTTAGGTGCCACGTTAAGGTCGCATAACGTGCACCTAACGCGACGCCTGGTGCTCTTCGTTGTGGACGTCAGAGTGAGGCGCGTTGTGCAGCTCACTCTGGCGTCCGTGATGCCGTGATGCGTACTCTTGTGCGCATGCGGCATCACGTGGTCCCGCCGGCCAATCACCGCACAGAGAGGCCGCTCCTGAAAGTAAACACTGCACGTCACAACGTGCAGTGAATATTAATTAGCCATGTGCCTGGCCGCTCTCCGCTCCTCCCCAACATGACTGCGCATGTGCAGACAGTCTAACGCGGCTTAAGCCGCTGTAACGCCGTAGCATGCTGCACTTCCTTAAGAACGTGCAGCGTTACATGTAACACAACGTGAGCAGTGTGAACAGCCCACTTGTGTTACATTGCTGTGCGTTGGGGAGCGTTACAGGCTGCACTAACGTGCGCCTGTAACGTCTTAGTGTGAAAGCAGCCTCAGAGTGTGTAAAAATAATGAAATGCTTCCCACTCTTTCTCTTCCCAAACTTTGTGAATGTGGATTACATGAAAAAGAAGGAAAAGCAAGGTGATAAGTGGTACCAATTATTTATATAAACACAACTGGGAGAACAAGGGAAGTGTTTAAAGCTTGATTACCCTCTCGGTAGTGAGGAATTGTAGTTGCATTGCTGGCCACAGAGAGATAATTGCTCTCAGCACATGGAGGAGGTGGGAGGCGGTCAGGAGATGTGCTCTGTGCTGGTAAAACAACACCTACTCTGCTGGCAATAAGTAAAAACAGAGGCCAGCCAGCCAGGTATTTTATAGATCTACTGCAAAAAGTACAGAAAAGCAATGCAAAGAAAAAAAAAAACTTTGGACATTGCTGATTATTTAAAATGTATTATAATATGCATTAAACATGGGAGGCTGAACAAAAGCTTTTAAGACAAGAAAGGAATGATGCTGTGATGTGTTTAGTAGTTTTGCCTTCTTAAAACAAAAAGGTATTTGCGATAGTTCAGCTTTAAATGAGCAACTGTGGTTTCCCACAATGCATCACTCCCAGATATGCAAATCATCTATTTATGCCCCTTAAAAGTAAGGCATAAAGAGTCAGACAACATGGTTAGCTTTGCTTTTTTAATACAGGGCTTTTTGGTCTCTTTTTTTAGCCCTTTATACTTTCCTAGTGGTTCTGGATCACCATGTGTTGTCTGAGTATTCCTTAGATGTGCGTTAGTAGTGCATACAGCGGTGTGCCTATGGCCTGGGTAATTGCAGCATTACTGGCAGTTCGTGACCTCTGCAGTCTCTCACCCAATCAGATTCCCTTTCAGTTATTATAGTCACTTCCTAGCAACTAAAGCTGAGCATACATACTAGGTAAAAGTCAGGGGCGTAGCAATAGGGGGTGCAGAGGTAGCGACCGCATCAGGGCCCTTGGGCCAGAGGGGCCCCGAAGGGCCCTCCCTCAACTGCAGTATTAGCTCTCTATTGGTCCTGTGCTGGTAATAATCACTTCTATAGATACTTTAAATAGTGCAAATCATTAACAAACTGTTGCCCATCTCCTTCTTGCACCTCTGACACTGTAGTTGCCATTGGCAGGTTTTGGTGCGCCGTATCAATTGTTGTGTATAGAGTGCTAGGGGGGCCCCATTGTAAAACTTGCATCGGGGCCTACAGCACCGTAGCTACGCCACTGGTAAAAGTCAGCGCTGCGTAATATGTTGGCGCTTTATAAATACAATAAATTAATGATTCCTGACAAAGGACTGGCATCTAAGAACAATGTGACATGCAACAATTCTGTAAATTCTGTAATGACAGCACTGTATGGGCTGAAGAGAAATAAGTGTGAATACAGCACTGGTAGGGCAAGTGATGCACACACTCCCATGCATGGCATATAGGAACATTCATTAAAACTTAGAAGTGGCCCATGCGCAGTTGCATCACTTGAGATAATTCCAACATTCGTATAGTGCTTTTCTCCTGTCAGACTCAAATCACTTGCAAAGCAGCCACTAGAGTGCGCTCAGTAGGCAGTAACAGCGTTAGGGGTCTTGCCTAGGGATGATCAATGAGATGCAAATTACTCCGAAATTATGCAAATTTCTATGCAAATATATGCAGTTTGAAAATTGACCAATCAATTTAAAGGGATCTAAGCAGCTCCTGGCTTCAAATAGCTGAAAGGGCTGCCATGTTTGAGACTTCACACCCCTGCTACTTTTCCACTGCCATTATCCAGGCTAGGTGTGAAATTCTTCAAGTGTGACTAATGTTTTCTGTTCGAAGTACAGTGGAGAAGACTCAGGGTTTTGTTTGTGTTCAATTAAGTCTAATGAGGTGAGATCTTATCTGCCTTACATAATCTGTTGCTCCTCCGACCACAAGTCCTTGCACGGACGGACGGAAGAGGTGCCTATTGTAACCCTTAAAGCGGATCCGAGATGAAAAACTAACTATAACAAGTAACTTGTCTATATATCTTATCTAAAGTTTAAATAGTTTACACAGCAAATCTAGCTGCAAACAGCTTCAATAGAATATGATTATTTCTTCCTGTGATACGACAGCAGCCATGTTGTTTGTAAACATTACACACAGGCAAGCTTATCCTCATCTTCAGCACTCAGCCTGTGAAAAAAACCTAATTCCCCTTCTGCTCCCCTCTGCCTCTGAAATCTCTGGCTAGTAATACCTCCCTCCCCTGCTGCCCAGACTGAGCTCCCATGAGCCCTTGCTACTGTCTGAAAATGCCAAGGCTCTTTGAAAAGCTCTGGGCGAGGCTTGTTTAGTTTATAGGGAAATAGAGTATTAAAGCAAAAACAATAAAGTATTTGGCTTGAAGAATGCCCTATAAACAATAGGAAAGAAACACAATCATGCAATGAGTAAAAGTTCGTCTCGGATCCACTTTAAATGTAAAAAGATGAGGTAAAATGAAAGTTTTTTTTAATGATAAACCACATTTTTAGAATGCATTTTAATTTGCTTCAGAGGTGCCCAGGGAGTAAAAAATGATGCATTTTCAAGTTGAATATATTTGCATAAAAATGTGCATCAACTCAGAACAATTTGCATATCTGATCATCCCTAGTCTTGCCTCAGAACTCCTTACTGAGTAAGTGCTGGCTTGCTGAATAGGAAAGGCTTTAACCCACTTGTCTGCTAGACCCAAGACTGCGAATATTCAGATACTGGGGACAGATTTCTGATGATTGCTTAGCTTGCTATTACAGCCCATATGTGAAATGGGAAACTGCAGTGGCCTCATTCAATACAACTCTACAGACTTATCTCTGGGGATGGAAGGGGGACTCTGACAGTAACATACTGATCCCAGAATCCCTTGCTGTGCACTGTATCACATAGCCTCTATCCCAACTGCAAGTGCTACTCACTGATGACAGGTGGTTGTTAAAACTAATTAAAATCATACAAAAACATCAGATAAATGGATTACCTTAAGATCTAAGTACTCCAGTTCCTTCTTCAGCTGCATATAGGTATCGTCCGCCTCCGGGGAAAACAGACAGTATGTTACTCACAGAACAACCTGTGTCTATGGTATATGACCATAATGAGCATGTATAGATATACTCTCAACTAACTGACATATGGCATTATATCAGGTGTGTATTGTTAAGTGATGTAGTAAACTACTTCCAAATAATGTTCAACGCTAATGTATGGCTCAAGGCCACATACAGATCCTATACATGAGTGACAATGAGAACAGGTGATATCAGCTTAAAACTTCTATCCAAATCCCTGCAGACATTTTTGTGTTTAAGAGAACCAGTTACAGCCTCTGCTGGGAATTTACTGCTGTCTGAGTCCACACTGAGCAGACTTGCACTCACTAGCTGTAGCTCTCATTAGAGTTCCAATGGTGAGCAAGTGAGAGGAGTTCTCCTCAGTGAGGTAAGAGACCCGAATTAAAGTAATACCCCCTTAAAGGACAACTAAAGTGAAAGGGATAAGGAGGCTGCCATATTTATTTCCTTGTAAACAATACCAGTTGCCTGGCTGTCCTGCTCATCCTCTGCCTCTAATACTTTTTGCCATAGCCCCTGAACAAGCATGCAGCAGATCAGGTGTTTCTGACATAATTGTCAGATCTGACAAGATTAGTTGTATGCTTGTTGCATGCGTGTTTCAGACACTACTGCAGCCAAAAAGATCAGCAGGGCTGCCATGAAACTGGTATTGTTTAAAAGGAAATAAATATTGCAGCTTCCATAAAATTCTTACTTCAGTTGTCCTTTAAAGATAAGATAGTTTAGAACTCAAAGTGGTTATTGCCATTTGTGTCCATTTTGGTGTAACTTCATTCACTTGTCAATCCCAATAGCAGTTGACATAAAAAGGAAACGTAGACAGCAATAACAAACTGATAGTGTTTCATTCTACTCCTTCCCTGCTCCATCTAAAACTGCATTCCCAGCGTTCTGGGTTTAGTTAGCTTTTATTAACATAATTTTCAATTTTATGAAAAACCCCATAACCCCATGAAGATTATGGATAACAGACCAATAAGGAGGATAACGGTCTGAGAAGGAACTATACACAGCACCATATATACTTTAACAACCTGTGCCCAGAAAATAACACATTAACTACACATATAAGCATTATTTAATTAACTAAATGTAAAACTATAAAACCAGTATAAATAAGGTAGGTTTATTTATACATAAACACGTACATTTGTGCACACTGATCAGCAAAAACATTAAAACCACCCAACCGTAGTGGCAAATCATCTGTGACCTGCTGAGGCATGGACTACATAACTGACGGTGTCCCGTGGTCTTGGTCACCCAGACATGGTTAGGAGGCGTGGCCTTCACTTATCAGACTTGTTCTTCCAATACATCCCACAGATCCATCACTGCATTGAAATCTGGGGAATTTGGTGGCCAAAGAAATCATGACTCATCAGACCAGACAACCTCCAGTTCTGACGCCCATGTGACTGCTATAAGTGCTTGCAACCTTTCGATCGATTTGCGGTCGATTTCAATCGATCTGACATGCTGGAAAATCTAGGTCGATCTGTTGAGATTGCTTATCATTTTGCATTGGACCTAAAGGAAATCGGATGGCAAAAAAATGCCATCAGATCGATTTTCAATAGATTTCATACTGAAATCTATTGGAAATCTGTTCCGAAACATTTTTCCTAAACACATCAGATAGATCAGAAAACTATCTGATGATCTACAGTGGTGTGAAAAACTATTTGCCCCCTTCCTGATTTCTTATTCTTTTGTATGTTTGTCACACTTAAATGTTTCTGCTCATCAAAAACCGTTAACTATTAGTCAAAGATAACCTAATTGAACACAAAATGCAGTTTTAAATGATGGTTTTTATTATTTAGTGAGAAAAAAACCTCCAAATCTACATGGCCCTGTGTGAAAAAGTGATTGCCCCCCTTGTTAAAAAATAACTTAAAGGTGGTTTATTACACCTTAGTTCAATTTCTGTAGTCACCCCCAGGCCTGATCACTGCCACACCTGTTTCAATCAAGAAATCACTTAAATAGGAGCTGACACAGAGAAGTAGACCAAAAGCACCTCAAAAGCTAGACATCATGCCAAGATCCAAAGAAATTCAGGAACAAATGAGAACAAAAGTACTGTAATTGAAATCTATCAGTCTGGTAAAGGTTATAAAGCCATTTCTAAAGCTTTGGGATTCCAGCAAACCACAGTGAGAGCCATTATCCACAAATGGCAAACACATGGAACAGTGATGAACCTTCCCAGGAGTGGCTGGCCGACCAAAATTACCCCAAGAGCGCAGAGAAAACTCATCCACGAGGCCACAAAAGACCCCAGGACAACATCTAAAGAACTGAATTAAGGTCAGTGTTCACGACTCCACCATAAGAAAGAGACTGGGCAAAAACGGCCTGCATAGAAGATATCCAAGGCGCAAACCACTTTTAAGCAAAAAGAACATTAAGGCTCGTCTCAATTTTGCTAAAAAAAATCTAAATGATTGCCAAGTCTTTTGGGAAAATACCTTGTGGACCGACGAGACAAAAGTTGAACTTTTTGGAAGGTGCGTGTCCCGTTACATCTGGCGTATAAGTAACACAGCAATTCAGCAGAAGAACATCATACCAACAGTAAAATATGGTGGTGGTAGTGTGATGGTCTGGGGTTGTTTTGCTGCTTCAGGACCTGGAAGGCATGCTGTGATGGATGGAACCCTGAATTCTACTGTCTGCCAAAAAATCCTGAAGGAGAATGTCCGGCCATCTGTTTGTCAACTCAAGCTGAAGCGATCTTGGGTGCTGCAGCAGGACAATGATGCAAAACACACCAGCAAATTCACCTCTGAATGGCTGAAGAAAAACAAAATGAAGACTTCGGAGAGGCCTAGTCAAAGTCCTGACCTGAATCCTATTGAGATGTTGTGGCATGACCTTAAAAAGGCGGTTCATGCTAGAAAACCCTCGAATAAAGCTGAATTACAACAATTCTGCAAAGATGAGTGGGCCAAAATTCCTCCAGAGCACTGTAAAAGACTCGTTGCAAGTTATCGCAAACGCTTGATTGCAGTTATTGCTGCTAAGGGTGGCCCAACCAGTTATTAGGTTCAGGGGGAAATTTCTTTTTCACGCAGAGCCATGTAGGTTTTGAGGTTTTTTTCTCACTAAATAATAAAAAACATCATTTAAAACTGCATTTTGTGTTCAAGTATGTTATCTTTGACTAATAGTTGACGGTTTTTGATGAGCAGAAACATTTAAGTGTGACAAACATGCAAAAGAATAAGAAATCAGGAAGGGGGAAAATAGTTTTTCACACCACTGTATCTGCTGCTAATCTAACGAGTGTATGGCCTGCTTTAGGAATTGAAATGATGAGCCATCTTTTGTGCTCCACACCCATCAGTGAGTCTTGGATGCCAAGAATGCAGTCACCAGTTCAATGGGTTGTCTGTCTTTGAATCACTTTTGGAAGCCACGGCATAACTAGAACATTCCTACAAAAGCTGTATTGCTCAGATGTAGTCATCTAGCTTTTGTCAAAGTCACTCAAATCCTCATGTGTTACCATGTTCCCTGCTTCCAACACAACACTGTCATTAACTGACTGTTCACTTGCTACCTTAAAGTGAACCCAAGGTGAGAGTATTACGGAGGCTGCCATATTTATTTCCTTTTAACCATTTCAGGACCACAGTCTCTCTCTCTCCCCCCCCCCCCCCCCCATTGACCACGTTATTTATTTTTTTTCAATTAAGTGCTCTGAAGCTTTAACTGTGTGCTGCAGAGCCATACAACGTAGCACACACATGAATCCCCCCCCCCCTTTCCTGCCCACCAACAGACAACTGGCAGCCCTGTTGGTCTATTTAGTGCAGTTAGTGCAGTAGTGTCTGAACAACACCAGAAACAAGCATGCAGTTAATCTGGTCAGTCCTGACAATATTGTCAGAAACACCCGATCTGCTGCATGCTTGTTCAGGGTTTATGTTTTAAGAAAAATCGCTTAGTGGGTCTGGACCTTTATAGAGTCCAACCCTTGACAGATCCCATAGTAATAAGATAATCAATGCTATCCACATCACCTGGCATTAGTTTTACTGCTGTGGCTGATCAGTGTGTGTATACGTACAGGTGTGTTTTAATACCCTCACCATTATTTTTCCTGTATTGGCCTTTTATTTGTAGGTCACATACATTTTATAATGTGGTCTAGACTGGTCTACACTTTATGTACTGTACCTCTATTTTATAATTTGGGCTGTGATGTATATAGTGTGTACACAATGCTTAATATGTACCTGAACTCAGAAGAATATGTCAGCAGCCATCTTTATTCCATCTGAAATGTATTGCCAGTTTGCTGGCTGTAAGGAATTATCAATCTGTTGCTAGATTGCGTCACTGAGTAGTGATAAATCTACCACTGCACTGAGCACTGCTCAGCCTCCATCAGATCTCAATACAAAGACACCTGACAAACTCAATGCAAGCACTAGACTTGCAAGCTCTGTAGCGGTCTGTGTGGTCTATGTGGTACAACTATGTGGTCGCCACTTTTCCATTTAAATTTACCCCGTCACCCAATTATACTTTTGATTGCTAATCTGTACAAAAATAATCAAAAGATTATTGACTTATGTTTGTGTGAAGAGATCACAGGAAGATCGGATTTTAGAGATCAAATTGATATCCGTGTATGGCTACCATAACGCTAATCTATTGCTTTTGAAAGTCTGAGACACATCTGAAACAAGCTCACAGCTAATACGGTCACACCAGGCACAAGCATGCAGCCAGTAATCACACCTGGAACAAGCATGCAGCCAGTAGTCACACACTGAACAAGCACCCAGCCACTAGTCACACTCTGAACAAGCACACAGCCAGTGAAGTCTCACCTGGAACAAGCATGCAGCCAGCGCAATCACACCTGGAACAAGCATGCAGCCACATCTGGAACAAGCATGCAGCAAGAGGAGTCACACCTGGAATAAGCATGCACAGCCAGTGGTGTCACACCTGGAACAAGCATGCAACCCGTGGAGTCACACCTGGAACAAACATGCATCCAGTGCAGTCGCATCCGGACCAAGCATGCAGCCAGTGCAGTCACATCTGAAAAAAGCATGCAGCCAGTGGAGTCACACATGGAACAAGCATGCAGCCAGTGGAGTCACACCTGGAACAAGCATGCAGCCAGTGCAGTCACATCTGAAACAAGCATGCAGCCAGTGCAGTCACATCTGGAACAAGCATGCAGCCAGTGCAGTCACATCTGGAACAAGCATGCAGCCACACTTGGAACAAGCATGCAGCCAGTGCAGCCACACATGGAACAAGCATGCAGCCAGTGCAGTCACACATGGAACAAGCATGCAGCCAGTGCAGTCACACATGGAACAAGCACGTAGCCACACTTGGAACAAGCATGCAGTCAGTGCAGTCACACCTGGAACAAGCATGCAGCCACACTTGGAACAAGCACGCAGCCAGTGCAGTCTCATCTGGAACAAGCACGTAGCCACACTTGGAACAAGCATGCAGCCAGTGCAGTCACATCTGGAACAAGCATGCAGCCACACTTGGAACAAGCATGCAGTCAGTACAGTCACACCTGGAACAAGCATGTAGCCACACATGGAACAAGCATGCAGGCAGTGCAGTCACACATGGAACAAGCATGCAGGCAGTGCAGTCACACATGGAACAAGCATGCAGCCAGTGCAGTCACACTTGGAACAAGCATGCAGCCAGTGCAGTCACACTTGGAACAAGCATGCAGCCAGTGCAGTCACACTTGGAACAAGCATGCAGCCAGTGCAGTCACACTTGGAACAAGCATGCAGCCAGTGCAGTCACACTTGGAACAAGCATGCAGCCAGTGCAGTCACACTTGGAACAAGCATGCAGCCAGTGCAGTCACACTTGGAACAAGCATGCAGCCAGTGCAGTCACACTTGGAACAAGCATGCAGTCAGTGCAGCCACACTCGGAACAAGCACGCAGCCACACTTGGAGCAAGCATGCAGCCAGTGCAGCCACACTTGGAGCAAGCATGCAGCCAGTGCAGCCACACTTGGAACAAGCATGCAGTCAGTGCAGCCACACTCGGAGCAAGCATGCAGCCAGTGCAGCCACACTTGGAGCAAGCATGCAGCCAGTGCAGCCACACTTGGAGCAAGCATACAGCCAGTGCAGCCACACTTGGAGCAAGCATGCAGCCAGTGCAGCCACACTTGGAGCAAGCATGCAGCCAGTGCAGCCACACTTGGAACAAGCATGCAGCCAGTGCAGCCACACTTGGAACAAGCATGCAGCCAGTGCAGCCACACTTGGAACAAGCATGCAGTCAATGCAGCCACACTCGGAACAAGCATGCAGCCAGTGCAGCCACACTTGGAACAAGCATGCAGCCAGTGCAGCCACACTTGGAACAAGCATGCAGCCAGTGCAGCCACACTTGGAACAAGCATGCAGTCAATGCAGCCACACTCGGAACAAGCATGCAGCCAGTGCAGCCACACTCGGAACAAGCATGCAGCCAGTGCAGCCACACTTGGAACAAGCATGCAGCCAGTGCAGCCACACTTGGAACAAGCATGCAGCGAGTGTATCTAGGACACCTTATTTAAATACTTGTTCTGCTCTGGTGCTTCAGAAGTCATAAAATAGAGGATCAGCATAATTGGCGAGGAGAAAATTCAAACGCGTCAGCAATGGTGCTGTATATAATCCTCTCATTTCAGGTTAATATTAATATAGATATACCCGGCCATAAAGGTCTCCCTATGTGTTAGTTTTCTGACTAACATATGCATGCTAGGTGTATTGTGTATACATTAATTATAAACTATGCCACCCAGTATAAACTAGAGATGATCTGCATTCTGCGCTGTATGTGTGCACAGAGATCGTAATTCATGATACAGAACTCAGAGGTCCGCACATTATGCAATCATCTATGCTCTGTACAGTGTGTGTGTGTTATGTAAATATATATACATAAAATCCATGACCCAGAGGAGAGATCAGAGAGATCTGCATTCTGCATGTATAAATGATAAGCAGTCACACGGAACACAAACACCAGCACAGTATAATATAGAAATCCAGTCTATAGGATTGAAACGGACAGCATGCGGCAGATGGGCATTTGCCATGCAGAAGCCATTATGGAACCAGAGGCAATATAAACACTGGATAACGGGGAACATTTATAAAAACGGACAAGCTGAAAACAGCAAACCAGCTCGTTTATCATCATATAAAATACAAAAATAGACTAGGCGCACGTTATAAATACAATGCACTGCGGAGAAAATACAGCCTGAGAGGAGAATACAGGAAAAAGGTGAAAAATGTACGTTTTCAGCAGATGCGACATTTATCGATGTCCCCTGTCCCCAGAAACAGACAGTAGTACACGGGAAGGAACCCACCTGATTGGCTGATGGGGTCAAGAGACCTTTCCAAAACTATATGTGCAAAGTGCAGCAGCCCTCCTGGCAAGCGATGAAATACAGCTGGAAATCGATTGTGTGTCCGTGATCAATTCTAAAAGGTGCTCAAACGTGTTCACTAACGGTACAATCTCCCAGGCGATCGACCGCATGATCAGATCGTGTAGCATTATTGGTGCCAATCACTGGTGTCGAAAGGATCGCTCTAGTGTTCCTTCAAATTTTCCAACTACCTGTATTCTTTCTGTCTGATTGCTTATTGTTTTCCTTTCGTTTCCAAACAATCATTTCCGATTGATCGCAATAATCAAATCTGGGAGATTGTACGGTTAATGGGCACCTGTACCTAAATTGTATTTTAGCATGAATCTAACAATATAATATTTATATGTGTATCAATTAGATAAGCTTGACATTCTGAAATGAGTCCCGTTTTTCTAAGCTTTTGTTGTAAAGAAGGCTTCTTTTAAAGAACACTTGAAGTGAGAGGGATACGGAGGCTGCCATATTTATTTCCTTTTAAACAACACCAGTTGCCTGGCTGTCCCGCTAATCTTTTATTCTATTAGTAGCGTCTGAATCACACACCTGAAACAAGCATGCGGCAAATGCAGTCAAATTTAAGTCAAATATCTGATTCACATATGCTTGTTCAGGGTCTATGAATAACAGTATTAGAGGCAGAGGATCAGCAGAACAGCCAGGAGATCTGCATTGTTTAAGAGGACAAAGATGGCAGCCTCTATAACACACACTTGAGGCGTTTCATTACCTATATTTTTATCCTCTCCAAGTCTCCTTTGGTCATCCCTATGGAGCTCTGCAGATATATGACCCCCCCCCCCCACACACACACACACACACAGTCAGGATGTGGCCCCATCAGTGAGATAAGAGGATACTAGACTTGTGTTCTGCCTAATTGCTTTTCATAGATGCAGAGTATTATCACTAGTTTGCTGCACTTGGCACATGTTCTGCACTGTCACTGAACACACCTGGGATTGCTGTTATGATGGAGGCGCCCCCTGGTGTTGGGGTACAGGGTACTGCTGATGGGATGCAGAAAGTGAGGCAGTGATGATTAATACTGCAGTAGTGGTAACGGTGGAGTATATGGATGACAAATCTAGCTGCAGTGTGACTAATCATCAGTTCTCTCCTCCACTCCGCATAACATGAGGGTGATGGGCACAAAATGTCCCTGGCATATAGACTGCTGAATACCAGGCTCTCTCTTCAGTCTGCGGCTCGCTTCTCCCCCTTCACCTACTGCTGAGTAATCCATCAGTTATCAGAAATAAGCCTTATAGCGGCACATAAAGGTCATCCTAATAACAATGAAGTCAATATTTATGTTTCAGAGATAATCTCCAGGGTTTGACACGAGATTCTGCAGCAGGAAACAGAGACTAAGCTATAAGAGTGGGACAATTCTTGTCTGTCTGCATTCACCATGAATGCAATGCTGCACCTTTTAAATAATACCTGTTGCCTGGCAGTCCTGCTGATCTATTTGGCTGCAGTAGTTTCTCAATAACACCAGAAACAAGCATGCAGCTAATCTTGTGAGCTCTGACAATGCCAGAAACATCTGATCTGCATATGTTGTTCAGGGTCTCTATGACTGATGCTGGGCATACACGGCTCAATTTAGCCGCTCGATTCCCCACTCGATTCCGCAGGCTATTCTCTTATCTTCCGTTCGTTTTTTTCTTATCTTTATCGATTGTGTTCAATGCGAAATCGAGCGGCGAAACGATCGGGCGATCGGACATGTCGGAAATTATCTATCAAGCCATCTAAATGCCCTATTCCCAGCATAAAAGTATTAGGCTACGTTTCCACTGTAGAGGGAAATTTTCGCCTGCAAAAAATCGTATAAGATTTTTCTGATTGGTGAAAATTTGCATGTAAAGTTTTATGCGTTTTTATGCAAAGTTTCGTACGCGGAAATTCGCATCAGTTAAATATACATAATCTGCCTAGTAACAGCTTAGTCAAGACTACTGACAATTTCCTGTAACCATGGATCTAAATGCAAATTTTTGTGCAAATAACGCGAAAATTCGCATTGCCTATACAAAGCATTGTGCGTGAATCGTACGCAATGTTCAAAAATATGATGCAGGACCTCAGATTTTTCCACGCGTACGAACGCTAACGAAAATTTGCATGCAGTGGAAACAGCTGCATTGACTTACATTAGTTTTAAAATCTATGCGAATTTTCTGAGCAAAAAAACGGACACAAAACGCACAAGTGGAAACATAGCCTAAGAGGCAGAAGATCAGCAGGACTGCCAGTCAACTGGTATTCGTTTAAAAGGAAGTTATGGCAGCCTCCACACATACCTCTCTGTACAGTTGTCCACTATGGCAGATCACTAAATCTGGCCATACATTATTCAATTATTACTCAACTTTTTTTTTTTTTTAGATTTGTCCATGTTGTGTCTCTGTCTTTTCTCCTGCTGTAAACAATTAAAACTAGGGCAGCCTTTTCTTCCCCCCGCAGATCAAGTGCGTTTCTCATTCTGTTCTGTAATTCTGTTCTGTATTTTGCCATAAAAGAAAATAAAAAAAGAATCACAAGCGAAACAAAAAAATGTGTGCACTTAAAAAAACGATCACAGTGTGCCGGGATAAAGCAGGGGCAAGTGTGTGCCCTTCTCTTAAATACACTTCCTGGCAGTTTTCATTAGCCCAATCCCAGGCTACATCCGATTGGTTTTAAATTTGCATGCAAACTGGAAAAATTAGCATCTCATTGACCATGTCAACTACGCTGCTGCTTAAGGCCCCATACACCTGACGCACTGGTAACCACTGCCTAAAGGTGCGTACACACATGCGACTATAGTCGTTTGTAACGATCGTTCCCCGATCTTTACCAACGACGATCGTTACAAAAAACGAACCAACGACTATTAAGGCAAACGACGAACGAGGCAAATCGCTACAAAACAAAGTTCTGTCTTGGCGGATTTTTACCACCGACGATCGTTAGCAAAAGTGGTACATCGTTGGAAACGATCGTTCGTACCAGGCTGGACATGCGCATTTCTCTTTTTCTCCAAGGAACTTTACAATTTTATGCGCAGGCGCATTAAGTGCTTTTACGTGGTGTAACGTTCGTTCTAACGATGTGATCGTTACACACTTTGTACAACTAACTTTACTTCGGTCGTTCTTTCGTCAATTAAAAGATCGTTCGTCATTGACAACGAACGATCGTTGTCGCATGTGTGTACGTAGCATTAGTCGATAATCAGGCATGTGTACGATATCCCCCGAACCCCAACCTGCAAGCTATCCGTCTGGCAGATCTACTCCTCCCCAGTGACGCCAATCCCATTGTTTGTGCCATGCTCGCACTTACCGCTTGTCATCCCTTCATCTCCCCCCTGCATAGCCACACAATGCATCGTCGGCTTCACAGCTGACACTCGTCTGTGTGCGGTGCCACCTAAGGGCATCAGGTCCTGATCCCCAACAGGTGAAATCCGTCAAAGGTGTCTTTACACATCTTTAGGAAGGGCTGTGTTTGTATGTAAACACAAAAAGAGGCAAGAAAGTTGATGATATGATGGCATGATCTTTGCAATGCAGGGTGCTGAGTGTGTGTGGAGAATCGATTATTACCTTCCAATTACACACAAATCTGATCGAATGATCACATCTGTGGTAAATATTGTACAACGAATGGGCACTTTAAGAGAATCTATCAGAAAATGTGTCCACAGAGCATCACAGCCTGTTCCAGTGAGAGTACTAATATCCGTGAGGTGGAGATTTGTGAGAAGCCACATGAGTCTGATAAGAGCCGCATCCTAATTACGTATTTAATAAGCTCATTCTGCAGACAGCAGCCTTTCTGGGCAATCACTGCATAGGGAAGATTGGCCGCAGCACTGCAGGTCTCGCTAATCCAATATGTGTGTCGGGGGGTGAGTGAAGGCAAGCGGCAAGCGTGAGGTTATCTCAGGACGAGGAGCATTTTGCCAGTGATCAGGAAAGGCGTAAAGATGCCTCATTATCAACCTTACCAGAAAACCTTCCAGTCTGAGGAGAGAGGCAAAGGAGAAATAACAGCTATCAAGTCCTCAGCTTCTTTCTAAGCCCCGAGTGCAGCAGATTTCTAATAGCAAATGGGGGGCTGTGACTTCAGGCATATATGTGCATGTGCTGAATTAAAGTCGGCTGTGGCGGCCAATACCCTGCCGATAAACGGGTGCGTGTACAGATCATCTTACCCAGGTGACAGGCAATAACTTTGTGCTCCCTACTCACCCCGGAACCCTGCCTTAGAACTGCTGGACGAGCCTGCGTCTTCCACAGCCTTTTCAGCTATTTTTCCATGGACGAAGCAGGCTCGTCCATACCACCTGGGAGGTTAAAGCATACCAGCTGCCTGGCAGTCCTGCTGATCCTTGGCTGCAGTAGAATTTGAATCACACCTGAAACAAGCATGTGGCTAATGTTGTCAGATATTTGACAGAAACCTCAGATCTGCATGCTTGTTCAGGGTCTGTGGCCAAAATATTAAGAGACATAAAATCAACAAGACAGCCAGGCAATTTGCATTATGTAAAAGTAAATAAATATGTCAACCTCTGTATCCCTGCCACCTTGGGTTCCCTTTAAGTAAATGCTACCAGCCTGGCTGCCATGCTGGTCCTTTGCCCCTAATTCTTTTGGAATCACTAACCCTGAACCAGAACAGTTGGGTAACACTTCTGTATAGTTCCAGGGCGGCATTACTGAAGTCAAAAAGATCAGCATACAACCCAAGAAAATAGCATATTTTTAAAGGAAATAGTGATGGAGGCTTTCATATAATGCTCTTGGTTTAGAATAACTTTAATGGGCTACCACACAAAAAAATTCAAGGTTTAAAACAGGGCTCCACAAACCTTTTGGGTTGAGGGCCGGGTTAACATACTACAGACTGCTGGGAGGCCAGAGTATATATAAAATGATGTAGAGGTCTTTGCGGGCCAGACAGTGAAGCATACCCAGGTGACAACCTGCAGTCCAATTGGACAGCAGTGTCACCTGATGGGGAATTTGATTGGAAACCAGCGATTATTGCTTTCTGGCTTCCATGTGGATGGGTGATGCCAGCACTGCTATTCTATATGCGGTCCACCAATATTTAAAGATGTAGCTGACCGCATCTATAAGTAATACATTTTGTGTGTGGGGGGCCGGTAAAAAAGCCTCAGGGGGCCACATTCGGCCCGCGGGCCTTAGTTTGAGGACCACTGGTTTAAAATGTGGGTGGATGCTGACAAACTGAATCTCTCTCTGTCTTTTATATCTTCTAGGTTGGAATTCTTAACTGCAGCAGTCATAAACCGAACTAATAATGTCACCCTCCCTATGTAAAAATGCTGACTTCTGCCAATCCTGATACTCTTGCCAGAGTATAAATGGTTCAAGTGCATTTGCTGATCCTGTAGTAATTCAGCTTCAGCCAATGAAGGAGGTGAGCATTACTTAAAACTAAGAAACTTCAGATTCTCAGAACCGTGAAGCCGCAATGTAACCATCCCACCCTCCCCACCCTGTGCATCCGACCTCCGTCGTGCAAGCCCTTGATCCCCCCATGCATCTAGCCTCCACTGCACAAAGCACTGAGGACAACCCCCCCAAATCCAACATCAGTTGCTTAAAGCTCTAGATACCCTACTCAAAGTGCATCCTCTTTTCAACAGGGCCCGACCTCCCCCCCGTGTGTCCATCTAACCTCCTATGCTAAATATAGATATCTAGGACAGGGCCGGATTACTGACCAGGCAACAAAAGCAGTCGCTTGGGGCCCCCATTTAGAGTCAATGGGGCCCCAGCAGCACATAAACCAGCCATCGCCATCCTGTCAGCGGTGGCTGGATGGTATAATGGTTAAAGAGCAGTGCAGTAAGTATGGAAAGATGCATATCATTTTAAAGCTCTCTTTCTCCTCTTTCCAATGATATATAAACCGCCGCCCTATGCCTTTTAGTTTTCGCTATTTTCGCGATCGAAATCGCGGCCAAGTCAATTTCGATCGCGAAAATAGCGAAAACTAAAAGGCGTAGGGTGGCCGTTTATCTATCATTGGAAAGAGGAGAGAAAAAGAGAGCTTCAAAATGATATGCATCTTTCCATAGTTACATTGTATTACACAAGATGACTTTTCTCCAAAGTCAGCAGCTCGATCCAGCACAATGCAATGAAATATAAGGAACCCAGGGGGATATAATTACAAACATCATGCTGGTGGGTGTGAGGATGTAATTAATTAGTTGTGGGTATGCTTAAAGGCATACCCACAGGCACTGCTCTGAGTCCCTTTAAGGGCTCTGCCTCTGACACAGGAGACCAGGGTTCGAATCTCAGCTCTGCCTGTTCAGTAAGCCAGCACCTATTCAGTAGGAGACCTTAGGCAAGTCTCTCTAACACTGCTACTGCCTATAGGGCGCATCCTAGTGGCTGCAGCTCTGGCGCTTTGAGTCCGCCAGGAGAAAAGCGCGATATATATGTTATTTGTCTTGTCTTGTCAAATGATGCCGTGCACTGCTGATTGTCTTCAGAGCCAGGCTCTCCTCCTAGGTCCCCCTCCTGCTACTGTGCGCTCTGCCACTGCCCACTCCTCCCTCCCTTCCCACAGAGAACCACAGCTGCAGCAAGAATGATAGCAGCAGATGACAAACGCTCACTCACCTATCCATGATCCAAGCGATAGAGATCCCGTCATCTGAAACCCATCTGTCTCTTCTACAGTGCAGCCGCTCGCTCTGAACTTCCTGATTCTCAGATCAGACAGGAAGTAGGAAGTAGTAATAGTAGTAGTAACAGAGCGGCAGCACTCTAGAGGAGACAGATGGGCTCCAGGTGACGGGACCTCTACTGCTTGGATCGCAATAGGTGAATGTGAGTCATCTGGTGCTGTCATTCTCCCCCACTGCAGCTGCCTTCTCTGCTGGACTATCGTATTCACTGGGATGGAGGGTGCATGGTGGCTGTCTAGTTTGGGAGGAAATCGGTTGATCGGTGGTGGGGGTGGTTATGTAATTCTGTCTGGGAAACGGCTTCCGGTTTGGCGGTGTCCAGAGCTTTCTGCTATTGCCAGGCTGGAGATGCAGGGGGAAAGTGCTGCTGCTGTGATATCTGGCACCCTCTTCACAGGGGTGCCCCTGCGCCTGAGTGCAAATGTCCCAGCCATTCATCTCTCACTCTACATTTTGCCGCTGCTATTCCCTGCATTGTGCAACCACAGAGGAAAGCGGGCTGTTGCCCATAGCAACCAGTAGCTCGACTGCCCCGGTGTGTGTGGCATGTTGCTGTGCAGCTGCATCTTCTGATTCTATTATGACATGATGGGGAAGGGGGGGGGGGCAAATCAGTTACTTTGCTTAGGGCCCCATTTAACCTTAATCCGGCTCTGATCTAGGACACTTGCTTTTGATACTCTTACACATGGGGAGATCCTCTGGTCTCTGCTTTTCTCCCTACCCTCCCTAGACAGGACTTCCATAACTAAGATGTTCAGCAGTGACTGACTGGCTTTACACCAGTTTATTCTGTGCTCCATCACCCTGAATAATATAGGCGGAGATGAGAAGTGAAAGCAGGTGGCACTCCTATTCCTCTTGGCTCCTGGAGATGGGGACAGTAAGCATTGTGCAGCAGATGGAAAGCAAATGTAAGTGACAGATACGGACAGCATGCCCAGCCATGCCACAGGAACCATGGCAGAAGCACACAGCCAGGGGGCAGCAGCACGAACAAGCTACTTCACAGCTGACCTGGTAGGTGGGACAGGTCGGCTGATGACGCCTTAATTTGGCCATTGTGTAATTTCGGATACTAGCCAGCTGGGCCTGGTGTCTCCTTAATCGAATGAGGAATAAAGTTATCTCTTCGGGCTGCATGATACATGGCGGGAGGAAATTAGACAGCGTCACAGCCAGTTCTGACATACAGAGAAGACACAGGGGCCCTCAGGGGCCACATATCCCAGCCCCCGAACCTACAGATTACATAGTTACCGGGGCCCATTACGGAGGATGTCACCTTTGATAAAGATGCCACAGAAGTCTCGGAGGGGAGTCCGAAACAAAGAGATTTCAGTTACTTCAGGGAAGAACCCAAAAGCAATTTAGGGGACATTTTACAGCATATCTTCTTCTACAGAAACTACATAATGCCAAAATAAGAGGATGAGGAAAAGCGCTTACCGACTGGCCATGTAAACTGGGAGCACTTACAGTGTGAGTCATATATCCCATGGACGGCATGGAGCGGCGATCCACATGCGCTGCAGACTGCGGAGAGGAAGCAGAGTCAGACATCAGCTACGGTAGTGGTCAGAAGGAGAACTACACATAGTGGCTATACTCTTCCACATGGACAAGTGGAAACCGTAAAATTATTTCATGGATAATGTGAGCACTGTCTGATGAATCTCACAGTGCATAATAATAAGTGTATCCATTTCCAAAGCAGTATGGAAAGGTGAACTCTCAGGGCAGTATTAGACTAGTGTGTTCCCAGGGATTAGCAGAATTCAATGCGAACACATAATCTGACAGGACATAGCAAACATAATATAGCAACTTGAAGTTAACACAGTTATGACTATGGTGTGAATTAATTCCTAATGATCCTGCCATTGGCCAGGGACTGTGAAGGATCTGCAGCCCTGCACTGGAGGTTATACATTGTGTGTGGAGACTGAATGTTTTGACTAAGGGACAGTGTTTTTTGAACTAGGTAATAAAATAAATAAATTATTTACTAGTTCACCACGCCATATGGCCCAAAGAAAGTGCTTTCAAATTTTTGTGTATGGTCTAAAACGGGTCAGGAACCTTTTTGTCAGAGAGCCATAAACGCCACATATTTTAAAATATAATTCCGTGAGAGACAAACAATATGTTTCACACTGGGACAGTAGGACTAATGTCCCTGTTGCCATGGTGATGTGTATACAATTGATCCGCCGGGCACCGGAAGTGTCAGACACATCTTCAGCTTCTCTTGGGTTTCAGCAACATCAGTAATTTCCCCGAGAGGCAGACAGGAGAAATACTGACTAACAGCTTGTACAATAAGCTAGCTGACTTAGGGGTTGATTCACTTTGTAGGACGAGATCCCACACTTTGGCCCAAGAGGCTGCCTGTCAAGTTCCCTACCTCCCTACCCCTGGTCTAAAGCATTAAACGCATCATAAAACTAACAGAAAACAAAAAAGACTGGTATAAAGTCAATGGAAAACAGGGCTCCACTTCATTGATACAGGCATTGCTTCAATCTGCAAATACAGCTCAATACAATCTGATAATTTTGTCCATGGCAACAGCAATCTTTTTAATAAGCTTCTAAGTGCTGTGGAAGTTTGATTAGTAACCCTTCCAGTAATTTTAAACAGTCATTCTTTTCCTTAGTTTTATGCTATGTTTAATCTTTTAGAATGTAAATTAAATTTGAATTTCATATCACTATAATGAAAATGTTAAAAGTCACTCTCACAAGGATGTGAATTGTACTCAGTGGTTTGGAAAGAATCCACATAAATGATCTCTTGGACTTATCACCACAATGATCGATATAACTGTGTTTCTGGAATTGTATTAAATTATTAGGCTGTAAGCATGCATTAACAGGTTCTCTTTACCTTCACAGCATGGAGACGAGTCTTTTGAGGTGATCCAATATATGGGACTTCAATGGGCCTCTCCTCCGGCCGCATGGTCAGTCTCTCTGCTGGGGTGTGTGGTCTTCGGGGAGGAAACATCTTTGGAGGACCTGGGGGTGGGATATCAGAGGGAGAGGGTGGGACTGAGACGCATCGAGGGACATCCAATAAGCTCTTTGCTCTGGCCCGGTCAGAGGCATCCATAGTGCCCATATAGATCTGCCCAGTGGGGCTGCCATGCTTAAACTGCTGCCTTTGTTGCCACTCGTACAGCTGCCACACCATCCCCTCCTTGGTGGCCTTGCGTTCCTGATTGGACATCTTCAGGTGGGTAACCCGGTCCTGGGCATATTTGTAGTCACTGGGCATGTTGCGGGGTGGGGGTGGAGAGCCACCAGAGGGGTGTCTGTTTGTCTTTGGCAAAGTCTGGTACCGTTCTTGTTCCGTCCCAATACTGAAAAGCAAAGATAAGAGGCAGAATCACACACTAGTAGCTCAGGGTGAAATAGAATAAGGTGCAACTGTAATGTGGGGTCGACACATAATCAAACAAAATACAAAATATTACAGAGTGCTTAGCTTGTTAGGGGCCGTAGATGGTTCTCTTGTAATGACAGTTCTGTAAGAGCGCAGCACAACCTGATACAGACTGTAGGTGGCACTGTTGTGCCTGCTATGCATTATCAGCTTTGCACAACATATAAGTGCTTCCAGCAGTCCATAACTGAATTTGCAGATTAATCAATTTAGTGAATTTATAGAGATACCAGGGACAGTCGGGAAATGTCCTGCACTTTACAAGATGTGTGCGAAATCCTGTAAGGCATGTGAATCGTTATCAGTGTGCACTGTCATGAGAAGCATGGGAAAGGCCAGGCATCATGTTTTGGTATCCCCTGTTCTTCTGGCTGTCATTCTCATCATCATATGTATTGTATATCCAGCGACACCAACAATGCCATCCATCCCATAAGAACTCTGATTTATGTGATCTGTAATGAAGTTACGGGATGAGGACGACAGCTTTGTAGCCAGAAGTTTCTAAACAGGAGGCTAAAAAAAGAATGTTACCATTTATGGGCTCAGTCAGTAAATTAAGTCGGAAGCAGCAAACTTATTTGCATTATAATAAGTACCCTTCAAAGCTTTCTTACATGAATGATCACAGGAAACATTTTTTGATTAGCATGCATTAGTACTTCTGAACTATGAAAAAACAGGTGCAGTGGGCATTGGTAGAAGGCAAATAGAAGACCTGTCATCCTGATGGATGGAAGATCCTATAGGCCAGCCTTCCTGATGGATAGAAGATCCTATAGGCCAACCTGCCTGATGGATAGAAGATCCTATAGGCCAACCTTCCTGATGGATGGAAGATCCTATAGGCCAGCCTTCCTGATGGATGGAAGATCCTATAGGCCAACCTTCCTGATGGATAGAAGATCCTATAGGTCAACCTCCCTGATGGATAGAAGATCCTATAGGTCAGCCTTCCTGATGGATAGAAGATCCTATAGGACAGCCTTCCTGATGGACAGAAGATCCTATAGGTCAGCCTTCATCATGGATAATGGGCGACCCTATTGGCCAGCTTTCCTGATGGATGGGATTTCCTATGGGCCAGCCTTACTAATGGATGGAAGTACCTATAGGTCAGCCTAACTGATAGATGGGGGATCCTATAGGCCAGCTTTCCTAATAGATGGGGGATCCTATAGGCCAGCTTTCCTGATGGATGGGGATCCTATAGGCCAGTTTTCCTGATAGATGGGGGATCCTATAGGCCAGCTTTCCTGATAGATGGGGGATCCTATAGACCAGCTTTCCTGATAGATGGGGGATCCTATAGGCCAGCTTTCCTGATAGATGGGGGATCCTATAGGCCAGCCTCCCTGGTGGATGGGATTTCCTATAGGCCAACCTTACTAATGGATAGAAGTACCTATAGGTCAGTCTTACTGATATTCTATAGGCCAGCTTTCCTGCTGGATGGGAGATCCTATAGGACAGCCTTCCTGATGGATGGGAGATCCTATAGGTCAGCCTTCCTGATGGATATAAGATCCTATAGGCCAACCTTCCTGATGGATGGAAGATCCTATAGGCCAGCCTTCCTGCTGGATGGGAGATCCTATAGGACAGCCTTCCTGATGGATAGAAGATCCTATAGGTCAACCTTCCTGATGGATAGAAGATCCTATAGGTCAGCCTTCCTGATGGATAGAAGATAATATAGGACAGCCTTCCTGGTGGATAGAAGATCCTATAGGTCAGCCTTCCTGATGGATAGAAGATCCTATAGGACAGCCTTCCTGATGGACAGAAGATCCTATAGGTCAGCCTTCCTCATGGATAATGGGCGACCCTATTGGCCAGCTTTCCTGATGGATGGGATATCCTATAGGCCAGCCTTACTAATGGATGGAAGTACCTATAGGTCAGCTTTCCTGATAGATGGGGGGGATCCTATAGGCCAGCCTCCCTGGTGGATGGGATTTCCTATAGGTCAACCTTACTAATGGATGGAAGTAACTATAGGTCAATCTTACTGAAAGATATTCTATAGGCCAGCTTTCCTGTTGGATGGGAGATCCTATAGGACAGCCTTCCTGATGGATGGGGGATCCTATAGGACAGCCTTCCTGATGGATGGGAGAGCCTACAGATCATGCTTCTTAATGGATGGGAGATTCTATAGGTCAACCTTCCTGATGGGCGACCCTATTGGCCAGCTTTCCTGATGGATGGGATTTCCTATAGAACAGCCTTACTAATGGATGGAAGTACCTATAGATCAGCCTTACTGATAGATGGGGGATCCTATTGGCCAGCTTTCCTGATGGATGGGAGATTCTATAGGTCAGCTTTCTGGATGGATAAGTCATCCTTCCTGATAGACAGCGGTTATAGGTTACCTTTCCTAATAAAATGTAAGACATAACATTTACATGCAACTCTTACCCCTTTCCATCCGATTTCTGCACCTTCACCCACTGCTCCACCTGTCCCATGACACTTCGGCGCTGCACGTCCTTCTCCGGATTGGGTCTAGAGGCATATCCACGTTTATAGGTGTCCGTTCCATTCTGGAGGACGGGGCTGGTGTTCATGCGGAATGATGGGGGCAGCGTCCCATTCCTCTCTATGGTCTGAGGTTGGGGTGTCTGTGATGCTGGATAATGATAGGCTTTATTAAAGTCAGTGAATGCAGAGCGGCGGTCGTTTGAGAGGAAAGAATTCTGGGATTTTCCTCCATTGGCGTTGATGGAGTTTTTGTGTGCAACAAAGCTCTCCCGGTCTCTGTTGTCGCGGACACGCTCTTGGTTTACCGAATCTTGATAAGGACTTTTATCTATCCTGTCCCTAAAGCGATCCTGGTTAACTACCTCTCGGTGGCGCTCTTTGTCTCCCCCATTTTGATAAAGGTCTTTATCTCCCACCTCTCGATAGCGTTCTCTGTCCACCGTCTCTCCAAAGCGGTCTTTAACCACCAGTTCACCAAAATTGTCTTTGTTGACCTTTTCTCTAAAGCGGTCTCTCTCTGCCGTCTCTCGAAAATGCTCTTTAACGGGTGCCTCTCGTAGCCGTTCTTTGTCGGCTGTGACTCTAAATTGTTCTTTCTCTGCTGTCTCCTGAGGGCGTTCCCTGTCTGCCACCACTCGATAGCGTCCCTTGTCTCCAACCACAGCATAGGGCTCTTTCTCGCCATCCTCTCGGTACCCGTCCTGGTGTCCCGCATCTTGGTATCGCTCCTTCTCCCCAGAATTCCGCCTCGGCACCTCATTATTGGACACGAGTGGTTCTTTGGGCTTGGTGAAGCTGCTTCTGAATTGGGCCACCTCTGGCTGCATGTAGTCTTTGAAGGAATCAATATGGTTATTCACCGGCCACTCCATTTCAACAAATTCCCTAAAAGAAAAGAGAGTCACAGCTTTACTATAAGAACATCAATCTAATTCAGAGCTCTAAACTTATCTCGGGACATGACTAATGAACACAAATGAGTACAAAATATATATATACACTAGATATACAATTCAGAATCCGTTATCACACCTCTCTGTCCTGGTTAATCCCACATCTTTCCCGTTACAGAATAAACAGAGGCGAGCGAGTCACTGTCCGCGGCATCCAGAGTCGGGGAGGAAAGTGAGACACTGCGGACGTTGGATGAGTTTAATGCTGAGCTCAGGACAAGCAAATCTCTATCACAGAAGAATTCCTGAGCTAACACAATCTCCGCAGAGAGGCTGCTGGTTACAGACCGGAGTTATCCGCACCTATCCCGGCAGCAGCAATTTCAAGGCAATCAATAGAAGCTGCACGTTGTTAATTAGTAGCCACTGTCAGCTAATGGGGAATGGTGGGACATCTACGAGAGGTTCTGCAGACTGGGGAGACCGGTGACTGTGGGGTGACCAATGCTAGGTGTGTAATAAGATTAGGAATGAGAGGGCAGCTAATGTCACAGAAGAGATGGCTGTGTAATAAGGGTGGATGTAAGTGAGGAATTATACATCTATATGAGAAGTGTGTCACCAGCAATTCCTTCTGCAACTTTTCTGACCTCTGTCCCAGGAGAGATCTCTACAGAAGTTGTGAAGCGACCGCCAAAACACTAACTGTGTTTTATGTGTTATGTCAGAATGTGTTTAGTTTATGATCATTAATAAGACTGAAGATAGCACAAGCTGATGTCAGTGGACCTATGGCACACAGTTCGTGAGGGGGCTCGGATCACTGCAGATAATCCTAATTAAAGGGAACCTGAAGCAAGACATATATGGAGGCTGCCATATTTCTTTTCATTTGAACAATACCAGTTGCCTGGCAGCCCTGCTCGTCTATTTGGCTGCAGTAGTGTCTGACTAACACCAGAAACTAGCATGCAGCTAATATACTCACATTGGACAGAAATGTCAGAAACACCTGATCTGCTGCTCTTCCTGTTCCAATAATCTAGCACCTATTTAGTAACAAGAGGGGAAGGGGGTGGGGGGAATCGTGTAGTAAAATCGCCCTAAAATCATTTTTGTACAGCAATTGCAAAGTAATTATGCAGCAATCCTTCCTATACATTGAATCGCAATCCCAAAAATGCTGCATGATGAGAATGATGTCTGGAATCGCCAGCGATCGCCAACTATTCCAAATTGATGAGGGCCAGTCCACCCTGCACATATCAAAACCTGACCCGTGTAAAAACAAATCTGTGAAATGGATCAGTTTTTATTGGGCACCAGTTTTCGATCCGTGGCCCTGGGTTCTGATAGTGTGTGGTGAATGAGATACATCCCTCGATCCAGAAAAATAGTTCCCTCCCCAAAATAGTGGCCTTTTTGGCGGAATGGGCTGAACGGATCCGTTCCAATGGAGCATTGTGAACTGATCTTATTGATTAAAATAACATCTGTCAGGATCAGTTCCTTTGCAGGCCAACAATGGCCAGTGTGAACCAGCTCAATTGGTGGGTACACACCATGCAATTTTTACTTCAATAAAAGATTGGATAGGGCAAAAACCATTCACAGTCTACTGACTTCCAGTGATTTCAGCTTGAAATTGATATCTTTCTATAGGGGCCCATACACATACTATTTCCCACTGATATACAGCAGATTCCATCAGTGATCGAACCTGCAGTGAAATCGTTGCGCAAACGCCGACCGATCGATTTCGGCAGAAATCAATCGTTCCCGTTGATCTGTCCACGCGAAAGATTTCGCTCGATTGCCGGCGGGTCGGGAGTGCGTCGATAGCGGCGTTCCAATGTCCGACGACCGGCGCTAGCGGCAATACAATACCTGAGCTGGCCGGCGCGTATCCCCGCTGTCCCTGCTGCTCCTTCTCCGCTGGGCTCCGTCAGACTTCACTTCTTCCTGTCCCGACAGGAGGTTTAATCAGTAGAGAGCCCTCTACTGTTTAAACGTCACCGGACAGGAAGTAAAGTGAAGCTGGAGCCCGGAGCGGAGAAGAAGACAGCGGAGACCGGGGGACTCACGCCGGCCAGCTCAGGTAATATATGCAGGGGCGCGGCAGCAGCTTCACAGATGGTGAATGGATTTCATGCTGAAATCCATTCACAATCTGTTTGCAGTAAAGGCAGCCATACGATCCCTCTCTGATCAGATTTGATCAGAGAGGGATCTATCGGTTGGTTGATCTGATGGCAAATCGACCAGTGTATGGCCACATTTAATCAGAAGTGGATTGGATAGGCTGGAAAATACTATTCGAAATACTGGCTATTGTTCCATGTGCATGTCCTTTGATCGATATCCAATTGAAAAAGTGAAAAGCTAGCATACACAAGTATGATTTTTCAATCAATGTCAGATCTAAGTATCAATCTGATCAATCGCTTAAAAGGAATCTAAAGTAAAAATTCCATGGTATGCACCCAGCTTTAGTTTCTGACCAGATTACAAACAACCAGCGAGACGCCTGCACAGTAGAGTGGACCAGATCGGGCTCAACTATTTCCGCTGGAGTCAGGGGGAAAGCTGGTACTGGCGCTATGCTGGATCCCAGTGGTAAATATTGCTGCTGATCGAAGGGAGTCTGTGCTAGATCAGTGCTGCACAGGAGGAAGGGGGCAAACCTCATTAGGATTCACAGGCTTTCCCCTCCCAAAGTAAGTACCTTCCAAGGGCACCTTTTTCTATCTCTCCCTGCTCTCAGAAGTTGTATTCTGCCAGGAAAACCTATGGCTGTAATTTGCCTATAAGTAATGTTTACTATATTCCTGACAAGGTACCTACAAGACAGAAGCTGTTACTTCCATGCCTAAAACTAACTCTTTCAGGCAGCAAAATAAAACAGGTAAAACAGCCTGGTTATTAATATGTTTTTTGTTCTGTGCATACACGTTTAGCTCATGTCACTCCTGGTACACTTTAAACACTCTTCTTAAAAACTCTCCAAATCTCCCGTTATTGAGGAACTACATAAGACATTGGCCTCAATTCACGAAGCTTATCTCCTGTCTTTAATAACGTTTCTAGAGTTATCACCATGGTGATGAGGCATGTAGTATTCAGGAAACATTTTACCTCAGGCAAACCTAAAGTTATCTCTTCTGCCTTTAATTAACTCTTCAATCCTTAAAATAACACCAGAGTTAAAGACAGGCTGTTTATTAACTGCGTGTGAAAATAACTACAGAGGAGGTAAATTAACTACAGAGGAGGTAAATTAACTACAGAGGAGGTAACTTAAGGAATGAAGAGATAAGATAACTCTCTCACTGTGTTGAGGTAAGTTTTCTCTTGCCTTATCTCCAGCATGATCTTCGTGAATTGAGGCCAATGCCATCCACTTCAGTTGATGTGATCAGAAGTTACTACAGCGCTGAGCATATATTTTGATCCACTGAAGGCCCCTTGCACACATAGTGCACCGCAGTACACTCCCCCGCCGCAGTAGCCACTGATCTTAAGGAGACGAGCCCCAGTACCCGCGATGTGATGGACGTAGGTTGGCTGACGTGGAAGCTGCGGTGCGTTGCTGAGCACTACAGAGGGGGGTACGACTCAGTTGGAGTCAGTGGCACTGCAAACAATATAGATTGTTGCAGTAGTGGTGTGGTACCCACGTGCATATCGGGCGAAATCCTGTGGTGCAAATCCTGTCTGGAAGTGTCCATGTGACTGAGGGGTCAGACGTTTCTGATGTCACTGGCTCACATGATCAGGGCCATGCAGATATCCCTGTCGGCGCAGTCTGCTGCAGGGAACAATCTACCTGCAATGGTGCAATGCATGCAGTAGGCTCTTCTGCCATGTGCAACGGCACCTGGGGCTTGATTCACTAAACCGTGATAACTCAAATATCACACCTTGTGAAAAGTTATCATATCTTATGAAAAAATATCACACCTTATCACAGTTGCGTTCCTATTGTAGTGCGCAGGGGGGCGTGGCGCACCGGTTGACAGACTGCTAGGTGGGTGTCGCCACGACCCCCCACAGCAGCAGAGCAGGAGGGGGGAAGCAGCGCTAGAAGGAGGGGCAGTGGCGGCAGCGGTGGGGAGGGGGGAAATATCCCCCCCCCTCCCTCACCTGGGACCCCTCCTTCTGCCTCTCTACCCCTCTATAGAGTAGCGGTGGCAAGTGCGGGCTCGGCGGCGGGGAGACATGCACAGAATTACTCACCACTTCCGCGTTCCAAGCGCTGGCAGCGTCATGTCGTCACAGATCTCCGCCTTCAAAGCCGCCCACTGTGCTTCCGGATTAGCGGAAGCACAGTGGGCGGCATTGAAGGCGGAGATCTGTGACGACATGACGCTGTCGGCGTTTGGAACGTGGCGTGGTGAGTAATTCTGCGCATGTCTCCCCGCCGCCGAGCCCGCAGTTGCCACCGCTACTCTTTGGAGGGGTAGAGAGGCAGAAGGAGGGGTCCCAGGTGAGGGAGGAGGGGGGGGGATATTTCCCCCCTCCCCACCGCTGCCGCCACTGCCCCTCCTTCTAGCGCTGCTTCCCCCTCCTGGGGCATCTATACTGGGGGCAGCTATACTGGGGGCAACTATACTGGGGCAACTAAACTAGCTATACTGGGGGCAACTAAACTAGCTATACTGGGGGCAACTAAACTAGCTATACTGGGGGCAACTATACCAGCTATACTGGGGCAACTATACCAGCTATACTGGGGGCAACTATACCAGCTATACTGGGGGCAACTATACCAGCTATACTGGGGGCAACTATACTGGGGCAGCTATACTAGGGGCAACTAAACTAGCTATACTGGGGGCAACTAACTAGCTATACTGGGGGGCAGCTATACCAGGCCAGCTATACTGGGGGCAACTATACCAGCTATACTGGGGGCAACTATACCAGCTATACTGGGGGCAACTAAACTAGCTATACTGGGGGGCAACTAAACTAGCTATACTGGGGGCAGCTATACTAGCTATACTGGGGGCAGCTATACTAGCTATACTGGGGGCAGCTATACTAGCTATACTGGGGGCAGCTATACTAGCTATACTGGGGGCAGCTATACTAGCTATACTGGGGGCAGCTATACTAGCTATACTGGGGGCAGCTATACTAGCTATACTGGGGGCAACTATACTAGCTATACTGGGGGTAACTATACTAGCTATACTGGGGGCGACTAACCTAGCTATACTGGGGGCAACTATACTAACTTCATTGGGGCAACTAGTTTCACTGGGGGCAACTATACTAGCTTCACTGGGGGAAGCTATACTGCGGGAAACTACTAGCTATACTGGGGGCAACTATACTAGCTATACTGGGGCAACTATACTAGCTAATACTTTAAATTACAGTTAGCTCCGCCCTCATCCGGTCATGACCACGCCCATTTTTGCCGCGAAGCATGCCGCAGGTTGTGGCCACGCCCATTTTTTTTAGTACCATGTCTTTTAATACCCAGCACCCGGTGCCAAATGCCCTAGGTAAGCCACTGCCTTATCAAAGATATCACACCTTATCAGAGTAGTATAGCGAGTGCTACATACCTGCAGGGGCTCAGTGCACGACGAGTGCCATTGCCAATTAGCAGGCATAAGTTCGGAGTGCTCACTATGCTACTCTGATAAGGTGTGTTAACTTTGATAAGGCTTGATAACTTTGATCAGGTGTGATATTTGAGTTATCACTGTTTAGTGAATCAAGCCCCATATGTGGAACTAGCCTTAGGGCCCGTTTCCACTATCGCGATTTATGCCGCGAATCCGCAGTTTCCCTGCAGGCAAATCGCGTGGGGAAACACTGCCATAGGGTATAACGGCGCCGCCGGCTGGATCGATTGCGGTAGGGATTCGACCGGAACCCCCCGCAGAACCCATAGGCTGATGGGATTCGCCTGCGATCCCGGCCATCCGCTCAGTGCCGGCGTACGTCTGCGAGACGAACGCCGCACAAGTGGAAACGAGCCCTAAAGGTAATTAATACAGACGGATGTGATCCATAGCCATTACATGTGAACATTGCTTTCAATAACTGCTCATCATCAAGCTATGGAGGACTACATATCTCAGCACGATGGAAGGCCAGTGATGAGGCAATGCCAGTCCTGTGCGTACAGCGCTGGTCTGCTCACTACCACAGGCGGATAGGCTGCACTTGCCTCTTGTTGTCCTGAGCCGTCTGGATGAGTGTGGCTTGGTTCATAGCGCGGATCCAGCCATTCATGTCCTCTTGGGTGTCTGCGCTGAAGTAGTACGTCCTCATTCCGGAATTCTCCTGGTCTCTGTGCTGGATGTAAGCCCGCATGCCAGCGTGTACCGCCTGCCACATAAAACACAAGACAGTTACTAACAATGCAAGCTAATCTGTGCTGCAGAGCATGCTGGGGAACAAATACCAACCACAGAATATGACACAAATCACTGACAGAGGGACAGAATGATGGATTATAGTGATCGATTCTAGCAGATATCAATGCCACAACATGGCCACCTGATCGATTGTTTCAACCCGAAATCGGCTGAAAGGATTGATCGGGTATGATGGAAAATTCTGGTCCTAAGGGCTAGTTTAGGTGCGATGTGTTTGACCCCCAGATGGTGTGTCCCCCGAGTGTATGTATGTCTATCTTCCACCACCGTGCCTGTGGCGAGTGCTCACCTGTGACGCCACCGCGGATCCTCGCCTCCTCTGGTATCTGGCATTTTTTTAATTGTCAACACAAGGGCCTGTACCATGTGACACCAGTGCATGTAGAGACATCAGTGAACACTCACCAGGCACAGGGGGTTGAGACACATAACAATGAATAAAATTGCCTATTTTTTACAATATTTATAGATTATTTAGTTTGAATTTGCCCATTGTAAAATCTTTCCTCTCCCTGACTCACATTCTGAAATGTATCACTGGTGGTGGTGATCTGTACGGAATGTTCATTCCTGAGAGTTCTATGCACAGAGGGAGATATTACTTGCTTGGCAGTTGGAAAAAGTCATTATTTCCCACAATGCAACGAAGTTCACAAACCGCAAACTGTTAGGACTGTGGTGATGACATCACACTGTGGGAGGGGTTTCACCATAATATCTGTTCAAGAAAAGGTAACGTTTTCTCGTGGGAAAGGAGGTGTATCAGCCACTGATTGGAATGAAGTTCAATCCTGGGTTAAAGTTCCTGAAATCTATTGTAAATTGCAGTGCAATGTGTGGGAATGCAATAGATACCAGATTCGATCAGAGAGTGATCTATCTGATGGCCAATCTGGTTGGAGATTAAATAATGTATGGCCACGTAAAGCATCCCTGAAGTACTCAGCGGTGTCTCATGTCTAAGTTACCATTGGACACATCACGCTACTCATAAGGCATTTGGAGACAGCAAGATCTCTACAGCGCTGGTCTGGCAAACCTTCCATTTTTGCTCCATTATTTATCTTTTATCATTATTAGTTTTTATCACCCACAATTTATGAAGCAGCGGCATATTGCACAACTCTGTATATCAAGTTTTCAGCAGTGTAGATTATAAACCTGAAACAGCCACCAAACAGGACGTCGGGGACGGAGGGCATCCTGCCCAGAATACAATCTCTATAATGATTCTCATTCGGCTTTGTGCGGCAGGTGTAAACTTACTAAAGGATTTGCTGAACATTAGCATTTCTCACATTTGCTCTGTGCCATCATATTTGGATAGCATGGTGGCCACATGCCTAGCATATCAATCCTGCCACACTGAGGATCCAAGCTTGAATTTCAGGCAGGACTCTATCTGCAGAGTTTGGATGATCTGTATTTGCAAGGGTTTCCACCCGCATCCTAAAAACATACTCGTAAGAGAACTGGTTGACTCCTAAAAAGGGCCTTAGACCATCGCAGGTACATTATGCAACGGTAGGGATTAGATTGTGAGCTCCTCTGAGAGACAGTTTGAGATATGAACTGAGCAATGTACCTTGTAAAGTGCTGCAGAGAGCGTTTAATATACTAAAATGCCCGGTGAATGGAAGTGAAGGCTGAGGACTAGAGATGGCCCGAACGGTTCGCCGGAGAACTTGTTCGCGCGAACTTAGCTGGTTCGAGTTCGCAGTGAACCGCGAACACTTAGTGAGTTTGACCCGCCCTCTATACTACATCATTGGGCTAAACTTTGACCCTCTACATCACAGTCAGCAGACACATGGCAGCCAATCAGGCTGCTCTCCCTCCTGGAGCCCCCCCTCCCCCACCTTATAAAAGGCAGCAGCGCTGGCCATGTTCTAACTCTGTGTGCTGCTGTATTAGTGAGAGAAGGGAGAGACATTGGAGAGATAGGGAAAGCGATAGTTAGTCTGTTAGCTTTCTCCTTGCTGATATTTGTTGATGAAAAGCACCCCAAAACAGCTGTGTGTGCCACTGACACTGCATATACAGCCCTGTCTGTCGCAGCTGGCCCTTGCTAATTGCTGTACTGTGCCAGGCCCAGCACATTCAGTGCATAACTTTAACTGCCTCTGTGTGACTGCACTTTGCATTATACAATACCACCACCTGTCAGTGCATACCTTTTCCCTGCACCTGTGTGACTGCACAATTGTATTATAGCAGCAATCACTGCATGCCTTTTCCCTGCACCTGTGTGACTGCACAATTGTATTATAGCAGCAGTCAGTGCATACCTTTTCACTGCACCTGTGTAACTGCACATTGTATTATACCACTAGCAGTCAGGTCAAAAAAGTGTTTAGTACCACACCTTTATCAAAATGAATGAGGCATGGATCCCGGAGGGCTACTGCCTGCTCGAAGACGAAGTCAGTGCCCACACACAGCATCTCTGCCTGCACGCCGTGTGACTGCCTGCCCCAAGACTAAGTTAGTCCCCACACAGCATCTCTGCCTGCCGGCTGCTGCTGCCTGCCCCAAGACTAAGTCAGTCCCCACACAGCATCTCTGCCTGCCCCAAGACTAACGGTGGCCACACACGATACGATAAAATGATCCGATTTTATAGCAATTCAATAAATATGATCGGATCTCCCGAAAAAAATCGAAAGCTTTTTTTCATTAGACTGAAAAATCCGATTGGATTTCCCTTTTTTTCGATTTTTATCTATCCGGAATGCTGGATATTTTTCTCCAATTTTTCTAAAGATTGTATGGTGTGTGTTAGATTGCCAATTTATTAATATACACACCCTAGCAATTTTCTCAGAGTTTCCAAACATTTTTATCCTAATTGGGGAAATATTGAACATAGGTCATATTTTTGAAATGTTACAATCCGTCAGAAAAATTGATTGCAATTCTTGAACTGAACAGATATTTAAAAAATTGTATGGTGTGTGGCCACCTTAAGTCAGTCCCCACACAAAAACTCTGCCTGCAGGCTGCTTGACTGCATTCTCCGCCACCACCAACAGGGTCCAGGACTCCAGGTGGATTACTGTATTTTTACGGCCACTGCTGCTAGCAGCGGCTGCTACCAAACATAATAATTTTTCTGGTGTGTGTACATGCCTGCCTAATTTTTCTGGCTGCACTGCGACAACAAAACAAAAGGCATGTACATGTGTAATTTCCCCTTCGTGATCGGTACCTTGCCGCGGTGAAGGGGCTTGCGTAACACAATGAAGCAATGACCTACGGTATATGAGTATGTTTGGGGGGGGGGGGGGCACATCCAAGATAAGGTCATTGCTTCATTGTGGACAGACCAAATTCGATCAGCTGGACAGTCACTGTTGTTCTGTCATTGAGCTACCTTAGCCCGACCATATGGGCTGGAAAGCCGCCATCACCTGCACTCTCGCCATTGTGCGCACCAGTCCAGCACGGCCATCAATACACGGTGCATTACACAATGAGTTTGGTCTGTCAGTGTGAAGCAGTACACTACTTACACTAACTGCTGATCCATGTATACACACGCAAGATGTTTTCAAGCACTTTAGGCCTCCAATTTAGCAATGCGATTTCTGCCTTTTAGGGATTATAACCCTGCTGTGCGATTAATCCGTAATTTTCCCTGGGACTTTTGGCATGTATCTCACTCCGCCATGTCCCCCTCCAGGTGTTAGACCCCTTGACACATCTTTTCCATCACTTTTGTGGCCAGAAACAGTGTTTGTAGTTTTTCAAGGTCGCCTGCCCATTGAAGTCTATTGTGGTTTGTGAACTTTTTCGGAAGTTCGAGTTCAAGGTTCGCGAACTAAAAATCGGAGGTTCGAGCCATCTCTACTGTGGACCTCTTTCGATGCAGCTTATCTACTGACCCCCTCCACGAGTTTGCCAAGCAACAACTTAAGGGGTCTATAAATTACCCGATTTTGCAGGCCAATCGACAGTTCAATTCAATAATTTTATCAGAGGAGAACGGATACCGCAACATGAGTAGCAGATCCATCTTTTGATCAATTTGCAGCCGAAATTGGTCAAAAAGATCGATCGGGCAAGCTGGAAAATCTCAGTCACAAGGGCAAGATCGGGTGCACAGCGTTAACAGTGTTTGATTCCCCGAAGGCAGACAGACACCCGGCCATTGTCTGACCAAGTCCACGTGTATCTCAACCCTCCCCAGCAGTGTTGAAAGCTCACCTGTCACACCAGCACAAATCACGGCCTCCTTCGCCGTTTGGCATCACTGCGAGAGCCTGTACTATGTGGCAGGCGGGCCTGTAAAACTGCACGCGCCACGGGGGAAGGGGAGGCTGGCAATAGATCCCTCTCTGATCAGATTCAATCACAGGGGGATCCATCTACTAGTCGATCTGCTGGCAGATCAACTAAACTACGGCCATCTTACATCAGATCTGCTGATAATAAAGTATGGATATTTGTCATGCTGATGGTCCCTAATACTTCATATACCACAGAGGAACTTCTATTCAGGCAGCCAGAGGAGCAGAAGCTGCAGCCAATGAGTAACATGTCCTCACGGGACTTTATCGCACTTTCTGTGATTCCACCGTAACAAGCCTCAGTGACAGGAGATAAATCACAATAACGTCTATCCAGAGATCAGACATTTCCCTCCGTAATCCCGCTGCTATTCCGTCACCTCGCTTCACACTGACAGGTGACAAATGAAGAAGGACCAATGTCACAGGGAACAGATAAAGCCCTCTACACCGGCTGTGACATTACAAGACCAATCCAGATACCCGATTATGATTACAAGCAGGGATGCCAGATCACATACAACTCCAATACAAATACAGTGTCTCAGATAACACAGCAAGGTGTGCTGATACCAGAGTATTATATGGCAGTTCATTTACCTAGTTCTGCACACTGAGCACTTTATTAGAAGCTTCTGTACACCTGATTTATTTCAGGTAATTATCTAATCAGTCAATCATGTGGCAGCATTGTAGTGCAAAAAATCATGCAGATACAGGTCAGGAGCTTCAGTTACTGTTTACATCAAACACCAGAATTGTGACCTCAGTGACTGTGACAGTGGCATGACAGTTTGTGCAAGATGGAATGGCCTGGTTATTTCAGCAACTGCTGATCATTTTTATTCTCACGCAAAACAGCATTTACTCATGATGATGTTAATGCCCTGCAACTGGTATTGTTTAAAAGGAAACATCCATATCCCTCTCAGTTTAGGTTCCCTAAAAACATGCCATGAGTAGCATTTTTGGAGATAGTAGTAACTAGTGTTGGTGCCTGCCGCTCCAGCATTGGGACTCTCTGAACCTATCCGACAAGGGCCTGTTGAATAGGTTTGAGTGGTCGCACTCCTGTCCCTGTACAAGCATGGCCAAACTGCACAGGAGAAATAACAGCCGCGAATGCGCAGTAGCAGAGCCACTTGTGCACGGCTTTTTCCACTATACATGAGTGGTTTCAGGCTACTGCGCAGGAGCAGGCTGTCAGTGCGCCTGGGCTGTCTGGCCGTACTTGTTCACAGACGGCAGTGCAAATGCGAAGAAGAGGAAGGTTCCAGCAGTGGGCTCAGGGAGGATCAGAAAAGCCTCTGGAGGATCCAGAGGCTTCCCTCAGTGCTAGACTACTTTAGGGAACCCATCAGGGAAACCTCATACTGAAATTCAGCTAATGTGATTGGGTGGACGGCACCCTCTCAAACTGCTAGGTTTCCAATTGGTTGTAGTAATCCACGCCCACACTATTTGGCCAATCACAACCTGCTGTAAGGGGGTAATCTGATTGGCAAACTGTTTCCTAGGAGTCCTCTAAAATAGACTAGCGCCCTTCCCTCTACTGATGGAAGTATCTAACTTTTTATTTTATTTCATAGGTTTGTTTTAAACAAAATCAATCTCTTTCCTGCCACTCTCGCTCTTAAGCTGCTACTCCACACACATATCAGGTACAAGGACTGCAATTTACTATATAACCCCACATTACCAGAAATAAGAACTGCAATACACACCCTCATTTCATAAAAAGGAAAACATGTTATTGTTAGGTTGCTATGGATGGGGAGAGGAGACGGTGATGCTGGCTCAGTTTAACGTACGGGGCTTTAGACTCTCAAAAGTAAAGAATGGTCGGGGTACACTACTATGTGAAACACTGTGCGGGAAAATAGTGCACCAGTGTACGTTACCACTCTTTACCATAACATTTTGGGAATTTATTACCTACACTATGTAATGCCATTACATGAGATTTTAGAGGAATTTCTATATACTAGGGACAAGGCCAAAAGCCAATATTGGATGGACGGGATCTTTAGAATGTCAGATATGATTTTGTAGTGGAAATCACTGCATGAGTTCATAGTAGTAGCAATAGGGTATTGTACCGTGTTAGCCATCAGTAAAAGCAAGAAGTTTTGAATCAGGTTGCTACCATTTTTTGGCTAACTTAAAAAAATATGAGTAAGCAAGCTTTCAGTTGTATAACCTTCGTCGGGCTTCAATTTTGTTTGCAAACAGGATTGAAGCCCGATAAAGACTATACAGCCAAAAGCTTGCTTACTCTTATTCTTTTAAGTTAGCCAAGAAATGGTATCATCCTGATTCAAAACTTCTTGCATGAGTTCAAGGACAATTCTGAAAACCATTGTTTGTGAACAAAGTTTGTTACTGTATTCACAAAAGCAAAACTCTACCATGCAAAAAATAAACCATTATAAAATGAAAGATACAACAAAGGTGACCCCAAATTGTTGAGCAGCTAACATACTGTATTGGGCAAGAATGGGTCAATGCTTTTCAATTATTTCTCAGGTGTCATGTTGTCTTTGTACTCTTTCCAATTAAACATACGACTTACCTAACATTTAATTTCAAAAAAAAGAGAAAAAAAAAAGAACACCCATTCTTTACATTTTACACAACACTTTATCGTTGTTGTTGTTTAGAAATGGGGCTTTTGACATATTTGACATAAATTGTAAGCTGTAAATCATGCAATGATGCCCCTTCTCATGGAAATATTTAAATATGATACAGGTAGTCCCCAACTTACGAATGGCCAAAAAATTTTGAAATTTGATTGTGGGAAAAAGTGAAAAAAAATTTCAACAAGAACTCGGGAAAATAATCTTTAAAAACTTTTTTTTTAGCGGGTAAAAGGACATTTTTCTGCAGTACACTAAGGGCACAAGTGGACAGAGTCGACAAAGTGGGGCGACAGAAGGCATGGGAGAACAGAGGTGGCACAGAAGGGTACACTGGAGGTGCAGGTGAACAGAGGTGGCAAAGAGGACACTGAAGGCACAAGGGTAGCAGTGACACTGGGTTGGGGAGATACTGGTGACACACGGTGGCATAGAGGAGGTACAGGGGATAGAGATGGCACAGTGTTTTAACTTATGGATTCACGTTGAGAACGAACCTGTGACTACCTGTACAACAACACTCCTTACATAGTTACTTTGGCTGAAAAAAAGACATCTGTCCATCAAGTTCAAACACATAGATTGCAATGTACTACAGAGCAGTATACTTTGTAATGGCTCTCCTAACATAGCAGGGACATACAGGGACTGCAATATAGTAAATAGCTACTTACTAAATGACATTCCATACATAACAGACATATCTGATAACTGTATACTAGTGCATAACCTCACCCTTACATCACATGCAGGGACAGCAATGTATTTTTTAACTGTATACTAAATTATATATCAGATACATAGACTGCAATACACTATTTAGCTGTATACAATATTATGCAATATAATGGCATCCCTGACATAAGCTATACAGACTGCACATACAACTGTATACAACTCCCCTTGCATATCAGATGCATACATACACAATTCAGTATACTACATAGCAGTATTCTATATGATGGCACACCTATACTGACTTCTGAGCCAGGAGAAAAAGCAAACTAAACAGGATTAAATATTCTGCAGGCTACATACACGTAGCTTCTCCCATGCTCACTCGTCCATCACTATACCGTACAAATATACAGCACCCATTCCCGTCCATCACTATACCGTACAAATATACAGCACCCATCCCCGTCCATCACTATACCGGACAAATATACAGCACCCATCCCCGTCCATCACTATACCGGACAAATATACAGCAGCCATCCCCGTCCATCACTATACCGGACATAGTAGCACAGTTGTGAGAAGTTTCTCTGTGTCTCACCCCATGGCTGTATCTGGGACGCTCCTCTCCGAGCGGCGGAGACTATACAGTGAGACTGGGAGCGCCGGACTCTGACAGATTCATCACTAACGTGAAGTGACAGGCAGTGACCACGGCTCTGGTGGGATCAGCAATTCTCGCAGTGATCTCAGTCAACTGTTTATTCAACCAACAATGGACGCTTCTATTCGCTACAGAGTAACAGCGGCCCCAGGGAGCCAATAAGCACAGACTCCATTCATGCTGCTGCCTGTAGTGTGTTTATCCATAGCGATATATACAGCAGAGGGTCACCAAAATCTGTAATATCAGGCAGGAGGACAATATACAGGGATGGAGAGAACAGGTGCTGCACCCACAACCGGTATTTCAGTGTTAGAGAGGAGAGATTAGGTTTAACTCTCTCTGGGGAACAGTGGTGGTGATAGCTCTGCTCCCTGAGGTTACAGCTTTGTTCCTCTGCTTCATCCATTACCAGTGGCTCCCCTCTCCATGCAGGATTCTTCTAGCTCTCAGGGACATCTCTGCACTCTTCAGGTCTTAGGGCTCGTTCAGACTATGCGCGCTGCCGTGTGCATTTTGGCAGCGCGCATAGTGTGCGACACGCAAGAACGGTAGAAGGGCACAGACAGCCCTTCTACCGTTCCCATCATATGCGCTGCACAGCAGCAAGACGCGCTATTGCGCAGCTGCTGCATTTTCTGGAATGGCAGCACAGATCCCATTCACTGTAATGAATGGGATCTCTAGCGCAGATGTTGAGCGATCATACGCCTTGCGTTCCGATCACACAGCCATCTGCGCTAGATGATGTGAACGAGGCCTTAAGACCTTACATATCTGCTGCCCTTATTTCCATCTCCAGCTACATTCTTCTGTTAGGGGCTTCAGTAAGGAAACTATGCTCTCTTGAGTTCAATCCTGCTTTTTTCTTCACCCCCCCCCCCCACTCCCCCTCACGCCGTTGATTCTAAAACTTATTTTGAATTATGAAGATTGCAGCAGGAGGGGGAGAAAGCCTACACTGGGTGGGAGCATACATAGAAAGGCCGGAACTACTGTGTTGAGATATTCCTCAAACACAAAAAAATCCAATGGGAGACTCCACCTATTACTGCAGTATCAGCGCACACAGGGTCTAATGACACAATGGCCTCAATTCACTAAGCTTATCTTCTGTCTTTAATAACTCTTCTAGAGTTGTTACCATGGTGATAAGGCATGTAGTATTCAGGAAACATTTTACCTCAGGCAAACCTAAAGTTAACTCTTCTGTCTTTAAGTTAACTCTTTAATGCTTAAAATAACTCCAGAGTTAAAGACAGGCTGTTCATTAACTGCATGTGAAAATAACTACAGAGGAGGTAAATTAACTACAGAGGAGGTAAATTAACTACAGAGGAGGTAACGTAAGGAATGAAGAGATAAGATAACTCTCTTATGCTGGGAATACACGGTTCGTTTTTGCCTTCGTTTAAACCTTCGTTTCGATTGTGCCTTTTGTCCTTTTCGATCCCGAAATAAATCGGTCATACGGTTAATATCACCACCCACGGTTTCGTTTTTTTTTTTCGATTCTGATGGTTTCGTTTTTCCAATGATCGAAGGCTGCAAAGAAACGAAACGAAAATCCCTTTTTACAGGGACAGACTAGCATAAACGAATATATAATCGATCTGAACAGCCATCAAGCCTACCAATGGCTCGATTAGATGGATAAAGAGAGATAATATCAAACATGTTCGATCACTAGTCGTTCGTTTTTGGGGTCTATTAATCGAAACTATAATGAGATTATGACTATTTTCACATACGTTTTCAACACTCGATTCGTTTACCGAACGAATCGAAGGTTTAAACGAAGGCAAAAACGAACCGTGTATTCCCAGCATTACTGTGTGGAGGTAAGTTTTCTCTTGCCTTATTATCTCCAGCATGATCTTAGTGAATTGAGGCCATTGACACAATGCATGGGCCAGCAAATACCCTGAAGAAGCTGCTATAAAGACAGCCGATAAGTTCCAGTACTGGTTGTCATCTGTAGGCACAGTGGCCTCCTGGCTTGGCATTGTCTATCTGACATCAAACAATATAGTAAAATGCAGTAAATTATTCAAGGTATTCAAGATACCCACTAACAGTATTTTTCCGACCATAAGATGCTCCTGACCATAAGAAGCACCTAGGTTTAGAGGACAAAAATCAGGGGAAAAAATATAGACTGTATATTCTGGCGTATAAGACTACTTTTTAACCCTTGAAAATTTTCTGAACAGTCTGGGGTCGTCTTATACTCCGGGTGTAATTGATGCCGGGTGATATGCCCTATCCTTTCACTGCCTCTCAGATCTCGCTGCTGAGGACTGTAGTGAAGCGGCGCAGGTGCACATGTGTGAGATCTGAGAGGCAGAGAAGAAGGTAAATAGGATACAAGGGTGGGCCAGACAGGAGAAAGAGGCGTGTTTTATGGGCACAGCGCAACCTATTCTTCCATACCTCTCTGATAAACAGGTAGACAAGGAGAGTTGACCAATCCACTTAGGGAGAGTTGACCAATCCAACCAGTCAATTGCCTATATACTGTTTTTTTAATGTTTTATTTGGAGTGCGTTGGAAGAGGGGTAATCTTATATGGCGAGTATATCCCAAACTCTATATTTTAACTCTAAAAGTTGAGGGGTTGTCTTATACGCCGGAATATACGGTACAAAACCTGGTGCATCCATGGTAAAGGGGCATCTTGTGGATTATGCCCCCTTGTACCTCTGTGTCCTCCTCTGTCTCCCTTGTGTCCTCCTCTATGCCCCTTTGTGTCCCCGTGTGCTACATTTGCCCCCTGTGTCCTCCTCTGCATGGGCACAGTACAGGGAGTCCCTGACATTGCGGCGGCTTGGAGGTTCGTATTGTCAGGGGTTCACATGTCAGGAACTCCCTGCATTTGGACTGTAAGATGCGGTGACTTTTCCCCCTCACTTTTGGGGGAGAAAAATTGAGTCTTATAGTCCAAAAAAATACAGTATATGGTAATTTCCCTGGTTTCAGCATCAGAACTTCTTCCTTTACCTATATTATTCCTGCATATTGGTATGTGAACCCTGCCAACCCAGTGATGCATAGCCTAGGCTGATTAACGATGAGGAGTATTCTGGGACACATGGTATAGTTTCTATTGGCTTTAGAATTCTCCGAAAACAAACATTTCGCAGAGATCACTTGCCAGGACTAAAGATGTTGGCACCTGTGATACATTTCTGAAAGGAAACCAGGGTCAGGAAAGACTTTACAATGGGCAAACACTGGATACCTAATCTATAAATGAATATAGTTAAAAAAATGTATTCATTGCGTTATTTTCACTACAATGTCTCTTTAACTTACTCAAAGAGGATTTCAAAACTGGCAAGGAAGGGAGAATCTTTGAAATTATTTAGGAGCCTGGAAGCAGGACTGATCAGCAGCCGGAACTATGTGCCTGAGTCACTTTGTATTTTAATTTTCCTTGTGTTTGTATTTGAATAGCAAATATGAGTCTGTTGGGCACGGCACATTTCAGGCAGGGGAAATCTGTAGGGCAGGCAGACAGTGGGGAATGACTGATGGGGGCTCCCCAGCCAATCCCAGCTTCCTCCAAAAGCCTCTCAGCATACTAATGCACAGGTGTCAAACTCCAGTCAAGCGGGCCAAATGCAGCCCTCCTAGCCATTTAAAGTGTTCCTCGAGAGGTTTGAACGTTCAGCATTGTAAGCAATATAAGAACAATACACTGTCAGAGGATGACTGTTTCTGGTTGAAGCATTATCAGTCTAAGCCCAAGTGCAGCAACAACACAGGACCCGTCCTTGGATACAAAGACCCTTGTGTGGTAGCTACACACACCCTCTCCCCATATAGCAGGGTAGCAATATTAACCTGCTTAAGTGCTGCGACATGTCTCTTTTGTTCTTGCTGGCAGCTGTGCACTCTATACTTCCATACCTCCAGATCATGTGACATACATCCGGAGTCAGATGTATGCAGCATAGAGCACGAGTCAGTCAGGAAGATTAGAGAAGACCGAAGCAGCACTGGAGCAGGCAAATATTAAACTGCTCTTCTGCAGAAAGAGGAGGAGCGGGTTCCCAGGCTCTCCCACGGTTTCTATAGTTACGCCACTTAAAGGACCACTATAGTGAAAAAAGTAAGCAGTTAAAAGTTGACAGAACCAACAGGTTTTGGACTAGTCCATCTTTTCATGGGTGATGCTCAAGCTTTTGTTTGATTTCAATAGCATTTCCTGAATGGCAGTTGCTTAGTCTGACTTCCAAAATCAGTTAAACTGCCATTTAGGAAGTGCTTCTGAAAAAAAAAAATAATCCTGAGAATCCCCCATGAAGAGATGGACTAGTCCAAAACCTGTCAGCTCTGTGATCTTTTAACTGCTTACTTTTTTCACAATAGTGGTCCTTTAATTTGAGACAGTTTAATAAATGTTAAATCTTAACAATTTGACCCGTGACTTAGACTATATTTTAGGGCCCCTTGCCCCTAATGTGATTGAGTTTGACACCCCTGTTAACTAATGGTAGGTATATGACTTTGCAATACATGTAATAAATTAGATTCTACACAAACATCAAATCTCAATTAAACCTATTAAGATTATGGCTTTTATGACTGATGCTACAATCAAAGTATTGAATGAATATTGAGGAGACATGCCTCTTTGCTTGATCAATGCGGGCAGGTGGGCAAGAAAGCTGGGGGTGGGAGTGGTATGGGAGCGATGTGTGCATAGTTTTATACTGCATCCCATTATTACCAAGCTGGTAGCCGAATCCCGTGAGAGTCTGCTGGACTGACAGACATGCCCCAGCCTTCGGAGAAGCAACAGCACACTTTTTCCAGGTCAGGGTGGGAGGGGATTTCAGCAACATATAGACAATTACAGTGAAGAGGTGAGTAAATTAAATTGTCTGTTCTCTACCACAAATTGGTGGCCATATTGACAAACAGATTTAATAATTTTACAGAATCGAGAGAGAATCAAGTGTGTTCCAGTATACACGATTGAAATTAACTGATCGATATCTGGTGAATCACATTGATTTGTCGACAGAGCAGGATGGAAGTTATCAGTCGATTGTAAAGGAACTGTTCACATGATTTTGCAAATGTAAACAGAGGAGCCAAAAGAATAAAACAGGCTAAAATAGTTAAAAAGACAGGCGCCTGGTGCGTCCCTGACCTTATATGGTTATATGCTCCCTTTTTTATTGCCTGAAGAAGCATGACTATACCTGTGAAAAGTGTTGCAAACACTTTGTGGAGTATATTATTACATTTATGCCTTTTGAAATTGACAGTTGTGTGTCTGATTTTAGGAGGTAAGTCCACCACTGCCTTCCAAGCATTTTTAACTATTTTAGCCACCTGTTTACATTGCAAAATACTTGTATCCACCCCTGGTGGAGGGGTATACCCCCTTTCTCCTATCTACAGAGAGCGACTTCTTAATCCTGAGTGGGGACAGGTCTAATCTCCTCACCTGCCCATACAGTGGTTGCCTATGAGGTAACCCTGGTTTGTGAGTATACTTTTGTACTCTTTGATAATGTATCTTCTATCGATACATACTACACTATATTGGGCTCTCAGTGTCATCTCTTTTCTTCACATGATTTCAGTCAACAAAATTGATTTTTGGCTCCAGAGCATGGAGGCACAACATAGTTCAAATTGATTATTGAAGCAGAATCACATAGGATCTCGCTTGTAATGTGTGGGCCACTAGTCGATCAACCGCACTGTAGTTGATCACTCCAGGTTGATTGCTTAATCAATCAATACAAAATTGCTAGATGTATGGCTCCCTTTACTCCTCCAGCACTATAACCTTCCACAGTTTCTGACCTCAATCACATTTGTTCTCCAGGCATTTCTATCAGCAGTGACCCTTCTAACTCTTCTACATCATTATGTCCTCATTTCCTTGGTCTGGTGTAAGTGGGCAGCCAATCAAGCAGCTTCTTATAATGTATCATTATGCACTTCACAGACATGTGCAATCTATCTTATTCTCTAGGCCTGAAATTAGATCTATTTAGAGGTCACAGAGACCTATTGCATATGTAGTGGCGATGCCCTGAACATCATAAGTATTGGGTGGTAGTTCTGAATCTGCTAGACCAGATTTTTAAAATATAAGTAACTATGAACGAACTAACCTGTATTTTAGGCTGTACGGTTTATTTGGTGTCTGGGGATGAGAAGGAGAAAATTGCAGCTGTTAGAGTGGGGCCGGCTATGGCTACAATGGCGACCTGGGCAAAAATGACATGCCGAGGAGCGCTTCCCACTCAGATCCACTGGTGGCCAAAACAGGCTGCAGGTGCAATACAAGTGAATGAAGCCGCCAACTACACCGCATGAAAAGGCAAATGTGTTCTTTATAGTGGTGCAACATACGTGATGTGCTCAGCAGGGGGGTTTGGCAACAGCAGCAGGGTGCACCACATCCAGTGTGAACAGACCCTAAGGGCTGATTCACACTACATGCTGTGTTGTCAGGTCTGATGCACCACACATGGGGGTGTATGAAAAACTACGGTAGGTTAAGGCCCCTTTTACACTTAATTGGTTGCTCTCAGTTATAACTGAAAAAACTGTTTTTCAAAGTAATGCCCATGTTTTCCTATGGCACCTTTCACGGCTATGGAAAAAACGCGTACCAACGCATACTAACGCACACCAACTGATTAAGTGTAAAAGGACCCTAAGCAGAATGCAATACATTACATCATATGCATTACACTCTACTTATGTGTAAAACTTTTTGCAGATAATTCTGCTTACTGCAGTTTATTGCATATACTCCATGGCGTGCAATCTGCATGGTAACATGAAAGTCCATAGAACTTCAGGTTACCACTCACAGAACAGCGCTTTCCGGTTTAACATGTCTCAGAACATTCTTGTTAGATTGTATTGTATAGATGCCATCAATGTCCGTGATGTAGCGTGAATCGCAATATTAAAATAACGGTTATATTTATCGATATTTCACTAGACCTTACTTTAACCCTACACTCACACAGAACCCTCCCTCTACCTATGCCTAACCCTAAGATCTCCCTCTACCAATGCTTAACCCTAAGACCTCCCTCTACCGATGCCTAACCGTAAGACCTCACTCTACCGATGCTTATCCCTTAACCTCCCCAGGTGGTGCCTAACAATTAATCCCCCCCCCCATTCCTTAACCTACCAACCCCCCACCTACCGTAGCGCCAGCTACGTAGTGCAGAAATTTGAATATCGACATGCCTTGACGCCCTTTGTTCCTGTGCCGCCGTAAATAACCATTCAGGCTGTACGTTAGAATAATCCCCTTCCTGCAGGAGGCATTAGCTGCGCAAACCAGGGATAATCGTTGCTTGTTTTACCCACCTGCACAAGCTGAGTGCCTGAGTGCCTGGCAGGAAGCTCTCACACTCCCCGTTTTCGATATAAACAAGTTTGGATTAGCCTAAGCATATTCAAAAGCACAATACAAGCAATTTCCAATAACGTGCCATCAGTCCTGACAATACGCAAAGCTGAACTGATGAGATTACCTCTTTCTCAACAAAGCTGAGATTCCTCTATAAATGCTTTAACATTCTCATAATGATCATTGTTGACTTCTATTATGTATTTTTTCCTGAAGGCCTTTTTCTCTCACGTAGCTTTCTCATGGTTCACTGCCAATCCTATTTTGTTTGTCTCAGCCGCCACCTCTAAAATTGTTCCTCTCATTGAACCCTCACCCGGGGCTATAATTAGGAGATCATCAGCATATGCTGCCACCTGACTCATTCGAAATGCGATATTACTGTTCATATCAACTTCACTAAGTGCATCATCCAGCAGCGCGATAGAATGCAATGCGGACAATGCCTCCCTTGTCTAATGCCTTGCTTTATTTCAAATGAGTCTGTCATTTTACTACTGAGCTCACCCATTGCTCGTGATCCTAGTAAAGTAACTACAAACATACTTATAAGCTTTTGTGGTAATCACAGAAGATAGTAAAAATTTTCTCTCTTCAGATTGTTAAAAAAATTGCTTGCGGTTGAAAAAAAAAATGTACACAAAACAAAATTATGCTCAAAATGCTGATTGTTCATCTGTGTATCATCATCATCATCTGTTTCTCTGCACTGCAGACAGAGAAGCAGATCAGGGGGCAGTACTGTGCTGTGCACAATACGAATACTGATGTACAGTGAGCCTGGGTTCACACTACAACACACACAGTGTGTACGGACACAGCGTATCCAACGTACGATAGGCTTTGTCCATCCACTTCCATTTTGCTAGTTCTTGTCTAGTATGCATTGGTAGTTCTGGTTTCTCCGTTTATATCTGTGGTAGTGGACAGCTCCATAAGTCTCTGCTGCTCGTCCAATGGAAAATATATTAGATAGAAGGTCCAATATACTGGCAGCAGGCAACTGGTATTATTTCAAGGAAATAAATATGTCAGCCTCCATACGTCTTGCTTCAGGTCCCCTTTAAAGAGGAACTCCAGTGAAAATAATGTAATAAAAAAATTGCTTCATTTTTACAATAATTATGTATAAATGATTTAGTCAGTGTTTGCCCATTGTAAAATCTTTTAAATCCCCGATTTATATTCTGACATTTATTACATGGTGACATTTTTACTGCTGGCAGGTGATGTAGCTGCTGTATGCTGTTTTGGCTGTTGGGAACAGCTGTAAACAGCTATTTCCCACAATGCAACAGGGTTCACAGACAGGAAACTGCCAGGAGTACCTCTGTACTCAGAGCTTCTTGTGGGAGGGGTTTCACCACAATATCAGTCATACAGCGCCCCCTGATGGTCTGTTTGTGAAAAGGAATAGATTTCTCATGTAAAAGGGGGTATCAGCTACTGATTGGGATCAAGTTCAATTCTTGGTCGGAGTTTCTCTTTAACCTCTTGCGGACAGCAGTGAGTGAAATCTGCGTCCTGTTTGGGAGCTGATATGTCTGCAAGGGCATAGATTTCAATCACTCTCGCCGCGTAGTCTGCTTGCTCTTACTGTTTGCGCTACTCTGTTGTCGCTGCAGCCCGCTCGCTCTGCTGTCACGCTTTCATTGGCTCCTGACTCCATGAGCCAATCACAGCTCAGCTTTTGGAAACAAGAAAGAAAAAAAGTCTCTAGGGGGCCAGAGACTGTTCATCCAAAAGTGATTAACAGGCTTTGAATGTTTACATCAGTCATCGCAGTTTCGGTTACAGCCAGAAAAATCATGCAGGACCTGAGATTGCCATGGTGACAACGGATCCTATGGATAACATTGGATCCATCGACAGTTCCATCTATCCATTGAACGCCGTCGCAGAAAATGGTACAAAGGGAAATAATCTGCACCCAAGCAGTTTCAATGAGTTAAACAGTCAATGGTTACTATAAAACGAATTTTCTTTTATTAAACACACTTTAGAAAATAATTTTAGCTTTGACTGCATTTAATTATTTTCTCTGTGTTTAATAAAGAGAATTAGTTTTATAATAACCATTGACTGTTTGACTCACTGAGACTGCTTGGGTGCAGATTATTTTCTGTTGCTTTCCCAATATTTATTTCCTAAATAGTGATGGTTGTGTCTAGGAGAACTCATGGAGGAGCATGTGATTTGTTTGATCAGCGGTGATCACATCCTGCTTTTTCACATCATCATAACTAGCTAATCAGAGACATGCATAACTATCAGCTAAGGAAGCTGATCACATTCTTCTCTCTGAGTTCTCCTAGGCATGACCATCACTATTTGGGGAATAAATATTGGAAAAGCAACAGAAAGTCGTTGTGAAATGACAAAAGACTGACACGGCTGACCGGATCTTTAAGATCACTGACGACACCGCACAAAGTACCGTGATCGCTGGAAGTCTCATTCGCGCTGCCGTTTACGCCGCGTGACCTTGCGCTTAACCTGACGACAGGAAGAGGCGTTGCTAGCAACCATTGTCAAGGGGATATCTCTGAACCCGTGGAGCGGTGAGTATGCAGCCTAAGTTTGACTTTATTTGCCATGTGCATGTTTCAGGTGTGTGATCCAGACACTACTGATGCATGAAAGATCAGCAGGACTGTCAGGCAACTGGTAATGTTAAAAGAAAATAAATATGCAGACTCCATATCCCCCTCACTTCAGGCGTCCCTCAACACAACCTGCGGCAGCACACAGCTTTGGTATGAATGAAAATCATACATGTCTTTTTACCTTCGTATGGACAGCACACTATTTGCATTGCAATGCATCAGACAGCAAAGCACTTGGCGTGAACAAGTCCTTCATTTCTCTTTGCAGCGAGTCAGTAAAATCTGTTATGAACAGCACTATTTGTTATTTTGTCTAAGTATATCTCTGGATCCAAGGATCCTGTTATTATGATTATTAGTTTCCATGGGACCGGCGTCTTCAGAACACAGAGAGAGGACACAAAGTGACTGACAATATCATTATAACACACAAAACACAACGAATGAAAATTATGCCTGGCAAAGCTCATATTGTCAGAGGCGAATACTGATTGAGATTTAGCAGCAGTGCTTGTTTTGTAGATAGCAGAGCAGTGATGGAGCATGAATAATCTGGGGAGATCATGTGGACCCAGCTTACATTCTTTTAGCCATGCCAAATTCAATTAGAATGGAATTCTGGAATGGGGCGAGCATATAAAAGTAACTGTACAAGAGATTGAGCCACACTGGACATGGATACACCGGAACAATGGGCTGTCTCACCGTGTGTTCAGCCAATCACAGAGCAGCACAACGGCAGGACCGAGCCTGTACAGGGTGGATCTGTTAGCAGTGTTATCTGCACCTCATTCATGCAATGTGGGTCACACCATTCGGGGACTGGAAATGTAGAGGACAATAGCTGCAAAATCTTACTATAACTGTATATGGAAGACAAAGTGAACCTAAAGCCACGGGAAAAAAATGAGATGAACTTACCTGTGGCTTCCCTCAGCCCCCTGCAGCCGATCGGTGCCCTCACAGCTCCGCTCCGATGCTTCTGCACCCGCCGGCGAACACTTCCAGTTTGGACGTCACCGACCGACAGGCATGGGAACGCGAGTGATTGTTCGCGTTCCCTGCCTGTATATCGCCCCCTATGCTGCTATTGCGGCCTCCTATTGGCTCATTGAATGCCTCATATGTGCACAGGGAAATTATAGAGGGAGGAAGGGGGGGGGGGGAGCAAGAGGAGCCCAGGAGGAGTAAGGGGACATAGCTACTAGGGAACATACTGTATAGGAAGATGAAGGGAGAATAGGCAGCTGCATGCAGATGCAGGGGCAGATATAGGAGGAAATTAACCAAGGATTGAACTTCATATCCCAGTAAGTAGCCAATGCCCCCTTTCCCATGAGAAATCTTTACCTTTTCTTAAATAGATCATTGGGGGGGGGGGGGGTCCTGTGTGGCTGATATTGTGATGTAACCCCTCCCACAGTGTGATGTCATGACCATGGCCCGCCCCCCCCTCCCTCCTTCCGAGTATTCTGTAAGACCAGCTATATTTTCTACTGACTAGAGTCACTGACTATCAGTAAGTAAACATTCCACACAGATCATTTGCCAGTACTAAAAACGTTGCCGCTGGTGATAAATTTCAGAATGTAAAAAGGGAGAGAAAAGATTTTACCGTGGGTAAACTCTAAATAGTTTATTAATACTGTAAAAAAAAAAAACAACAACAACAACAATTTCATTGATTATGTTATTTTGACTACAGTCCCTGTTAAGTTAGCCAGAAGCCAAAATCAAAAAATCAATCTTGATTGCACAACTTTGTCCATTGAGCCTACCTAAACATTGTTTGCAAAGCATTCTCTCGCTGTTGGTCTCTGCACAACACAGATATGTTAAGTTTTGCATCACTGTACAATTATGGTTGTTTGGTATATGGTTAGCTTAAAGAACAGGTAAAAGATTTGACTACAAGAAACGAATGTGGAAGCTGAAAGTTGGACAGTAGGTGGAGAACGCACCTTAAAGGAATACTTGCGATTTATTCGGTCCTCGGGCCCGGTGGGGGTGATGCTGTATCCCGGGAGAGGAATACTGCCCAGTATGGCCTCCTCTTTGCTGTCTGTTAGAAGAAGAGAAGTACGTGAGATGGTCGTTGTTGCAATGCAGAGGAAATGTACAGACTGCAGAGGAGAGGGGTAAGGTCATACAGTCAGGCTTCATTTACATTTTCTGTGGTGCAATTTGCTCATGGCTTAAGAGCCTATGCGTAACCCACCATTACATGTACTTTGATATCGGCAGCAGACTGCAACATCAGGGAAATTGCAGTGACCCCGCCCCCAGAACGTCTTTCCCAGTGATGTCAGATGTCACAAAGGTCTTACACCTCCGTCACGTGCGCACTGCCGGACAGGCAGTGCATCACAGTTTTTTCCACCATTTATTTAGCATTTCTTTATTCCACATCCACATGAGCACCGCTACCACGAACACCTTTAAAGATGTTCGTGTTGCCTTTGACTTCCATTGCATCGTATACCGTGCCCACCGTGTGGCAGCACGCTGCAGCCTCTGCGTTGGCCAGACCACTATCGCCGCATCGCGTGTACTTCGGCATTTCTAAGACATTAAATGGCCACTGCAACCACCATTAACAGAGGTGCCTGGCTCTTCTACTGACCACATATGCTATTGCTCCGTTATTATTGCCTGATGAAGCGGGATCAAACCTGCGAAACGTGTTGCATATTTGGCGTTCATAAATAAAATATATTGACTGTCTTTACTACAGTCGTTGAGTGTCTACTTGGAGGAGGTAAGTCCAACACTACCTTCTCTATTTACCAAGAATTTGGTTTTTAAGCTCATTTAGTTTCCTTTTATCCTTTTGGCGCCTCTGTTCTCCTGCATAACTGCAATCAACATTGGTGGGGAAGAGTACCGTGGAAAGTACTGTATATACTCGAGTATAAGTCTAGAAATTTAGGTCTGATTCCCTTCATAAAAGTATAGGGGTCGACTTATACACGAGTCACAAGCAACACTGAGTAATGTGTGTAATATTAGTGGTAAGTGACACTTTCTTGATAAAGGAAATGCCAATAAAACACAGGTCTGAAAGTCCTGGCCCCAACAATTACCAAGGAAAGGGGCAGGGGGGAAATATTGGGCTGCAGAAAGGGGAGTGAATCCTTGCTGCATCTGTGGGCCTGGAGGAGTTATTGGCTGCAATTAGGGGACAGGAGGGGCTAATTGATGAAATAGTGAATACAGTGCACTCATTAACCCCTCCTGCCCCCAAGTGCAGCTGTTCATTCTTCCTGGTCCCCAAGTGCAGCCATTAACTTTGCTGGGTAGACTTATACTTGAGTCAATACAAAATTCCAGCTGAAAGAGGGTCAAATGTTGAAGTCTACTTCTACACGAGGTTGACTTATTCTTGAGGATATACAGGTATGCAAGTATGAAAGATCCCCATATCTATGTTCTGCATTCCAGATTTGCCTTCCACTAGCCCCAGCATTGGCTGATTATTGTATGGCGCTCTGATTTATGTTGTGTAATAAACACATTGAGCATTCCTTGCGGACTGTGCAGTCACAGGGGAAGGGCGGCCGGTATGTGACATCAAGGTGCTAAATTTCACACACAGAATCTGACCCACAAATCTCACTAATGCTAATGCCTGCAAGAACAGAAAAGCAGCGACCCTCTCCTAACAAAAACGTTGTGTAGTGACCCTTCACCCTTCACCCCCCCCCCCCCCCCCACAGACACTCTTCCACCTCACCTTTATAGTAAAATAGACAATAGTCTGACAGCAGAAACCAGCGTCTCTTCCATAGTTTCATCCCGGAGCTGTCCTATAAAAAAGAAGGACAAAACTAAGACATTGGACAATACAGAAAAATCTTCAGATAGTGCCACACACAACTCTACCATCTTAAGGCACCACACACCATACAATAAAAAGAACCAATTTTACACCAATTAAAAATGATCAGTTTTAAGGAAAAATCAAACGTATTTTCTACTTGAGCGAGAAATCTGATCAAATTTCCTTCTTTGTTTTTTTTTTTCCAATACAAGTCGAGCACTTGCGGACACACTTCCTGCTTTAGGGTATACGGAAGTGCATGGAAGTGTATTGTAAAAATACGCTTCTGCGCATCCACGCCGATAATTTTTAAAACCCCTGCATCGCCATAGACTAACATGACTTCTGGGCTGACGCAGATCGCCGCAAGTCAACGCAGAAGATGCGCGGTAATGTAGTTCTGGACCTGCGTTGGGGATGCGGCGAAAAAGTCACGTCCATCGCGTCGTAACGTGGCAGTATAAAAGTCTCCATAGACTTTCATTGCCCGGCGGTGGGGTGCGGTAAAAATACCACACTGCCCCGGTGTGAAAAGGCCCTGAATGTAATTTGACAATATCTGATTGAAAATGAGTGGTAGAAGGTGGTAAATCGATCACTACTACTCAGACGTCTTCCGATCAGGCTGCTATCAATGGTTTGCCCCATAATGCACTGGAGGAAGAGAAACCAGCGCCAACATACAAAAGGGAAGAGATCTGCCCTTATGAGTTTACAATCGACAGGACTCTGCCGTGACTTATGAGCTTACCTGTTTGTAGAGCCATCCCCTCACCAGGACCGGCACATTGGGGTTCCTCTTGATAGACTGATCCCTCTTCCCAAAGCTGTAGACCTTAGTGCTGACCTTGTTAGCCTGGAGAGACAGCAAGACACAACATTATCACCAGTTCTGCAATGATCGGTGAGGATCAATGGCACAAATAAGAGGCGTGCACACTAGGAACTAAGAGTAGGGCAAAAAAGAATACAGGGACAACGGGAGCCTGATCTGGTGGAATATATTAATTGTAGAGTGGAAAGATAAGTGACAAGCCTGGGTTGCTGAATATAGCCACCACTCAAAAGCGCTTATAAGGGAATACCAACCCCACTTGACCTTAGTATAGGGAGAGCTGGTCTCTGCTCCATAAAAGAACCGCATGATAAAAACATAAAATTCAACCCTCCAACAGGGTTAACAATTATGAGAACAAAAACCTCTTGCAGGCGCCTAATTGATAATAAAACCATTAAAAACAGATTAAAAAGTAAGGCAAGTGTTGGCTTACCTTCACACCACTCAACTGGTAGATTTTTACATTCAAATATTGTATAAAGACAGGACAACGCATTTCACAGCTTAAAAGCTGCTTCCTCATGTCAATGTCATGCTAGACTTGCTGTAAGATAAAGCTCTGAATGCCTTCAGGGCTCTGAGTTTTATCTTACTGCACATCTAGCATGAGATTAACCTAGAGAAGTGGCTTTTACACCATGAAACGCTGTGTGCTATCTTTGTGCAGTATCTGACTAACTTGGTTTTACCTTGGTTTTTTAAGCTTTTTTTTTTTTAACTTGTTTTATCAGCCAGGTGCATCCAAGAGTTTTTGTTCGCACACTAGAATCGTCCCGTAAGGTGAACCTGTATCCAAGTCCTGTCGACAACAATTACGTGTTACTATTTTACGATTGTTCTATTTGCTCTGAATTTGATTTTCTTCTTTGACTTAAAGGTACGGAGAGAGACTCAGGTCTGATTTGTAAATTGCTGCCAGCCCTTTCTGCTTTGCTAAGCTGTTCCCATTGGTCAAATGTCACCCTCTGTAGTCGTGTGATATTGGTGACAGGATTAGTGGGTCTTCAGTTACCATACAACAGCTTTCTTGTGAGAGATAAATTTGTAGCTCAGAAACTCATGTGTGATAAGTAAGGTCATGTCTATAATGCTTGAAGGGCTGACACTGTTCGATAATGGTACAATGGGCTAGTCCTGCTGCCATACCCATCCGTGTAAAAATCTCTGGGGTCCCGGATCAGCCGGCTTTTGGCACATAGCTCCTCCCAGTATTATTCTTGAGAAAGGGATCCTGTACGACCCTGAAATTTCAGATTTCTTGAATTGATGCTTCTTTAAAACGAATATATATGGAAGCACTAGCTAGCTCTCCTTTGCTTACCTGTGGGAAGTATTTGTACTTGCTGCACCTAGCATAGCTTGTTTCGTATGCAAATCAGCACTGTATATTGACAGTTTGAAGTTGGACTAACAATTCAGGGAGCTTCTTTCTCTCATACACCAAAGAAGACAAATGCACTGCATGGAGTACATATATGAGAGAACCTACAGAACACAAATCAGAAAACAGATAGCAGGCAAGTCCTCAATATCCCCCCATTTATCTGTATATGTACTCAGCCTATTAAGCACATTTTTATCAAAGGTCTGCCTGTGACAGATCACAACTAACAGTCAGCAGTCCTAAAATCGAGGTTTTTGGAAAACACTACCCTGTTGCCCTAGAGGAATCAGCTTGCGAGACAGCTTCCACTCTCTCGCAACAAGATTGTCTTATAACGAAAAAATTTAGTAATAGAAGTCCCATAGATATGGTAAATTCCATCACAAATTGCCTGCCAATTGTTAATTTTTCTGGACAGGCCAGTGAGTGCAAAAAGATCTTTGACAAGTACTGGCCGGTCCTACTAAGTGACCCTATACTAGAGCAAGCCCTACAGGTAAGACCCCAGGTGGTCTTTAGAAGGGGAAAGACAATTAGGGGCCATATAGCACCCAGTAGATTATCCTGCTAGAAATTGCCTAGTGGAACCACAATACAGAGTAGAAACCATACCCAACTAGGATGTTACTCTTGTAAGTCCAAACGGTGTCTTTGCTGTAAAACACTAAATAATGGCAAACTTACATTTCAGACAAATTCCAATGCTGAATATTGTATAAAGAGTCATGTAACATGCCAAAGCACATATGTAATTTATTTGCTTAGTTGTCCATGTAATCTTGCATATGTGGGCCGTACTACCCAAAAGTTCCAAACTAGACCTAATAAACATAGGTCCAATATAGCTAAGGGTGAAATGAAACATGGGGTATCTAGCCATTTTTACCTGGTCCATAGTAGGAATTTTGAGGCCCTGAGGGCGACCATTATAGAACAGATAGACCACCCTAACAAATAAGAGGTACCGCGTCCTTTGTAGACGCAAGTCCTTCTGGATTTTAAAACTGGGGACCTTCGAACCAGGGGGCCTCAGTAAATGTTTAGAGGAAATGAGCCATTTGCAGCCGGTTGTGCATTGATGTGGTCCTGGGGCTAGTAATATAGTATACACTCTTCTTTCCCCTACTCCTAGATTCCCTCCCCCCCTTCTTATTTTTTCCCCCTCCCCCCCCCCTTCTTTCCCCTCCCCCCCCTTTCCTCCTTTGATTATCTTCTCTGTTATTAATGCATGTGCATAATAGTTGTATTAATTTATCTCCGATGGACGATTGGCATCGCATGTATATTTGCATGCACGCATGTTCTTCTTTCCATCCATCCATCCATCCATCCATCCATCCATCTTTCCATCCATCCATCCATCTATCTACACACACACACACACACGTGTGCGGGCATACATGTAGACAAAAAGATAAAACGATAGATTTGACTTCTGTCTCACTGAGGCTTTATTTATTTTTTAATATATTTTTTTTAATTTTAATATTATGCTTTCTATATGCTACTTGCTAAGTATGATCCTCTTGCTTCTATATGAGGAGCAATGTGTGTATATATATTTCATTTTCTAGCTATTAGGAGCAATATGGCTTCCTTTCCCCTCCCCCATGCAATTTCTATTGGCTAGTCCTTGATTGCGTATGTATGAGGATTGTATAAAATGATTTGTACAAATTCACATGTAGACGATTGACTTGAAAAAGTGGAGGGAGTTCCTCTGTGAAACGTGTTGTCACTTAATAAATTTACATTTTTATACTGCAACTTTTAATTCTTTACTGCCCCGATCAGCTACCCCCCCCCCCCACCCCCCCTTTCCACACGCTGCTCTGAGAGCCAATCCAGGCACTGCACGCCGCGCTCTATTGGCGTCAGCAGAGCGAGCGTCCTGGTTGCCATGACTACCTACTCGAGGAGGATCCTGGGAGCACCAACGTCTTCTCCGGCCAGCGGTCGTAGAGAGCCCGGTCCCCGGCTGTAAGTGGCTAAGTACGCTGTGCTAGCCGCCATTTAAACAGGTGAGACCTGTCCGTTGGGAATTTGGACTAGTTTGAACGGAATCTCTGAGCGCCCCTTTTTTCTTACATTTATTTCAGTGGCATTTACAAGGGAGCAGCCGAGCGCAGATAAGGTGGCCAGATCGCACCGAGGGGTACTTCCACTACCCCACAACGTACTAGATCACAGCGACTGACATCAATAAAGACCCTAAATACACCATCTGACAAAACCTCTTCTATTCCTGGTAACCGAGAATAAAAATGTAAATATATAACCTAAAGCAGTCCAGGTATAACAGCAGGTTCTGCGGGGGAGACGGCAGCTGCTACTTTGGTATCATTATGCCATTAAGATTGAAGGTGGGGTGGGGGCAGCCTGCAGCTCTGGTAGACTGTTCCGCAGAAAGACAAATGAATTCACAGAACTTGATTGTGACTATACACTACAGACACACACAGAGTACACAAACACTAGTGTTACACAGCCACACACTAATAAATACTAAGACACATACCGACACTACACAAACAGACTTTCACAGGTGTATTACACAGACACAACCTACTTCCCACACTTAGTAGGTTCACACCCACTAGTGACAACCCGCACACTCTACTAAAAACAAAGACACAGATTAACGAACACACACACATGCAGACACTCTGCAGGATCTCTCACTCCTGGAGATTCATGCACTGAACAGCCCCATTCCACATCCTCCAGAGCCAATCTCACAGGCTGGGCAGCAATTCAGAGAAGGAGGGACGTGCCTCCTTCTGCATTGTTTTATTCACTGTTAAAGAGTCATAAATGTCATATTTATTACAATGACTGATGCTGGGATAATGAGAGTGATTACAGGATTTTCAGGAGTAGCGAAAGTACCTCCCACACACGGATTACATGAACAGGTGTGGAAAGCACACGGCTCAGGACGGCTCGCAGGAGGAATGATCACAACTGCTCCCATGTGTGTAATCACAGTCCACGGCATAATGAGAGACACGTGTGAGTGTACTGCAGCCCCGCTAGATCCATTCACACAGGATAAACGCAGCAATAAAGCAGGAACATTATTCCCATCCACAACTACTAGAAATAGGAGGCTGTTATAGAATCACAGTGTGACTTCATAATACAATCCCAGCCCCCAATAATGTTATCATCACTGCCAGTACCGATTTATGTTCATTGTCTAACCGATGCTACAGAACATCAGCTGCCATCTGAATGGCTGCACAAATCTGTCCATCTTCCCTACTTAGTGCTGGCACTACCAAAGAGGCATAAGAGCAATTGCCACAGTGCCCCTGAGCGCTGATGGGCTTAGGGGTCTGGCACTCACCTGTCCAGCACACTGCTCTGCCCGTGCTCCATGTCTTCATCCATGCTGGCTGCCCCTTCTCCGTGATTCATCACGTCATTACACAATATCAAGGAACTGGTCACTGAGAATAGGCTCCCTTGCGAGGTTAAAGACAAGAGTGCACGGATTGGAGCAGGGCGCTGGGACAGGTGAGTTGCTATGCTGACAAAACTGTGCAGGGACCCTGAGGTGACATAGTTGAGAAGCGAGATCATGTGGGGGGGGGGGGATTTGGTTTGGCAGCCAGCTCGGGGACCCTGGGGGTGAATTTGTTGCGGGTATGTGAGGAGGGGGCAGCCACCCCAGGTTAATTTTTTTCCCCGAGGTCCCATTTTGACATTGCTCCCACAATGTCATCCACTCTTCCCTAACTGCAAGCAGATACAATTTGCAATTTCCCAAAATGTTTCTGCTCAGATGATGTCATCAGGGACATTACTCTTGCCTGGAAGAGAACAGCTTCTGAGTGCAGGAGATAGATAAAATAGGTCAATAGTTCTGGGACACTTGAAAGATTGTGACATTGAGGAGAAACATAAACCATTAAATCTACTTTTCAAGTTTTTAAACATAAAATCAAACTGTGGGACATCTAAAATGAAAAAATACATTTTGAGGAGGAGTGATATTTTATTTCTCAATGTACAAAACAATAAGACAAATAAAATCTTTGGTGAATGTCCTCGGTATAAAATGAAAAAAAGAAAAACCCTAGAGCTCCAAATTTAAATCAAACTGATGTTTAAACATCACTTTATACTTTATTTTTAAATGACAAAATGTATACAAACACACGACTTTATATACACAACACCACTTCGACTACTGTAAGTACAGTAATTAAAACTGCTGTATTAGAGTGATAAGTGTGTTTATAAATATATCTACTGCTCAAAGCCGGAAAAAACACTCCCAAAACAAAATGGCTATAGGAACAGGAAAGCGGCCAAAGTGATCTCTAAAGAATCATGCAAGACTTGTGTATGTGTACAGCTGTCCGATGAATGCGCACATCTTACCAGAGAGACCAACGCTATTATTCTTCCTCCTTGCCTCTCATGCTTCATCAGGCGCAGCTCATCGTCCCTCTGCCCCCCTACATAGGGACTAGATTTAAGACTGCCGCTAGAATGAGAGATCCATGCTTGCCCAAGTGCTGGCCAAAAGTATTATTCTCCGTCCGTGCCAGCTTCCTCTTCATGTGCCACTTATCGTCACCCTACACCCCATAGTATCAGAATGTGTCGCTAGCCTGCAGGCTGGGGACACATCTGTACAGTCTCGGCCACTAATCTAATCAAAAGTGTACGAGGCTTGAACAGATTTATTACTCAAATGATGGAGATCATCGGAGGACAAGAGTGATCAAACAAGCCTGGAAGTGACTGGCTATATCATTTATGTTCACGCTATTCTCCGGTCTTGAGTAAATCAGACCTTATAGCAGTGTGCGGGGGGGGGGGGGGGGGGGGGAGCATTGAGAATAAGTCTGCTTTCATGAATGCATTTTTTAATCCATTTCCTTATCCTCTGTACTCCTAAACATTTGCAGATGTGCATTCCCTGCTCTACAGCTAAACAGAGAGGGGTGGGGCTTAACTAAAGAGGGAAGCCTCTGGATCCTATTGAGGCTTCCCTCAACATCTTCCGGTCCCCCATCACCGAGTGCGGACCTCCAGAAGATTGCTGACAAGGGTTTGTCCCCCGTCGCATGCCAGGACCCCCTTTAACATGGGGCTGCGCCCCTGTTCTGTCATGAGCACGGCCATACTGCACCTGCCCAACCATGGCCGTGCTCGTACAGAAGGCAGAAGCCGCTCAGACACGACTGGAGGACAGTGAGGGAAACTTAAAGCGGCCCCAAACCAAACATTTTTTTCTATTAAAAATATTTAGTTGCACCACTCTGACACATACAAAGATAAATAAACACTCCTTCAAGCCTATGAGCATTTCAGTGCATGCTTTTCACCCTTCTCTTTTCATAACTAGGATTATACTGGGGGCAGCCATAAGCAATTCCTCCATTGCCGGACACCACCTACTTGACCAGTTTGCCGGATTTTGTCCCGGCGATTTGAAAGAAAGGGAGGGGTTCCTCCAATAAATGTAAAATATTTTATATTTGTCATCATGCAGCTGAAAAAAGGCTGCTAGCTATTATTATAATTTAGAAAATAGATTTTATTTCTGAAATCTTGTATTTTTAATTTGGGTCCACTTTAAATAGTATTCAGAGGCTTCCTTCTTCTTAGGCAAGTATTGGTTTCTGAAGGTCAAGTACTCTTTAACCACTTTTTCCACCACTACAGTATATCTACGTCCTCTTTGACTTCATCTAAGCCCTGAGGATGTAGATGTACGTCTTGTAGCTGAAGCACAGCTGTGCAGGATTGGGCTTGCTCCTGTGAAAAACCTCCGGTACTATCTGCTGCAGCAATAATTGGTGAAATGGAATATATGTTTCCTGAGCCAATAAGATTGATTTCTAGCATTAAAAATACTTAGATTTTCTCAGTTCATAGTGAAAAATACACACTGTAGCATTATTTCAGAATCAAATATCTTCACCATAAATTGTGACAGGAATGTAAATTAAGTTTTATGATAAACAGTAGAAATAGCCAAACCAAATGTGGTTTTTTTATCTACAATAGCGCTTTTTATTTTTAAACTGGAATTGGTAAATCTGAGAAATAATGTGCATTTTCTATTTGTTTCCTCTTTTTCCTATTAGAATGCTTAGAAAACAAAATTGTTTGAGGGAAAAAATGCCATACAATGAAAGTTGACCTAGTTAGCCTTGAAAAAAAACCCGATATATATTTAATTTAGGTGTCATAAGTAGGGATAACGTTATTGCTGATTAGATAGGGACATAGCTAAAATGCCAAAACTGCTCTGGTCCATAAGGGGGAAACAAGGCCTGGATGCAAAGTGGTTTAAGGCAACGTGAAATGAAAGGAATGTGCATTGAAATTGTGTGCATCAGGAATGACTGAAAACTAAAGATCAGAGGTGAATCCCTGGATAGCAACATGGCAGCCTCCATATGCCCCTCACTTTAAGCTCCATTTAACAAAGAGGCACAAATCAAAAATGACCTGTTCATCCTTCTGTCCCTTTATAGGGGCTGTAATTGGGAATAAAAGCAATAAACATACTGTGTCAGTTATCAACATGCTCCTCAAGACTCTGGCTACATAACTAGCCCATAACTGACATTATGACTCTTTAAATGTGGTCTGTATACTGCCACCAAAATATTCAAGTTCATTTGGTGTAGAAAAAAAGGTTTGCTGTCAAAAAAGGTTAAAAGGAACTTGAAGTGAGGAATGTGGAGGCTGCCATATTTATTACCTTTTAAACAATACCAGTTGCCTGGCTTTCCCCCCTGATCCTCTGCCGCTGATACTTTTAGCCAGAGACTCTGAACAAGCATATGCAGATCAGAGGTTTCTGACAAAAATCTGGCAAGATTAGCTGCATGCTTGTTCCAGGGGTGTGATTCAGACACTACTGCAGCTAAATAGATCAGCAGCACTGCCAGGCAACTAGTATTTTTTAAAAGGAAATAAACACGGGAGCCTCCATATTCTTCTTAATTCAAGTCCCCTTTAAACTCTCCAGGGATACAAATAGGCTGTACACATAAACGCTTGTATTTGCTCAGACACAAGTCGCAATCCTGCGCGGTAATTTACATTGCAAATTTCCTGAAAAGCAAATAGAGGCAGGAAATTCCTGGGTGAAGCAGAGGCGGCTGCAGAGATTAATGACGATTGCCGGTAATAAATGAGAGCGTTTACCATAAAATGCTGATTGCGCAAGATGACTGTGACACGAGAAATGTCAGAACACATTCTACAAGGACAAACGTTCAGGAGAGCGGGGGGGATGGTGTGCAGGAAAGATACCACATGTTCCTGGCTAGGGGGACCCAAGCGCAGAACTGCAGTCAGATCGCTCACACAGGACAGTCCTGTGGATTTTATTAGGGCAGACTCAGGATGCTGTATTAGAGGCTGCAGTGTTACTGATAAATTCACACACATCACTTTCCATTAGGGAGGGCCTCACCTTAGGAGCGGGTCTGGCCTCCGCAGTGGATGTGGTCACCGCCGTGGAGCTCTCGCTCACCATGCTGTAGGGTCTTTGGTTTATCTGCTGCGGAGACATGACAGAGGGGTTTCTGCAGAGAGAGAAAGCAGACAATGAGAAGACAATACTCTGCATCACTCACAGAGACAGAATACAATTATATCATCAACCTGTCCTGACTGCGACCGACAAAGCCTCAGAGCCTATGCCATTTCCACACAGGATAAGAAGTGACTACAGTGCTGTGCCTGGGGAGGGGGAAGACTGCAGAGTGGGTCTTATGAGTGCCCTGGGGGAGGGATACTGCAGAGTGGGTACTATGAGTGCCCTGGGGAAGAAATGCTGCAGAGTGGGTATTGCGAGTGCCCTGGAGGTAAGATACTGCAGAGTACGAACTGTGATTGCCCTGGGGGAAAGATACTGCAGAGAGGGTACTATTAGTGCCCTGGGGGAGAAATACTGCAGAGTGGGTACTATGAGTGCCCTGGGGGAGAAATACTGCAGAGTGGGTACTATGAGTGCCCTGGGGGAGAAATACTGCAGAGTAGGAACTGTGAGTGCCCTGGGGGAGAGATACTGCAGAGAGGGTTTTGTGAGTGCCCTGAAGGTGAGATACTGCAGAGTAGGAACTGTAAAAGCCCTTATGGAGATATACTGCAGAGTAGGAACTGTGAGTGTCCTGGGGGAGAGATACTGCAGAGTGGGTACTGTGAGTGCCCTGGGGATGAGATACTGCAGAGTAGGAACTGTGAGAGCCCTGGGTGAGATACTGCAGAGAGGGAATTGTGAGTGCCTTGGAGAAGAGATACTGCAGAGTGGGCCTTGTAAGTGCCCTGGGTGAGAGATATTGCTGAGTGGGTACTGTGAGTGCCCTGGGAGAGAGATACTGCAGAGTGGGTACTGTGAGTGCCCTGGGAGTGAGATACTGCAGAGTAGGAACTGTGAGTGCCCTGGGGGAGAAATGCTGCAGCGTAGGAACTGTGAGTGCCCTGGGAGAGATATACTGCAGAGTGGGCCTTGTGAGTGCCCTGGGAGAGAGATACTGCAGAGTGGGTACTGTGAGTGCCCTGGGGGAGAGATACTGCAGAGTTGGAACTATGCAGTGCCTGGAAGAGATATGCTGCAAAGAGAATATGGTGCCGTACCTGGGGGGGGGGGGGGGGGGGACGACGACGGGGGGGGGGGACGGTGCAGGGTGGGTACTGTTCTATGGCTGAGGGGGGAGACTGCAGAGAGAGTACTGTGCAGTACCCTGGGGGAGAGAGACTGCAGAGAGAGTACTGTGCTGTAGCCTAGGGGAGAGGGACTGCAGAGAGAGTACTGTGCTGTAGCCTGGGGGAGAGAGACTGCAGAGAGTACTGTGCTGTAGCCTGTGGGAGAGAGACTGCAGAGAGTACTGTGCTGTAGCCTGTGGGAGAGATACTGCAGAGAGTACTGTGCTGTAGCCTGTGGGAGAGAGACTGCAGAGAGAGTACTGTGCTGTAGCCTGTGGGAGAGAGACTGCAGAGAGAGTACTGTGCTGTAGCCTGGTGGAGAGAGACTGCAGAGAGTGTATTGTGCTGTAGCCTGGGGGAGAGAGACTGCAGAGAGAGTACTGTGCTGTAGCCTAGGGGAGAGGGACTGCAGAGAGAGTACTGTGCTGTAGCCTAGGGGAGAGGGACTGCAGAGAGAGTACTGTGCTGTACCCTGGGGGAGAGAGACTGCAGAGAGTACTGTGCTGTACCCTGGGGGGGGGGGGGGGGAGGCTGCAGAGTACTGTGCTGTACCCTGGAGAGAGAGACTGCATAGAGAGTACTGTGCTGTACCCTGGGGAAACGAGACTCCAGAGAGGACACTGTATGTACCCAGGATGACTGCAGAGAGGGCACCAAACTACATGTGAGGGGAGAGGCAGAAGAGAGGGCATCATGCAGTTCCTGGTGAAGAGAGGCTGCAGAAAAGGCACTGTGTGCTACCTGAAAGAAGAGAGGGAGCCATGCAGTGTTTAGAGGAGTAGACAGGGAAAGAGCAACAATAACTGCAGCTCTATGCCGTGCCTATTGCTCTTTCTAAGCAGAGAAAATATAGTGACTGCAGTAAGGAAACAGTTCTGTGAGAAGCAGATTTATCAAAACTAATACAAAATAAAAGTTGGAGCAAAAAAAGTGAAGCGGTTGCTGTTAGCAATCCTTGTCTGTGGTCCGGGAATCTGCCTAACTCTTGCTTTAGTTTTGCTTGCATTTTTCTTGCAATAATGTGTTTGATGAGTCTACCCCAGTGACTGCACCACTATTTCTTTCCATAACCTTGAATTCCAAGACTGCATCAGGGCAGCCTTCCAAGCAGTACAAAAGCCTCTGATATCATACAGGACATGTGTGCGCTCAGCACGCCATGCCGGCACTACAGCAGTCAATGCGAAGAAGCCAATCCCAGCAATGCGAGTAGCACACAGCACTCAGACAGATCTCACCAGGAAGGCAAGAGCCGGGGACACAGCTCACATCACTGCTGGTTATCTGAATTAGCTACCAGGACCTGTGTTTTGCAAATTCCAACTACTGCCTCCTTTGTTACCCATACATTACTCGATTTTTGGCATCGATATACAGCAGATTTGCTCATATTGATCAAATCTGGAAGAGATTGATGCCGCAACTTGGCCACTTGATCCCTTAGATCGCATTCCTGCTAAATTGATTGAAATGATCAGGCATGCTGAAGCATCTTGGTCGAAAAGGCTTGATCGGGTGCACAGCGGTGACTGCATTTAATTTCCCAACTATTGACAACCCTAGGCCAGTCTCCGCCCAAGTGTATGACCCCCCAACCATCGTTGACTGTTGCATGCTCACCTGTCACACTGGAGTGACTCTCTGTGTCTTTTTGAATTGCCACCATGAGACATGCATTCAAAATCGCAGCGGCCAAATTTCGGCACAGGATGAAGCCAAAAGATGGCTCATCCTGTGGAAAGTACGGGGTGGTGTTAATGCTATTCCCCCTCCGAGTTGTCGCAACTCAGGGAGGGACACGTAATTCAGGTACCAGCTATTGCCGGCGGCTAAATTACTTTTTTTTTTGTAATTTGAGCCCCAGCAACACCGCTATAGCCCTAATTCTCATTACCCGCTATGGCGACGCTCACATCTTTGGTGCAGTTCTGCATCAGTAGCAGACTGTTCTAGCGGCTGGTAGGTGAAAGCGCTAGGATGATTTTCAGTAAGTTTCATGCTAGAATCTATTGGAAATCTGTTTGCAGTGTGTGGGCAGGTAATGAGAGAGGGGTCGATCTAATGGTTATCTGGTAGTAGATCGACAGGTGTATGACTACCATAAAGTCTAGTACACACGGTACAATTTTCCATCAGATCACCGAATGATATTGTTTCCCATCATTAATGCGATCTATTTTGCGTTGATAACTACCCAAAAATTGACTGAGTTATCGATTAGAATCTGATCGGACCAGTCGGAAATTATCTGATCGATCTGTCGACAGAAAATTGTACCGTGTGAAACCAGCTTAAGGCTAATCAGAATGCCACCATTTTCTGTCCATCAACACAAGATACGGTAGCTGACGTTTGGAGTCAAAAACCGTAATGAAAGCATGAAACTACATTGATTTAATTCTTCAGTAAATTTGTGATATTTAAAACAAAAATAAATATACCAAAAAAGGAAACAAATAAAACTTAATGAAAAGCAGGAAGTGGACGGTATGATAAGCCCAGCCATGCAGCGAGTGCAGCGCATGACCTGCGATGCTCTGTGTACAGCTGGGCGATGGATTAACACCCTGCGACAGTCACAATAGCTGGAGGGCGCCGCAGAGATAATGATGTTATTAGTCAGGATTACAGCCGTCATCGAGTCAGTGTCGCTGCAGACATGATAATAGGTCGCAGCTTCACAGCTGGAAGAGGTGACGGCACGGGTGCCCTGCGTCCAATTCCTCATAGGAACAGAATGGCAGATATGGGGATAGAAAGATCTGTAACCAGAGCCAGCCATTAGCAGCTGTAACAACTATATGGATCCAATAACAGCAAAGGAGGAAGGAGGGGACCTTATCCTCTGCACAGATATCAGACCCATTCATCCCTTTAAATACAGACACTTATGAATTATACATGTCTTGTGGCTAGTTAGATGCAGTTTGGGCACTGATTATATGTGAGAAGCCCCAGAGCCTGTATAACTTAGATGTGTCAGTATTTAAAGGGATGAGTTGGCAACCCTGATCAGAACATGACTGAGGTTGCCAATATGAATCTACCCGGAGGGGGCTACTGCTCTACAGCCAATGGGGTCCAAGGTTGGAATCCCAGACAGGACACTAATGGTGTCCTTAAACCACTCGATTTTCAGCATCCGTATCTGGCCAATTCGATCATAACATTTGAATTAGACAGAGAATGATGTTGCAACATGGCCATCCGTTCAATCACCGTGAATCATTCAAAACGATCAATCCAGTAAGCTGGGAAAATTTATGTTCAACTTAAATTTCCAGACCACTGACAGGTCTCCCCCCGAGTGTATGTGCACCCCCCGTGGTGAGTGTTGCAGGTTCACCTTTCACGTAAGGCACCTTCTCCGGTGCCCGGCATCTTTTGTGACAGGTCATCCTGAGTGCCTGTTCCACGTGACACCAATGCGTGTGCCGACTCACTATGGAGGGGGCAGGGAGTCACAAGTGTGGCAGGTTACCCTGCAACACTCACTGTGTTGGGGGGTGGGGGGGGGGAGGGGGGATGGGTTGGCGGAAGGCAGAGGCAGCAGCACTAGCGGCCGGATTCACACTACACTGTGTCTTGACATCAGCGGTGCCGCACCACCAAAAACAGGCCTTCAGGTAATACTGCGTTACTATGCAGTATTCCCTGTCTGGCATTCGTCCAAGCAGGAAATGATGCACGCTTGCGATCACTTCCTGTTTTGGGTATACGGAAGTGCATGAAGGCGTATTTTAACAAACACGGTTCCGCGCATGCGCGTTACACTGCTGCCACTAACTTTTAAAAACAAAACCTGCGTCGCCATAGACTTACATGACTTCCGGTCTGACGCAGATCGCCGCACGGTATCGTAGGTATGTGCTTGCGTTAGATAGGGAACATCCGTCGCATTGTACCCAATGTGGGGAGTGTGATTTTCAATAGATTTCATGCTGAAATCTGTCTGCAGTGTATGGGCAGTAATTCATCGAATCTGAGATGCATTTTCCTAATGGTTAATCTTGTGGTCATTGTCTGATGTATGGCCACCTTAACAGCGCAGAGTTTGTAAGCTCCTCAATTTCACAAGGGTTTCCTCCCATATCATAAAACCACACCAGCAGTTAACCCTTGTCATCCCATATCATCTCTAGACTGTAGTAGGGAGTAGAGCTAAGCATTTGTTTTCCCATCCCTGGGAACTGTACACAGAAGGGACTACACTGTAACTCCATGCAGGTATAATCAGATTTGGAAGGTACTGATAAATTACCTGACTGCTTGATTAATTAACCAAGAGATCGGTTAATTAATCATTAAGCCTCAAACATTCTCTACACGGTCTTTAGGCTGAGACGGTCATTAAACACCAGACCGCTAAAAGGCATCTGAGCCCATTGTACTTTCACTTTCCCTGCGCTGCAAACGCTATTTTTCATGCGTCGCCTATTGTCCCTACTCCCCTTTACAATGAACAGTAGACATTGCTAGGGTATAGCCAATCAGAGTGTCTGTACAGTGCTCATGCCCCTAAAGCCTAATACACACTTTCAAATATGATTAGCCAATCACTGACCAATTTTACCACCTTCATGTAGTATGAGGCAATTACCTACAAAATCTGGATAGTGTAATGGTTAAGGGCTCTGCCTCTGACGTAGGAGACCAGGGTTCAAATTTCAGCTCTTCCTATTTAGTAAGCCAGCACCTATTCAGTAAGGATAAAGAAAGGGGAAACCAAGAGCCCGATATAGTGTAGCATGTATAATCAAAGGTAAATGAAAGTAAGTAGATAGTAATACTCACAAACCAGGGTCACTGTATAGGCAACAACTGTAAATGCAGGTGGGGAGCTTAAGACCTGTCCCCACTCAGGATTAAAGAGAACCCGAGGTGGGTTTGAAGAATATTATCTGCATACAGAGGCTGGATCTGCCTATACAGCCCAGCCTCTGTTGCTATCCCAAATCCCCCTAAGGTCCCCCTGCACTCTGCAATCCCTCCATAAATCACAGCCACGCTGCTGACAAACAGCTTGTCAGAGCTGGCTGTGTTTATCTCTATAGTGTCAGTCTGCTGCTCTCCCCGCCTCCTGCAGAACTCAAGTCCCCGCCTGCACCCCTTCCCTCCCTGCTGATTGGAGGGAAGGGACGGGGCAGGGACCGGAGCTATGCAGGAGGCGGGGGAGCAGCTGAGACTGACACTACAGATGTAAACACAGCCTTACAGCACGGCTGTGATTTATGAGGGATTGCAGAGTGCAGGGGGATCTTAGTGGAGTTTGGGATAGCAACAGAGGCTGGGCTGTATAGGCAGATCCAGCCTCTGTATGCAGATAACATTCTTTAAACACACCTCGGGTTCTCTTTAAGATGTCGCTCTCTGTAGATCGGAAGATATAGGGTATAGCACCCCTCCACCCGGGGTGGAATTGTAATGCAGGTGCAGTCAAGAATTCACCAATCAGAGACAAAGCAGCTACAAGTCCTTCAACCCCACAAACTTCCTAAGCACATGGTAAGTCACACCCAGGTTAGTTAGGAGGGAAGAGAAGCGCTAAAATAAAAAAAACAACAACTTTGTACCAAGTGCACGATTACCAAATAGGTTTGTAAAAGAGAACTATATTTTTTCATTTTAACATTTGCTATAGTGGCCCTTATTAAATTCACTTTTTCCCCTAGGTGATATTTTCACACAAAATTTATTTAATCATAATTTTGACAGTATGTTTTCACCTATTTTTGGTTTCAGTTGCAAAGTGTGAAAACTTGTTTTAAAAAGACGACAAAAAAGTATCTACTAGGAGAAAACTTGGAGTAATAGTAAATTAAATAAGGGCCATTATCTTTATACTAGTTTTGATAAAAAATATTGGACTTGCAAATATTCACATTGTGTTTACATTTCACACAATTCGTTATTGAAATGGGTTTGAAATAATCCCAGGAGGCTTCCGGCAGACTGTTTACAGTATAAATCACAGGAGGTTAAGCCAAGGCTACAGAATGGCATTTAGGACTGGTTGGGTATTTTGTCTTCAGTCACAGCCATGATAAACGATGTGCAGGAAAAGCTAGGAGAACAGAGGAAAGGACAGATGATCTACGACGAATGTGAGGACTTTGCTGTTGGTAGTAAACTGTATATCATTGTGATCTATAAGATATGTCTGATATATTAGTGGAAAGGCCCTAGAGGCGAGTCTGAAGACCGTTTTATCGCATCAGTGTGTGGAAATTTATGTACGAGACACTCAGGCTTGTGAGCCAAGCGATGTTCTGTTATAGACTGAGCACAAACTATTCTACTTCACTATCTACAGACTATCTGTACCAATAATCAACAAATTATATCTCTACACAGGTGATCTACACTCAAACAGAAAGTGGGCTACATAGGGGAATCTGTTCCAGCACAGGAGGCCTGGGAAGGCTATGAAGAAGGTTCTGGTCAGCCAGGGAGCAGAAGACCTGGGAATTGGGCCATGTATAGTGTAATAAACGGATTATTGGTAAAGGGATCTGGTCAGTCATGGTAGAGTAGACCCAGGAATTGCTGAGTAGAAGGATATGGTCCGTCATACCAGATGAGACCCTGGACCTCAGCTATGTAGAAGGAGCTGGTCAGTCAAGTAAACGGAGACCCATGAATCATGCTATGTAGAGGGATTTGGACAGCCAGGGAGAATGTTGCCCAGGAATTGTGCTTTCAAGAGGAATCTGGTCAGCCAGGGTAGATGAGGCCAAGGAACTATGTTGCATTATTATATGGACAGCCTGGGAGGAAGGGACCCTGGTACTTTGCTCTGTAGAAATATCTGGACAGCCAGGGAGGTGGGGAACCAAATACTGTACTATGCAGAAGGACCTGGACAGCCAGGGAGGTGGGGACCCAGGGACTATGCTATGTAGAAGGACCTGGAAAGCCAGGAAGGTGGGGAACCAGATACAGTACTATGCAGAAGGACCTGGACAGCCAGGGCGATGGGGACCCAGGGACTATGCTATGTAGAAGGACCTGGGCAGCCAGGGAGATGGGGACTGTGCCCTGTAGAGGAATCTGATCAGCCAGGACAGAGCAGACCTGTGAATCGGGCTACGCACAGTCACAGCAGAGAAGACCTGAGAACTGTTCTCTGTAGAGCGGCAAGTTACTCTACTGCACAGATGGGTTTTTTTGCCTGCAGATGCTGTGAAGAGAAGCAAATTCTGGATGCCCCCGGCTAGTTCTATAGAGGTTATCTGAATTCATACAACTTGTCAGTATTTCCCCCCCCAGGTATTAAATCATCAACCTTCTCAATCAGATTAGTCCAATTAATTCTGTTATACTAAGAGTTTAAAACAATGCCCCAAAATTAGGAATTCCGGCTCCTCTGTAGTTGTTACACCCATATCACACGCACATATCAACAAGACTTCCTTCCAGTGGTGGCCCCCTAAAATTCTTCAAGCACCCAATTAGTACCCCCCAGCGTGAACTGACTTTTCGGCGTCTAATAGACTCCGTGTCAGTTGACCGGCAGCAGCAGCCCGCAGCTCCGGCAGCGGCAGAGCAGGGCTACGGTAAAATGGCGTCCGAGGCCCTGCTCTGGAGACCTCGAGTCTGCAGTGCAGGGCTTCGGGTGCCATTTTCCTGTAGCCCTGCTCAGCGCGGGAGTTTCAGTTGCTGGCTGCAGAGGATCGTGGGAGCTGCGCGCCGGATGGAGGCCGGGACAGGAGGTCTGCTGCAGGAGAGTAATTTTTTTTTTTTTTTATTACAGCCAGCCAGGTGTATGTTCTGGTCAAGTCTGCCACATGATTGCACGTATTTCTAGTCAAATCTGCTGACATGATTGCACGTATTTCTAGTCAAATCTGCTGACATGTTTGCATGTATTTCTGGTCAAATCTGCTGACATGATTGCACGTATTTCTGGTCAAATCTGCTGACATGATTGCACGTATTTCTGGTCAAATCTGCTGACATGATTGCACGTATTTCTGGTCAAATCTGCTGACATGATTGCACGTATTTCTGGTCAAATCTGCTGACATGATTGCACGTATTTTCTAGTCAAATCTGCCAACATGATTGCATGTATTTTCGGGTCAAATCTGCCAACATGATTGAACATGTTTTCTGGTCAAATCTGCTGACATGTTTGCATGTATTTCTGGTCAAATCTGCTGACATGAATGCACATATTTTCTAGTCAAATCTGCTGACACGATTGCACGCATTTCTAGTCAAATCTGCTGACATGATTGCACGTATTTCTAGTCAAATCTGCTGACATGATTGCACTTATTTCTAGTCGTCATATCTGCTGACATGATTGCACTTATTTCTAGTCGTCATATCTGCTGACATGATTGCATGTATTTCTAGTCAAATCTGCTGACATGATTGCACTTATTTCTAGTCGTCAAATCTGCTGACATGATTTCATGTATTTCTAGTCAAATCTGCTGACATGATTGCACGTATTTCTAGCCAAATCTGCTGACATGTTTGCATGTATTTCTGGTCAAATCTGCTGACATGATTGCACTTATTTTCTGGTCAAATCTGCCGACATGATTGAACGTGTTTTTTAGTCAAATCTGTCGACATGATTGAACGTATTTTCTGGACAAATCTGCTCACATTAAGTGTATTTTCTTGAGAAAATCTACACAATTATGTGAATTTTCTGGGGAAAGGGTCACCAAAACTTGGGCCCACTGTCTTTGCGTTGCACTTTTAAAGGGAACCGAGGTGAGAATAATATTGAGGCTGCCATATTTATCTCCTTTTAAGCAATATCAGTTGCCTGGCTGCCGTGCTGATCCTCTGCCTCTAATTCTTTCAACCATAGACCCTGAACAAGCATGCAGCAGGTCAGGGGTTTCTGACAATATTGTCAGAACTGACAAGATTAGCTGCATGCTTATTTTTGGTGTAATTCAGTTCACTACTGCAGCCAAATAGATCAGCAGGGCTGGCAAGCAACTAGCATTGTTTAAAAGGAAATAAATATGGCAGCCTCCATATCACTCGCACCTCGGGTTCACTTTAAATTAAAGAAAATAAAAGAAAGTAGGCAGGCACTCGGTGTTACACGTGGGTGCTGATGAGTATGTCAGCAGCTGTGATGTTTCCCCTCAGCAAATGCTGCGTGCTCTAGACCGTTGTGGACCAATGTTTACAAAGTACATCAAAGAGGAAAAAGTTGGTCTGGCACTGTAGCTTTAATAAATGCAGCAAGAGTACAAATGTGGAGATGGATGGTGAAAACATCTAAATGATACATTGACATCAACCAAGTACTTATCGTGCTGCTGCTGCTGCTGGGGTGAGGGAGACGCTGTGGGCGCCAGTGGGTGCACGGCCTTACGACCGTTTCGCTGTGGTGTGAGCCTTGCTTCGTCGGAGGCCTGTGTGCACAGGCGAACCCCAGAAATTGGTCCAGCACTTGCATATCACCCCCCCCCCACCCCCAAAAATTTTTTTGGGAGGAGCCACCACTGCTTCTTTTACTACTGTGAAACCAGCCGGCCGGCCTTGTGTGTGTCCATTGGAAGTCAGTGTGCCCAAAGTATATTTTCTGTACTAGCCGCTCGTCTTTGGAAGTATTCGGAGACCAGAGTACTTCCAAAGCCTTCCGAGAAGACACAAAGATGCAGCCACTGGACATTTGAACTTGGGGGCCTGATGAGGGAACAAGGAGACAGAGGACTGGGAAGGCTTTGTATAATCCAGAGTGTCCCTACTCCCAAGGGGGGGGGGGGGGGGGTCTGTGTGGCTAATATTGTGATGAAACGCCTCCCACAATGTGATGACCATGGTCCTGACAGTTTGCTGTCTGTGAACCTCGTAATGTGGGTGGGAAATAACATCTTTTTCCACCTGCCCAGCAACCAGTATATCCCTCTGTGCATACGTTTATCTATTAAAAAAAACAAAAACCTGTTAGCCTATCGTATTGTTAGTGGGTGTGGGTATAGATACTGGCAACTGGTGCTGTCTAGTTGTTGTTTTTTACTTGTCTTCCAGCAGTAAAGATGATGACGTGCAGGCTCATTGTGGATCGAACAACATGAACGAATTCCATGGCGAATAACAATCACTTCTATTTTTAACTTCTCCCTGTACAATGTTTTGATTTATATTTCCTATTATACTATTTTTGGGAAAAGTTCCTCTTTAAGGATAGACTGATTCAATCTTCTTACAGGCCAAGGTATTCTCAAAATTCTTCTCCTTCGCCACAATTGGAAGACATTGATTCTTCGGCGCTCAGCCTTCCTTACCGTCCGACTCGCATAACCATACATCACAGTATAAAGCGATTAACCTCCATTACTATTACTGGAGCAAGCAGACCTCTCCAGCTCAGCATTCCAGTTCTAAAGAGGACTGCAATGAAACAATTCAGTTATTTACAGCGCCGCTATTATGTACTATCGACCTGTTTGTGCCATTTCTATAGAAAATATGGAACTTGTGCAATATAATTACCTGGCTCCATTGATTTTATATTTTATGGAGGAAAGTGAGCTCTCAGCTCGGAAATAATACAAGACGCATTTAAAAAGGACAAAGTTGGAAAATAAAAGCATACAAATGAGGCCAGTTATTCTGAGTTGGTCTGATTTAAAATGACTCTGAAGATGACTTGGAAAGTATGAACTGAGCACTTGATAAAGAACAGGATTAAAGAGACTCTGTAACAATGTTCATCCATATTTCTTCTATCCTATATGTTCCTATAGCTGTTCTAATGTGCTCTGTCTAACTGCAGCCTTTCCTAGTTGCACAGTGGCTGTATTATCTCTGTTATATGATCTAATCTTCTCTCCTCTGTCGGGCTGAGGCAGTCAGGTTGGAATGTGCTGTGCTGCTTGTGATTGGATAGAAGCTATACACACCCTCTCCCGGCCACCTGCACACTCTTTATGACTCACACACTGAGCTACTCTCAGCCTATCACTTGTTATGTCTTTTGCTTGTAAACACTGCATAAAAATGGCAATTACAAGCCAGGATAGCATCAGGGAGTGGCAGAAACAGCACAGAGGGGCCCAGGAGAACATAATGAATAAAATGGTATGCTTTTTATTGTAAGAATTTTAGAATACAGATTATTTTTAAAGAGTATCTGCAGTGTATTTTGCATGACATAACATTCAGCACTTCCTGAGTCCTGAGCAGAGATGGTGTGGACCACCTGAGTGTCTCTGTTGGTCAGTCAAGTCAGTAATATAGCTATTGAGAAGCAAAGGTTGCATATCTATGCCAGGGACCCCGAGACAAAATGGCCTTCATTGGGTCCTCCTTTAAAGGGGAACTGAAGAGAGAGGTATATGGAGGCTGTCATGTTTATTTCCTTTTAATCAATACCAGTTGCCTGGCAGCCCTGCTGGTCTATTTCTCTGCAGTAGTATCTGATTAAAACCAGAAACAAGCATGCAGCTAGTCTTGTCAGATCAGACTTATAAGTCTGAACCACTGAAACACCTGGTCTGCTGCATGCTTGTTCAGGGGCTATGGCTAATAGTATTAGAGGCAGAGGATCAGCAGGGCTGCCAGGCAACTGGTATTGTCTAAAAGGAAATAAACATGACAGCCTCCATATACCTCTCTCTTCAGTTCCCCTTTAATGACTTAAATAGCTCTTCACTGGTGCTGTACTGGTAAAGATCACCTTTGCCTATTGGTAATCATTAAAAGGAACCTGAAGCAAAACAAGAAAAACAAACAAAATACGTCAGTAATGGGAAGCCTCCCAGAGCCACCTGGTGCCCACCGTTTTAGTGCAAGGGTCCTCTGAACATATTTGACAAGAGCACGATCCAGTCTGTGCACAAGTGCGCCCATGGGTCTGGCCAGTAGCAAGAACCCACCCGTGCACAGCTTTTTCCTCCGCGCACGAGCAAGCTCCCGTGAGCACAGCCACAAAGAAGTAGAGTATCTCAGGCTGCAGCAGTGCACTCAAGGGAGACAGAGGAAGCCTCTGGACCTTCCGAAGGCTTTACACTGCTGGTAAGTTTCAAATTATTTTCTTTTTAACATTCTTCTGATCACAGGTTTACTCTAAACTGTCCCCTCTCCTTGCTTACCCCCTTTTTAGGCCAAGGGCCAGATCTCAGTTCTTGAGTGTGCTAGGGCAGTGTTTCTCAACATTTAATTGGGATGTACCCCTTCTAAAACCCTGAATTCACCAAGTACCCCCTAGCATAGCAAACATTATCACAAGTACCCCTTGACAAATATATATTCAATTATAGTACATGATAATTGGTACCAAACAATTTCCAAGCCTTAACTATTGCTTTTAATTATCTAAAATACTAATTTGGTGTTGTTTATATAAGATTTATCATTTTGTAAAACTCTAAATTTGTTATTCTTGGTTAAGTAGATCAAGCCCGAGTACCCCCTGGATCCATCAGGAGTATCCCCTGGGGTACGCGTACCGCATGTTGAGAAACTAGGTGCTAGGGGGTCGCACTAGCAAAATTAAACAATTTTTGCTTATTGTCATTAGGTACACTATCCATGACATTTATGTGACATTTGTCAAAACAATTTCATGGGAAATAACCCATATACCATGTGCAGTTAGCACAGTGGCAGCTGCTAATCTGTGGCTGTTACTGCTGCTGGCACAGTGGCAGCTGCTAATCAGTTGTTAGGCATATTTTCCACGGGCAGTTCAACTGTGTGCTCACCAAGCAGTTACCAGGCAGCAGTGAGCAGTTGTGAGAGTTTGAGAGGCATTTCACTGTGGCAGCTGCTAATCAGTGGCTATTGCTGCTGCTGTCATAAGGTGTGTACACACGCACTACAGCCGCCAACGACGGGTCCGTCAGACCCTCCTGCTGGGCGGACTTTTAGGCGACAGTATCGCGTGTGTACGCACTGTCGGCAGACCGATAAGGCTGTTCCTGAACGATCCGCTGAGCGGATCGCTCAGAAAAAGCCTCATCAGTCCTCCGACAGCGCGTACACACGCGATACTGTCGCCTGAAAGTCCGCCCCGCGGGAGGCGCTGAAACACCCGTCGTTGGCGGCTGTAGTGCATGTGTACGCACCTATAGTGGCAACTGCTAATCAGTAGCTGTTCCTGCTGCTAGTATAGTGACAACTAATAATCAGTGGTGTCTGATAACATAAAGGCGAACAAAGGGGAAGGCAAAGCGGGGCAACACAAGGTGGCTCCTCCATGTGGCACCGCAGCTACATTCTGCATGGAATTAACAACTGTAGAGAGCTTTGGAGGCCACCAGAAAGGGCTCAGTAGGCCACTTTTGACCCCCAGGCTGGACTTTGGACATGCCACACCCAAGTAATCATTGTATTTAACATGTATAGAAAGGTCCAAGGGAACCTGATGTAATAACTCAGCCTGGGGCAAATTGCTCCATAGCTATCCCTCATCCATCACATTATAAAGCACACCAATTGGGAGGCTTGAAAATTCAAAGAGTAAGCACTTTCTAGTGACACTATTCATAACAGCATCATGTCTCCGGAACAAAGTGCAGTCTGTACTAGAAGTAATCTCTCATTCTGTAATTTATCATCATAAGCTCATCTTATATTGCTAAGGGCTACTTAGAATCCCATTAATCTGGTTTGGCTAATATGAACAAAGTCCAGGAAAGGCGGTAAATCAAGCATTGCAGTTGATTTCAGATCCAGCTCCTCCCCCATTAGTTAATTTAGGCCTCTTTTCCACGAACTGGTGACAGGCAGTGAAATGCCTCTCAAACTCTCACAACTGCTCACTGCTGCTTGTTGCTGCCTGGTAACTGCTTGCTGAGCACACAGTTCAACAGTTCGTGGAAAAGAGGCCTAACAGAGTTCAAAAGCAAGCACAAAATAAACCTCGTCTCCCAGAATACTCTGGGGGGGGGGGGGGGGGGAGGAATTCCACATAAACAGCCTAAGCTAAGCATCACTGGGAGGGCGGGGCTGCATATCAACATGGGTATCCTGAATAGTTTACTGCATTCTACTACCATTATATGTCGTAACACTTCCTCTTTAATGCACACAGTACAATGGATGGAACATTATCAGTGCAGACTAATGCTCTCCATGATCCCTCTGCTAAGGGCAGATATACAGGGACATTCGTATGAGAGATCCAATCAATATGTAGATCTGACACTGGTCAGATATAGAAGAAAGCTAGTGCACATGTGCAATTTTTATATCTTTCAAATATTTTCTGATTGGATATGGATCGAAAATTAATTGTGAGGAAAAATGCCATCAGAATTAGACATAGACATGATGGCTGCTATTTCAATTAATATTTTCCAGCCAATAAATCTGATTACGCTCAAGAAATAGATAGATCTTGAGCTTGAATGCGGGCAATCAATGGGGGGGGGGGGGGGGTCTGGAAGTAGTGTACCAGGCCTAAAAGTGGCCATACACATAGATTTTTGCCCAATGTGGAAAATTGATCAATCCCTCTCTGATCTGCATCTGATCAGAGATCGATCAATTCATTGATTCCCCCCCATACACTGCACAAGGATTTTCAATAGATTACCACTACACTGTTTGAAGCAGTGAAATGTTATGGGCCAGCGATCTACCACCACGTCCGATGGACCTAAATTTATCATCCGGTTGCAATTTTAGTCAATTTCTCCCGCAAATCACTCGTTACATCACAGATAACCTCCATATTTGATAATGATGATCTTATCTGCATTACAAATTAGGACATGTATGGCTGGTTTTAGTCATGTGATCTGTGATATCACATGACCAGCGGATACTTTGGGGGCGGAGGACAAGCCCACTGTAACTGGGTGGAGAACACACTGATTGCATTTGTAACACTGGGGGACATCAGATGTGACTTTCTTTGTTGCTTGTCAGAAATAAAGTACCGGTACATCTGAACAGTATAACAGGTACAGAATTCTGCAGGTCAGGTGGGAATTTAGTTACAAGTATTTTGCCAATACGGATGCAGGTAGAATGAGGGTAATGGACTGCAAGTCCGTGGAGGAATCTACTATGAATGGTATAACGGTAATAACGCGGGTGACCAATGCACAGAAGGGTGGACACTAATCAGAGTTGCAGAAACTAGCAATAATAATGGTCAGAATACCCAAGTGTGGAGGTATCTCCCATCACCTCATTCTCACAGATCAGAAACAGAATAGAATGAAGCAATTTCTACCTGTTTTAGGCCACGTTTAGCACTGGGAGCAGCCTAATGAGATGGATTTCCAATTAACAACTATCACAACCATTACTGGAATCAGGAAGGCCGATCGGATCAATAACCTCTTCAGAAGAACAGAGAGGAAATGATCTTCCCTGGGCCAACCAGAGCTGAATACATGATGACACCGCTTAAATGAGTGACGGGGTAATGCTGACATCATCCAGCTGTCACTACCATGAAGGAGATGATTGATGAAATCAATACAGCGAGTTATCTCCCCAACTTCTTGCTGTGCTGCTCAGCCAAGTCTCACTATCCTCCACTCTCCTGTGTACAGCGCTCTGGAAGGTATTTCGACTCTACCTACATTGTGCGGAACTCACTTTCTACAGCTCTGGAAGAGGTTAGCAATGGTAGAAGTACAGAACAGTGACAAACACATCAAAAAGGCTTTGGCCAGAAAAATGTAAGACCTAAACATTCCATTAAAACCAAAACATTTCTCATCATAAAACAACATAGCAGGGACATGATAAATTATCAGTTATGTTTATAGCTAGTGTGGTCAAAAACAGCTGTAATGATCTAGACCGGGACAGTGTGTCAGAATTGAAGCTATATAAACATCTGTGGAGTAACTGGAAAAACCTGAGCAGACACTGAAAAAGCACCTTTGGCTGACCTACCATCTACTTGCGTGCTCCACAGACATTGCAGAATAACAAGTCAATTTCTGGTCATTTTGGCACCAAAGGCAAGGCAGGTGTTGCCTCCCTTCCAACCCCTAAACTTATGAATAGAAAGTCTGTAGCCTACACTAATTGGCATTGACAACAATGAGGAATTGATAGGTTAGATACAAAAATATTGTTTTCTCAAGACAAGTCTAATAAAGGGTATACGTATTACCACCAGGCCACCTTACTGGCTCAAACTCACTCAACCCACATAACAAATCCTTCTTATAAATGTTGAGAGATGTGCAGCCACTTTATGACAGAACATGATACTTTTTTGGAATATGGTCTTGGAAATCAAACGTTGCAACAATCAATACAGACCATATCAAAACAATTACAGCTTCATTAGCTCATGAACAGCATGTGTCTTTTATTGTTCTACTAAAAAGCAATGCTCAGTGTTTTGATGGCTTTCAAAGGCTTTTAATGGCTTTCAGGAGAGCTTTGCGTTTTTTGGGCTTTTGCAGGAAGTGGGTGTAGGGAAAGGGCTGGGATTTGCGCTTTTCTTGGACTTCATTGGCATTCAAACGTAACACCAGAAACCGCAAACGACTTCTAGAAGCTGCAGGTTGCTTTTGAGATCAGATGCAATGCTGGGATCTATTGACAGGCTTTTGTGAAAGCCTGCAAACGCTCCTACTAAATGCTAGCATTCACTGTTCTATTGTCATGTTGGCAGTTCATCACTCTGATAAGAAAGTGATCAGATAACCATCTTTGTATGTATAGTACAGCTAAGAAATACAACATTAGCAGCAGAGACATAAGTCTAATATTGTTTCCAGTACAGGAAGAGTTAAGAAACTCCAGTTGTTATCTATGCAAAAAAAGCCATTGAGCTCCACCACTTTCAAACTTGCAGAGAGCTCTGACATCTGAAGCTAATTATCTCAAGTGTCTGGCATTGTATTGTTTGTTTTCCTGCAGAGGATGGGTCAATAGTTCACTGGGCTGATCTGCAAAATCATTTAGAATGCTGAGTAGTGTGTAAACTGCAAATATTAGAGAATGATGCAATGTTATAAAAAACAAACAAAAAACTATGTAACTGAAAATAGAAATATGAGAATATTTTCTTTGCTACTAATATTCTAGTAATTATCCGTACTACACAACCAATTCAGATCATAATTTTTTTTTTGCTTCGCTTCTCTTTCTCTTCCTCATTCTTCTCTTCCTCATTGTTGCTGAGTGACATCCTCTGGCCTTCTGAGACTGCTTGAAGCCTTCCAGCAGCGGGACTGAAGAGACACAGGAGGCTCAATCTTCATGATTCAAACTCTGGCGCCAAACTCATGTGATTATTTGTCTATTAGCAAACATTTACACATGTATCAAATATATCAGTATGGTTTCATTTCTGAGCAAAGTAGGGACTGAATGGCTGTTGATTTAGTTGCCATGACAATCTTTCAACTTTTCCTTCAAATCATTTTTCCCACAGTGTTTTTTTTTTATTTTCTTTTTAACACACCAGCTTCAACTACATCATTCTCTAGGCTCGCCTCATCCACATCCTCCATTTGAACATTTATGTGCTATAAACAGCTTTTATGGTGTTCCAGCAGTTTATCGATAAACATCACCTCGTTTTACCGTTGCTGCTCCTTTCACGGCTCTCTTTTTTCCTGCTTTGTCTCCTGTGTGATCGATAATAATTTAATTACGGCCACATTACAGCAGCTTCATAGAACACAAGGATGCATCATCCACAATCTCGGCTCCTTAAGATGCATCTACACAAACAGCAGAGCAAATTGGACAACAAAAACAATCTATAAAGCCATCGATACACACAGTAAACTCTGCTGATGCATCAATTCCAGTTGCACCAGCATCCCATATCTGTTGATCATGCTTTTTTCTTACACAGGCAAACACAGAACTCCAAGATTTTTAAGAATGAAAAAGGAGAGCAAATACAAAGGAAACACTGACTGAAGCAGCATGCATGCACACACATCCAGTGACAGTCTCACTGGAAGGTTGCTTTGCCTTTTTATTTAATTGCACTCACTATGCACTTGGTGGACCACTGATGAAGCCCATTATGGGCAAAACATGTTAGCAATGTAGAGTTGTTTCAAGCACTTTATTTATTCACTCTGTACTTTCCTTGTGGACCAGAGTACTTTATGGCTAAACGATTACAGATGCCAGGGGACTTCAGTGGTGTACTCCCGGGCTGATTATATAGGGCAGTGATCTGCGAACTTGGCTCTCCAGCTGTTAAGGAACTACAAGTCCCACAATGCATTTGCCTTTATGAATCATGACTGTGGCTGTCAGACTCCCGCAATGCATTGTGGGACTTGCAGTTCCTTAACAGCTGGAGAGCCAAGTTCGCAGATCACTGACATAGGGGTTGATTGGCCAAAACTTGTGTGTAGAGTCTATCTTGAGGCTGTTGACACTGACCACTGAGCCCCTTAGTTTTATCAACTGGTCTACAGTGCGAGGTTTTCATTTATTTATGTGTTCCATTTTGGCTCTTGTTCTCTTTTGTGTAGACTTAATAAAAGTTATGTTTTAAAGGTACATAAAGGGGCTTTTCCAGAATGAAGGTGTAACATACTCACCCAAGAACTTGCAATTTGGACCATCCCTTTACTTGTGACTCTTGCCAATACCTCTAGCCAAGGTACTAATGGTAATGGTGTTCAATACAACACGTGAAAGGAATTTTCACGCGCTGCGCAAACCAACCTTTTGAGAATCAGGGGCTTCCTGGTTATTCAGGTTACCCACTTTTATGTAAATCTTTCTGGTTTCAGTATCAGAAACACTTATATCTATATATTGCTGTATATTGGCATCTAACCGTACCCTTCCAGTGATGCTTAGCCTTGGCTGTTTAGCTATGCATAATTATCCTCCCAGAGCATTCTGGGAGATCAGTTTTATTTAGTACTAGCTTTGGAACTCTCAGCAAATGAACATTCCACAGAGCTGCACCTGCCAGTGGCTGAGATAAATTTCAGAAAGTAAATCTGGGAGAGGAAAGGGTGAGAAAAGATTTCACAAAAGGCAAACATTTATTTTTTATTAATTACATTATTTTTTACTACTGTTCCTCTTTAAAGAAGATCTGCAGTTTCTTGTCCCAAACAAGCAATTTAATTAGCCCTCTTACTGGGCACTATCAGGCACACGTCTAAGTGGTATAATCTGATCCGTTCCTTACACACGGTAACAAATTTATGCCGCAAAATAACATGGCAATGATGCTGCAGTGCAATAAATTAATAACGAGAAGGCAGAGTTTGCTCTGCAGTATTCATTGTCTAAGCGCAATGCATTTGTTTTGCTGCAGGGGAATCTGCCATGCCTAATTTGGCACTAATAAGATTGTTGCCTGTCAGGGATATGCTTAGTGTCTGTGTTATATCAGATACGTATGTTAGATGGCGGAAGAACAGGCGGGTCCCAGGATCCCACAGGAGGAAGATCAGGAAATTGACCTGTGCACTGGGGTATATCTGCAGAATATCAATCCCCACCAGAATACATGGGAATATCTACAGTGAAAGCACCCTAAATAGGTAGATACTGTGATGACTACCTCAACCCACCATAAAGCCATACAGCACTATGCATATACCCCTCACTGCAAGCCATACAGGTCTAGAGTCTGCATATTCCCGGCACTGTATAGCTGGTGTAGCCATGGAGGGAAAAAGTATTCTGCATCCACCACCTCACCGAACAGAACTTGAGTCCCCCATAAACCCTCAGTGTACATCTAGCTCAGGAGTAGGAGGAAGTATTCCACTTATTAGCACAAAGCTATACTGCACCAGATTACTGTATATACTGCTCACTGTAAAGACGGTGGTGGTAGTAGGTACCCTACCTCCTAGCACCCAGGGCTGTGGAGTCAGTACAAAAATCAGACTCTTCAGTTTATGAAATGGACTCCAACTCCAGGTACCCAAATTGCTCAGACTCCTACTACCTTGCAGGACTATGGAGTGGGTACAAAAATCATCCAACAACTTTATTAAACCACCGACTGACTCCAGGAACCTAAAAAATGCTCAGACTCCTCGACTCCGACTCCACAGCCCTGCTAGCACCAAGCCCTGAAAGGAGGAGTTATTCCACCTGTCACCGCATAGATACACATCACTAGACTCCCCAATACCACCTTCATTCTACACATGTTGCGGCCCAGAAGGGAGGAGTTATGCCACAAGTCACCACACAGCTATACATCACTAGGCTCCCCATACCTCCTTCATTGTACACATAGTACAGGCCAAAAGGGAGGAGGAATTCCACCTGTCACCACACAGATATACATCATTAGGCTCCCCATACCCCTTCATTGTACACTTGGTGTCACCCAGAAGGGAGGAGTTATGCCACAAGTCACAAAGCAATTCACCGCTAGACTCCCCATATCCTCTTCATTGTACACATGGTACAGGCCAAAAGGGAGGATTAATTCCACCTGTCACCACACAGATATACATCACTAGGCTCCCCATACCCCCTGCATTGCACACATGGTACAGGCCAAAAGGCCAAAAGGGAGGAGGAATTCCACCTGTCACCACACAGCTATACATCATTAGGCTCCCCATACCCCCTTCATTGTACACTTGGTGTAGCCCAGAAGGAAGTGGGTGTTGCATCTGTCATCATACACAGAACCAGAGCTCTCCACTCACCACTTATGTAAACCCAACACGGAAGAGGAAAGAGGTATTCCATTTCCCAACACACAGCTATAGAGGGGACAGAGCTCTACAGAAGCATCAAGACGTTTCCTTAGATCACGTTGACATTCTTTGATTCTTTCATTTCAGCTACAGAGAAGCCGCAGAGAGAGGATTGATTCCACTCACATCCTCAGATGTGTCACCACACGGAGCTCATCCACAGCACCAGGTCTGCCTCTGATCACTCACATGCCTCAATTCAGCTACAAAGTAGGGATTAAAGATGACTGAATCTCTGATGAGGCAGATCACTGCATCCCCGAAGGGAAACATTAGTGAAGAGAAATAGATCAGATTTCATGAAGAGCCACCTACAGTGGCGACAAAACCCCGCTGACCAATAAGATGTGCTCTAAAATCAACTTCTATTTAAACAGCATGGTGACATAGTGGATAGCACTCTTGCCTTGCAGCACTGGGTCTCCCAGGTTTCTTTCGGGCACTCCGGTTTCCTCCCACATCCCAAAAACATACAGATAGATTGGCATGCCCTTAAATTATAATGAACATAGGACTATGGTAAAGATTAGATTGTGAGCTCCTATGAGGGACACACATATACACACACATACCTACATACTAAAGATTATTATATGGGGCAAGGAGTTGGGCGATAGCGGCTCATGTAAAACTGGAAATGTGAGATTAAGCAGGAAATTGTGATTAAAGCGGGATGGTCACCATAAAAAAACAAATTTCAACAGCAACTGGTCTAAGTGTATTAAATGATAAAGATTATAATCCTGCATTCAAAACGTTTTCTGTTATGGTTTGGAGTTATCACATACCTTAGGAGCACTGGCCCTTTAATAGCCATTGCCATTCAGTTGCATGCTGGGGGTTCTTTTTATCTAAAATATATTCCTCCTCTTCCCTTTATTTCCCTGCCTAGATGCCTAGCTGAAACATGATCCTCTGCTCACTTGTGTTTACAAGCAAGGCTGAGGTGACTCAGCGATTGGAGGAAAAAAAAAAAAAAATTAAGGGAAGAAATGACATCAGAATTTAGCCTCAAACTGGGCAAAAGACATGGTTCCCACCAGGAACATAATTCTCTTAATTTACTATATAAAATTCACTGAAATCAAAAGGTGGACAGTACAATACAGGTGTTATGTAAGTAGATCAAGTATATATCTACTTATATATGTTGTTTTTTTTCCCTGGCATAGTATGGCTAATCCCCTTGCTTTAAGGAGTGGGGCAAAAGCTGGGAAACAAAGGGGTGGCTGGGAAATGAAGGGGTGGAGCAAGAACTTGTAAACGAGGGGGATGGAGGGGGCGGAGGTGATGAAGCAGAGATTGGAAGGGGTGGAGCACATAGCTGGAAAATGAGGGGGCGGAGTACAAAAGTAAGAAATAAAAGGGGTACTCACAGCTTTGGAGGAATGCGGGGATGGGAAATGCAGATAAGAAATCTGAGTGGAGCACATTGCTGGGAAATGACACCACTAAAACAAAAACTGAACCTGAACTTGAAGAGCAGCCACAGCAAGCCTAACTGCAATCCCAGATGACAAATAGGAGTGGAAAATAGCTTCATTACTTTAATACCTCTTCTCTTCTTCTTTATTATTCTTATTGTTATATAAAAATGTACTATTTTGTTAAATAATAAATGCTATTTGCTGTGTTGTGCTTTAGCCAAATAAACTTTGGATTTAGGCTTAGTTCACACATAAATCTGTACATTTACGATCCAATCCAGTCCTGTCAGTTTTGCATCAGTTTTCTATCAATTTTACCTGACTGGACCTTAGGGTTGGTTCACACTTGTTTCAAAACCGTATTCGTGGTTACGGTTTTTTTGCCCTAGACCAAAAACAGAGCCACGGAAACCAATGTTAAAAATAGCAACCGTCTTCACACACTTCAAAAAATGGATCCGTGGTCTCCGTTGTAGAAAACTGAACGGAGAGTCTGGATTTTGCAGATTTTCACGGAGGCCGGATACCCTCAGAGGCAATGAAAGGCAACACAAAAACAGATCTCCCTCTACACAGAGAACTTTGCACACAAAACGAATGCCAAAGCAGATTGCCTACTGCCTGCTCCACCCCTCAGCGTCATCTTTGCGGACCTCTTTATCCAATAGACAAGAAACCTCAGGCAGGAAGGACATGTTTTTGAAATATGTTTAAACAGACTGGAAACGTATGCTGCAAAAGCACAACATTTTGAGAAAAGGATCCGTTTTTAGAAAAACTGATCCGTTGAAAACGCATTCCGATCTGCAACCTGACAAGTGTGGACTGACCCTTAAAGAGAGTCTGAAGCGAGAATAAATCTCGCATCAGACCTCATAGATAGCAGGGGCATGTGTGCCCCTGCTAAAACGCCGCTATCCCGCGGCTTAACGGGGGTCCCTTCACCCCCAAATCCCCTCCGTACATCGGCGGAATCTCTTCCGCATTGGGGCAGAGCTAACCGCCACAGCCCTGCCTCCCGCGCGTCTATCAGACGCGTACCTCCGCCTCTCCCCCGCCCCTCTCAGTCTTCCTTCACTGAGAGGGGTGGGGGAGAGGCAGCGATGCGCCGCTGATAGACACGACTGGAGGCAGGGCTGCAGCCGTTAGCCCTGCCTCCAGGAAGAGCAGAATCTACGACCAAGTTGGTCGATGATTTTGCAGGGGTGGGGGGGTTTGGGGGTGAAGGGACCCCCGTTTAGCCGCGGGATAGCGGCGTTTTAGCAGGGGCACACGTGCCCCTGCTAACTATGAGCTCTGAAGCAAGAACAGTGTCTCTTTAAATGTACACCTTTCATGTGTGAACACACCCACAGCCATAGAAGCACATGTAAAACTGATGCCAATTGTCAAAACTGAACGAACAGGACACCTTTTTTCTGTGTGAACCAAGCCTTACTAACTTTACTCCGGGTTATACAGCAGCCAACTACAGAACATTTGTTTGCTGATTGAACACAGAAAAGAGCCATCCAGGACCCAGGGAACCCAATCACTCCACTCTTCTGTATGGTGAAAGCCAAAAGACAGGGATATTTTGCTTGGCTGATCTAGGTCACTACACCTGGTAACAGCTTGGAGTGTGAGCTCTGATAGTGGTAGGACATGCTCCCTGTCAGCCTGTGCAACAGCATACAGAGGCAGAGGAGTGTGAGCTCTGATACTGGTCAGACATGCTCCCCTCAGCCTGTACAGCTGCATACAGAGGCAGAGCAGTGCGAGTTCTGATGCTGGTCAGACAAGCTCCCTCAGCCTGTACAGCTGCATACAGAGGCAGAGGAGTGTGAGCTCTGATGCTGGTCAGACACGCTCCCTCAGCCTGTACAGCAGCATACAGAGGCAGAGGGGTGTGAGCTCTGATACTGGTCAGACACGCTCCCCTCAGCCTGTGCAGCAGATTGCAGAGCAGTGTGAGTTCTGATGCTGGTCAGACACGCTCCCCTCAGCCTGTACAGCAGCATACAGAGGCAGAGGAGTGTGAGCTCTGATACTGGTCAGACACGCTACCCTCAGCCTGTACAGCTGCATACAGAGGCAGAGGAGTGTGAGCTCTGATACTGGTCAGACACGCTACCCTCAGCCTGTACAGCTGCATACAGAGGCAGAGGAGTGTGAGCTCTGATACTGGTCAGACACACTCCCTCACCCTGTACAGAAGCATACAGAGGCAGAGCAGTGTGAGCTCTGATGCTGGTCAGACACGCTCCCTCACCCTGTACAGCAGCATACAGAGGCAGAGCAGTGTGAGCTCTGATGCTGGTCAGACACGCTCCCTCACCCTGTACAGCAGCATACAGAGGCAGAGCAGTGTGAGCTCTGATGCTGGTCAGACACGCTCCCTTCAGCCTGTGCAGCAGCATACAGAGGTAGAGGGAGTGCAGTGAGTTCTGATGCTGGTAAGACACGCTCCCCTTCACCCTGTACAGAAGCATACAGAGGCAGAGCAGTGTGAGCTCTGATGCTGATCAGACATGCTCCCTCAGCCTGTGCAGCTGCATACAGAGGCAGGTGCAGCAGGTAACACAGTGGCAGGATTCGGTGATACACTTTCCACCTCCCCAATGTTTGGATAGTGTGACTGTGGCTGCCATAGTAACGGGCAATGAACGATGTACGTCCTGTCTCCGGGGGCGACACGTTGCCTGAATCAGCTGTAATTACACTACGCACTAAAAGCACAACATGCAGAGATTTTGTTGCAATGCCGCGCTCTGCTGTACCCCACCAGCCGCTCCGCTAACACTCTGCCAGCCACTAAGTGGGTCTATTGTTCATGTCCCACCCACACAGGCAGCCTCTATTGCTGTAACCTGACAGAGCCCTGTGAGCCTCTGCACAACCTGGTCGGGAACAACAAGGAAACATGTTCCGGTATCGGTTTTGGCCGTCGATAGATTTCAATGAAAACACACAATTGATATTACTTTTTAATCTATGTATTTTAATTTAGATTGAAAGGCATCACAATCTACAGTACTGGATTAAAGAGAACCCAAGGCAGAATTTTTAGATCTTAATAGGACCCAGAGGCATGTCATGTGCACAATGACATGCCTCTGTGTCCTTTTATCGCCGCTGCTAGTCCCCCTGCGCTCTGCTATCCCCCCTGAAAATATAGCCTGGCTAGTGACATTCTGCTTGTCGCAAGCCGTTTTGTTTACATGAGACTTGTCAATCAGCCTCCTCCGCATTGCCGCCTGCATTACAGGCTCCCCCTGCCGCTCCCCGCCTCTGCTAGCTTCCTACAATCAGAAGCCAAGCTGCGACCCAGGAGTACTTCCATTACAGGCTCCCCCATCACTCCCCGCCTCTGCTAGATTCCTCCAATCAGAAGCCAAGCTGCGACCCAGGAGTACTTCCATTACAGGCTCCCCATCACTCCCCGCCTTTGCTAGCTTCCTCCAATCAGAAGCCAAGCTGCGACCCAGGAGTACTTCCATTACAGGCTCCCCCGCCACTCCCCGACTCTGCTAGCTTCCTCCAATCAGAAGCCAAGCTGCGACCCAGGAGTACTTCCATTACAGGCTCCCCCGCCACTCCCCGCCTCTGCTAGCTTCCTCCAATCAGAAGCCAAACTGGAGCGGTGCGGGGGGGCTGTAATGGAGGTGGATATGCGGAGGAGGCCGATTGACAAGCCTCTGGTAAACAGAGCGGCTAGGGGCAAGTAGATTGTCGCTAGCCTGGCGATATTTTAAGGGGGGGGGGGGGGGGAACAGCTGAGCGCAGGGGGGACTAGCAGCGGCATGTCATTGTGCACATGATATGCCTCTGGGTCCCATTAAGATCTGAAAATTCCGCCTCGGGTTCTCTTTAAGCCTGGTAAACACCATGAAATTTTCACTTCAGATTATTTACTTGACCTGAAATATGATCTGAACAGGCAAGACACATGTGGCCTATTGATTGTCAGTGACCAATACCAAGGCCAAAATGAATCTTATTCTCAATCAGAAGCAGATTGGACAAGCTGGAAAATATTGATCAGAATACACGCTTTGTTCCTTAACCTGCTGGGCGGTCTGGACGAGCTCAGCTCGTCCAGTACCGCCGGAGCCTGCCGCTCAGGCCCTGCTGGGCCGATTTGGCTGAAATAAAAAGCAGCACACGCAGCCGGCACTTTGCCAGCCGCGTGTGCTGCCTGATCGCCGCCGCTCTGCGGCGATTCGCCGCGAGCAGCGGCGAAAGAGGGTCCCCCCAGCCGCCTGAGCCCAGCGTAGCCGGAACAAAAAGTTCCGGCCAGCGCTAAGGGCTGGATCGGAGGCGGCTGACGTCAGGACGTCGGCTGACGTCGATGACGTCACTCCGCTCGTCGCTATGGCGACGATGTAAGCAAAACAAGGAAGGCCGCTCATTGCGGCCTTCCTTGTTTATTCTGGGCGCCGGAGGCGATCGGAAGAACGCCTCTGGAGCGCCCTCTAGTGGGCTTTCATGCAGCCAACTTTCAGTTGGCTGCATGAAATAGTTTTTTTTTTATTTAAAAAAAACCCTCCCGCAGCCTGCCTGGCGATCTTAATAGAACGCCAGGCAGAAAACCTGAACTGAAAATTAAAAGTCAAAATAAACATACACAAGTCATACTTACCTCCCGTGTAGTCTACTCCTCAATCTCTTTCTCCTCTCCTGCGTTCTGTTTGTCCACTGTGATCAATGGAATTCTCCGTCCTCCATTTTAAAAATGGCCATTACCCCATAACAGCTTCCTGGTCAGCACACTGTTAAACTGTAACATCGCCCACTTGAGCCATAGGGAAACATGGACACATCAGTTCTCCTCTCAGCTGTAACTGACAGCAACTGATATATAATTGGCAGCAACTGATATATTTCAGTTCTGACAAAATGTTGTCAGAACTGGAAGGGATCACTGTAAGAAGAAAATGGTGAGCTTCTGAGAGGAACTGATGGCAAGGTAACTATGTAATGTTCATTTGAAGTTACCTCATGTGTTTATTTTAAATAATTTTCCTCTGTACAGGTTCTCTTTAAGCATGTCCGGTTCAATCGATATAAAAAATGGAAATATGATCTGAATTTGGAAATAAAAATACATACATGTCCCGGGCTTTCTTCTATACTCAATCGATGGCATATCTGAATATCGATCACATCACTTGCTTGAGTAGAATTTGAAACAAAAACTGCATGGTGTGCATCAGGCATTAGGCCCAGTTCACATTGGACAAAAAAAGATCCATTTAGTCAATCATAACAGAACGATCCCTAATGGAAGTGAATAGATCCTATGTTAATCAATAAAATCCAATGAAGGATGAAGACCGTCACCATCTGTAAATGTATTATTGCTCTTTATTTATAAAAGACACAGACCGGTTGCAACAAAGCATCAGTAGCAACGTTTCGGAGGAGGACCTCCATTGTCAAGCTCTGTCAGTGTCTAACCAGCTAATAGCATTTTTCATCTTATATACTCAGAGTATATAAGATGAAAAATGCTATTAGCTGGTTAGATGGTGCCAGTCTTCATCCTTCTTTGGCCCCTAGAAACATTACAGGTGTACTGTCCATCTCACAACTATTTTCAATAAAATCCAACAACATTTCTCTGTTTGAATGGATACATTCAGTCTGTTCCGCAAGTTTGGGTCTGCAGCGATTTTTCTGGACAGAAAGATGCGTTGTATTGACTGCACGCAAACGGAACGGAGGGTTACAGATGGAAAACTGATGCCTTTTAAAAATGTATCCATGTTACAGATCAGGTTTCTATCCTTGCCAGTGTGAACCGGGCCTTACAGTTAGGGTTGCCAGGTGTCCGGTTTTACACCGGACAGTCCGTTTTTTGTGCGCTGCGTCCAGTGTAAAAAAACATGCTAAACCGGACAATTAAGTTGTCCGGTTTTAGAGCCCCCCCGCAGCGCAGGAGGAGAACAGCGCAGCAGAGAGAGAGCTGGGAGCAGCGGTGGAGAAGGGGGGCAATCTCCCCCCCCCCCCTTCCCTCACCTTAGGGTGCTCTCTCTCCCCCGCTGTCTCCTCCAGGATGATGTGCAGGGCTGGCGGGTGGCTGGAGGCGGAACTTACCTCTGTGTCGCTCCAGCGCCGGAAGTTCGGGTCCCGCAGCCGCTGAGAATCTCATTCATGAGCCGGACAACACTATCAGTCTGAATAGTGTTGTCCGGCTCATGAATGATTCGGATCTTTGATCCGGATCTTTTTTGAGTCGAAACTCAGCGGCTGCGGGACCCGAACTTCCGGCGCCTGCGACACAGAGGTAAGTTCCGCCCGCAGCCACCCGCCAGCCTGCACATCAATATTGGAGGAGACAGCGGGGGAGAGAGACAGCACCCTAAGGTGAGGGAAGAAGGGGGGGGGGAGATTGCCCCCCTTCCCCCCGCCCCTGGCTACCTATTCTGGGCACATATACCCCCTGGCTACCTATTCTGGGCACATATAGCCCCTGGCTACCTATTCTGGGCACATATAGCCCCTGGCTACCTATTCTGGGCACATATAGCCCCTGGCTACCTATTCTGGGCACATATAGCCCCTGGCTACCTATTCCGGGCACATATACCCCCTGGCTCCCTATTCCGGGCACATATACCCCCCTGGCTACCTATTCCGGGCACATATACCCCCTGGCTACCTATTCCGGGCACATATAGCCCCTGGCTACCTATTCCGGGCACATATAGCCCCTGGCTACCTATTCCGGGCACATATAGCCCCTGGCTACCTATTCTGAGCACATATAGCCCCTGGCTACCTATTCTGAGCACATATAGCCCCTGGCTACCTATTCTGGGCACATATACCCCCTGGCTACCTATTCTGGGCATATATACCCCCTGGCTACATATACTGGGACATATATACCCCTGCCTACGTATACTGGGACATATATACCCCTGCCTACGTATACTGGGACATTTACATCCCTGCCTACATATACTGGGACATTTACACCCCTGCCTACATATACTGGGACATATATACCCCCTGGCTACATATATACCCCCTGGCTACATATACTGGGCACATATATCCCTGGCTACATATACTGGGAACACTGGCTGTTTGTCATTATGTGCATTTAGTGGTGAAAAGCTGTCTCTTTTGTGCATTTACTGGTGAAAAGCTGTCTCTTATTATGTGCATTTACTGGTGAAAAGCTGTCTCTTATTATGTGCATTTACTGGTGAAAAGCTGTCTCTTGTGCATTTACTGGGGAAAAGCTGTCTCTTATGTGCATTTACTGGCGAAAAGGTGTCTCTTATAATGTGCATTTACTGGTGAAAAGCTGTCGCTTATGTGCAGTTACTGGTGAAAAACTGTCTCTTATGTGCACTGGACCAGTACTACTGGTGAGGACAGTTAGTGACATGGCTATGTACTCTGTAATGTGCTGCAGAAGATGTCAGTGCGATATAAATACTATAAATTTTTTTTAAAAAAAGCCCATTGCTTAGCCCCACTCTACATAAAAGTGTGCTTCTGACTCCGCCCCTAACTCCACCCCCTGTCCGGTTTTCTCCATCAGCCGACCTGGCAACCCTACTTACAGTTTCAATTTGTTTGCATTTCTTGTCAAAAATCAGAGGGGTATGATCGAAACTTCTGGAAAATAACTGGAAAAAAAACCCCAGAATTGCTGGGATAATTAATAGTTGTCATGCTGAAGTGATAATAAACTACTCACAACAGTCTAAATAAAATAAGACTGCTGAGCTGTTGTGCTTGCCACAAAGTGTAAACCTCAGCAGTCGAGAGGAGGTGGGAGGGGTCAGGAAATTGGATATATGCTCGAGAAGCAACTCCTGCACTTTTGGCAGCAAGGAAATGCAGGACTCCGCAATCCTGATACTTTCAGTGTACTTACTGCAAAAAGTACAGCTGTGCAATGTAATAGAAAACTGTGTACTCTTACTTCATGGAAATTTACTATCAAATACATTAAAAAAAAAAATGAGAGGCTAAATTAGTACTTCAATGGAATGACTTGATAGGCTCAGATGGCCCTAAAAGCATCTACAATAATATGCAGCTTCTATAATAATATTACAATATTCATAGGAGTGTTAGATAATGGTAAATGGAGCGGCCTGGTTTTTTTTGTGTGTTTCTTTTTAATGTCTGCCAGTAGTAAAGATGATGACCTGGAGGCTCACAAATGATTAAAATACATGAACGAATTACACAGCAAATAGCAATCATTTCTTGATTTTTTTTCCTCTAACTACTGTCTTTTAGTGGAGTTCCTCTTTAACATGGCAGCACTCTATCCAGTTACAGCTCTACATATTTCTGCAGCGATAACTGCATTGGCAGCTATATCGTCAGCCAGGTACAGCGAGACTAGGGGGATTTGTATTGCAGCCTTCTCTTGGTTCTGCAGAGATATCAGCCATGCGCAGAGTTCTTACCGGAGAAAGATCTCGCTGTGTCCTCTCGGGTCAGCCATGACTCTGCAGACATAATCCTCCGATCGCCCGCCCTGCACTCAGATGAACGCAATGCGTGTAATTACAACCGTGTACCAGAGCAGAAGCATATTAGCCGCTCGTATTATTAGCAGTCAGAACAGCAAATTAACAAGCGCCGCTTCGTTCCACAGACAGCTCTGCGGATTAATGTACTGCCGTCCACAGATGAGCGATTCCCCAGCAAAGTCTCATCTCCTGTTATAGATTCCCACCCCGCCACCATCAAGCAGAACATTGCATAAGTTGGAGATTCGTCAAGAAGCACGAAGGACACAGAACTCTGATACTCCAACTTTATAGAAAACTTTTTAACAATAGACATCAAACAAGCCCACCAAACATGTCGGTATTCCTCTGATTTCCGGCAAGGCTTAGTTCTAATCTATTATAATCCCCAAGGCGTTCGGTAGGTGTGTCTCCTGCCCTTCTGTGAATGGCCATCACGCTGGTTGGATGGCTCCTTTTATAATAATTCCAGTATTTGTATAGCGCTTTTATCCTGTCGGACTCATGCAGCCACTAGAGCACACTCAGTAGGTAGTAGCAGTGTTAGGGAGTCTTGCCCAAGGGCTCCTTGAATTGCTGCTGGCTTACTGAAAAGAGCCAAGATTGGAATCCAGGTCTCCTGTGTAAGAGGCAGAGCCCTTAACCTCCCTGGCGTTCAGTTGTTGTGGCCACGGGAGGGAAATTTTTGTTTTAAATGTATTTTAAATAGTGTAGCTAGCACTAGGCATGCTACACATGTGCCCCAAGTCCCCCGGCACCGCTCTGGTCCCCCCAATCGCCGCCAGCTATATTTACCTAGCCGCGATCCCGCGAGAGCCGCAATTCCCCCAAACAGCTTCAGTCGTTGCTATGGCAACGATCGGACATGACGTCATCGACGTCATGCGCAGGCCCGATCCTACCCATAGCGACGCCTGAAGGCTATTGGAGAGGCTGCGCCAATGCGGGTCTCGGGTGGAGGTATGTATCAGGGCAGCGATCGGGGGATCAGAAGGTGCCGGCGGCGATCGGGGGACACATGTAGCTAGCCAAGTGCTAGCTACATGATCTAAAACAATTTGTTTTAAAAAAGAACCACCTGGGGCCATGCGATCCCCCGAGCTGAGCTCGTCCATACCGCTCAGGTGGTTAACCATCACTCTGTCCAGCCACTGTTATACTATCCCACAAAGGGATAAGGATAAATGCATTTTCTTAAAGGATGCAGCGTTTCAGCTAATGCATTAATGCTAAAGAGAACTGTAAAGTAAAAACGGGGTTTTTTTTTGGAGGCTTCAGACTCTCTAAAAATCGCATATGGTTTTTTGCACAAGATGCCGGTTTCCTGTGATTTTTCCACATTTTCACAGATTTGCATGAAATGAAAAAAAAAAAAAAGCAAACCTACCATGCGATTTTAAAATGTAGAACCATAGACAATAAGTAATGTCATTGTAATACATTAGATGTGCGGTGAATGCAAAATCATAATTGGGAGTGTAAACAGGTACCAAACTGACTCCCTTCTGACTCCCTTATAAAATGTCAAAACAAAGGCAACACATGGCCATGACAACCTAACATACACGCAAACCAGACCTGCACTCTTTGAATTTATTCCGTGCGAAGATTTTTTTTTTTTTGTTCATAAAGGTTATCATGCTGGGGCTAATCTTTTAGAGCAGATAAACTCTGGGTTTAGTTCCCCTTTAAGGACAATTTAAGGAGAAGCAAACTAACCTATCAGAAAGTTGTTGTTTTTTCTGGTTGTTGAAGGTGACTGGAGCACCCAGCAGAAACCCAGACAAATGTAGAAAAAGTGAATACTCCATGCTGAGATTTGAAGCCTGAGGGCCCTTTCACACTGATGCGGTGCAGTAAATTTACCAAAGCCTAATGTTAATCTATGGGGGGAGTTCACACACCCCATGTTGCGGTACACTGCGCTGGAAGTGCCCTATCTAATGTGTTTCAATACCTACGTCACCGCACGGCTACTGCGGCGACCTGCGTCGGGCCGGTAATCGTGTAAGTCTATGGTAACGCACGTACATTTTAAAAACCAAAAACGCAGTTATCTGGCTGAGACATATACACTTGTTGCTGTATGTTCCATCTCTTATTGCCTGATGAAGCGAGGCCACACCTGCAAAACGTGTTGCCATGATCCTTTGGAGTGTATATATAAAGAAATAAACTTGTTGATAGATAATATCAACCTGTTTTTGTGTCTGCTTAGAGGGGGTAAGTCCACCACGGCCTCTCCTATTTTTTATTTCTTTTTAGCTATTTTTATCCTTTTGGTGCCTCTGTTCATTTACGCAGTTATCTGTGTCACACATGTGCAGAAGCATATTTTAGACATTACCGCTTGTTTTTGGTGGTGCGGCCACCGCACATCTGCAGTATGAAGCCGGCCTCAGACTTCAGCACTACAAGGTCAGAGTGCTAATCACTCATCCAACGTGTGAGAAAACATTTGGATTGTGTGACTTTAGTGATAAATACATTTTCTTAATACACTAAAAGACATACCCTTCCCGTAGATCGAATTCTGCATTCTCTGGTGAAATCTCACCCGTCACTGGGTGTCGGAACGTTGTGGTCCTCGTGTTGTGACTGTGGAGAGAGGAAAAAAAACAGGTGAGCATCAACTTTCTCATGGATATTGTACATTACATGTGAGCAGGAAAGACAAACAGACATGTTTATTCAGAAGATAAGCGAATATACCAACTGCTAACGAATCTCACTAGCTGGTGGTTATAAAGGCCATCAGGCCATATCTGACACCTTCTGCAGTGAGTCCAACACCAAATAGGAGTGTAATATCAAGTTTAGGAGAGGCACACCTTACCGTGGGCAGTCAAGTGCTTACCCTGGATGTAAAAGTTACATCAGTCCAACATATAAGATTTAAGGTCGGCTAGTACACCAATATCAATCTTCCAGGATGTTTTATTCCTTCCTTATTGTAAGCAAAACATGGCAATTGTTTCAGGGCCATCGAGGGTTCCCTTCATCAGATACAGTGCAGACATACCATTGTATGTCTGCACTGTATCTGATGAAGGGGACCCTCTGTGGCCCCGAAACTATTGCCATGTTGAGCTTACAATAAGGAATAAAACATCCTGGAAGATTGATATTGGTGTGCTAGCCGACCTTGAATCTTATAACACCAAATAGGAGAGAAGCGGAGCTGGGTCAAGTCAGTCACTACAGTTTTTTTCTTCAAGCGGAGAGGGGGGACTCCACTTAGGGCCACTGTGAACAGATTGTGATCCCATAAACACCGCAAGCTCCATACACAAGCTTAGCTACCATCGAATGAGTGTGTTTAAAGCGACAGGCACCGTTTGGATCGCAAGTGCAGTACAGAGCCGCTCGTCTTCAGAAGAACTTGGAGATTTGAAGATGCAGCCGGCGGGAGGTTTGAACGAGGGCCAGACAGTGGAACGAGGAGACGCAGACAGGAACGGGAAGGCTCTAAGGGATCCCTCATCTTAGGAGAGTATCTAACTTTTTTGTTTTAATAGGTTACAGCTGTTCTTTCAATCCACTTCAATTTACAATTAAATGTTTTTGTCTCACCAAACATCTGATTGGGGGAAAAATAAATAAATTGAGCAGCGTATGGCTACCTTTAGGGAGGATGTCACGTAATCCTTTGATTTGTCACGTAACAGTGATCTCACAAATACCTGTAATTTGTCACCTTAGCAGTGATGATGTCATAGGTATCCACCTCTTATAACCTTACCCATAATGGCAAATCATTAGTGGCTTTAGGACAGTTAGCAGAAGTAAGATACTGTATGCTCTCTGCCCGCTTCCCTGTGGGTAGGTGTTCCCAATCAAATCCACGCAGGAGGCAAAGCAGCAATTTTGGAGGATATGGTTCAGCTGGTTTGAATATAATGAATTGGCCTATTTTGCCTTCTCTTACATCCACTTAAAGCTCAGCACTCCCTTATTCATAGATAGGTGGATTGACCTTCCACTGGTGTGGAGGGAGTCTTGTGTGAGCAGTCTCTCCTGCTTTGTGCTTTCCCCTCTCTTCCTTCATGCACACCTGAACTGAGGAGGATATGGAGGTGGACATATTTTTTTTCCCTTTTAAACAATACCAGTTGCTGGGCAGCTCTGCTGGTCTCTTTGGCTGCATTAGAGTCTGAATCGCACACCTGAAACAAGCATGCAGCTAATCCAGTCAGAATTCAGACTTGGTTATTAACCTCCTTAGTGGTAATCACGAGTTCAGCTCAGGGTGGAAAAAACAAGCTAGGAGCGGTAACCCCAAGCTGAACTCGTGGTAGCCACCAGGAGGTCATTGCAGAGCAATATGCGAAGCGGGCATTTTAACTCACCTCCCTGGGGATCCTGACATCAGCTGCCATTCTTCTTCCTCTCCTCCGAGGCTCTGCTCCTGCCCGGTGAGATTGCCGTCTGTCGTCATGACGACAGCCGTCAATCTCACTACAGAGCTACAGAGCCATCCAGAGGACGAAGGGAAAACTAGAGCGCTGGACCCCAGGGAGGTGAGTGAGTGCTGCAACTGCTGCAGATCTCCCTAGCAGCACGATTCTTTCCAGGTTTTAGGATCTAAAAGCATGCAAAAAATTGCACTGCTTTTAGACCCTAAAATCCAGAAATAATCATAATGCCAAGGGGGTTAAGGGTCTATGGCTCGGAATATTAGAAACAGAGACTCAGCAGCAGAGCAAGGTCATTCACGAGGCAATCTAGCCAGGTGCCTGGGGCCTTGTGGGTATTGAAATGCCCACCAGCAGCCTTCTCTGCCCTCTCTTCACTACAGCTTACCAAAAACACCACAAGTGGGCCCAAATCTACCACCTTGCCTAGGGCCCTATTACATCTTAATTCATCTCTGCTTAGCAGGACAGCCAGGAATTCTGCAATGTTTAAAGGTGGCCATACACTTATAGATTTGCAGCAGATTCGACCATCAGATAGATTTCTGTCAGATGCCTGTCAAGTCAAATCTGTCTGATGTGTGCCACACACCAGGAACAGATTTCCATAGATTCCAGAATTAAATCTATTGGAAATGGATCTAAATGCATTATTGGACCATTAGATCCAATGTAACTCCATGGGTTATCGATCTGCTGCCAGCAGCAGACTGACCTAGATTTTCCATCCGGTCAGATCAAATCAATCGAAATCGGCCGCAAATTGATCGATTTGATAAAATAGATTTCCGATTGATCGATTCTATAGAATCGATTGATCGCTGAAATTGACCAGTGTATGGGCCCCTTAAAAGGAAATAAACATGCCAGCCTCCATATTCCTCACAGTCCAGGTGTGCTTTCACTTTTCTTCCTACTCTGCCTCTCCCCTTCCCTCTCTCCTGGATAACTAGCTCACTCTACCCAGTGCAGTGGCTTCTTGGACACTGTTCATCATTCCGGGGATGCCTATACTCAATCTTCTTTGGCTTGTGATTGATAGGCCATGCTTGGTTTGTTTTCTGCAAAGTATTGTCCCTGTTATTGTGTATGGAAATTACAAATCTTTAAAACAAATAAAAAAAACTATTTAGCATGTTACATTTTCTACCCAAACTACTAGCAAAACACAATGCACACGACTCCCATCTTCCAATCCTGTCAGTTCCAAGCCATCCTGGCACACTGTATCTGCTCGCTGTCACCCCACCCCAGGAATGCTTCTGCCTCCACAAACCAATCCATCTTCTCCTTCTGCGATTTTGGCTCTTGTACCAGTTCCTTTTCTCTGGACAAAGCACATAGAAGGTATGAAATATTCACAGAGAATCACTTTAAATTATTCACGATAGAGAGAAAGTCAGGTCAGCACTGGCATCGGTCTGCCAAAGAACTGGCAACACCACAAATATATTGCCAGATGACCTGCGATAAGGTGAGGCCTTTAATTCACTGCGCATATATACAGAATAAAAGCAGCAAACAAAACCGGAGAAGTGTTACTGTGCAGCATCTATACATGCAGAATAAGAGCAGATACTGAGAATTACACCTACAACACAGGACAAGATAAGTGCTACTGTGCAGCCTCCATACATACAGAATAACAGCAGATACTGAGAATTACACCTAGCATACAGGACAAGAGAAGTGTTACTGTGCAGCCTATATACATACAGAATGAGAGCAGATACTGAGAATTACATCTACAATACAGGACAAGAGAAGAGCTTTGAGTCCTATGGGAGAAAAGTGTGTTACAAACGTTATTGTATTGTATTGTATAGCTACTGTGCAGCCTCCATACATACAGAATGAGAGCAGATCCTGAGAATTGCAGAAGGCATGCAGGACAAGAGAAGTGTTACCGTGCAGCCTCCATACATACAGAATAAGAGCAGATACTGAGAATTATAGCCAGCATACAGTACAATAGAAGTGCTACTGTGCAGCATCTATACATGCAGAATAACAGCAGATAATGAGAATTACACCTGGCATGCAGGACAAGAGAAGTGTTACTGTGCAACATTCATACATATAGAATAACAGCAGATACTGAGAATTGCAACCATCACAGAGGACCAGAGATGTGTCACTGTGTACCAGTCATTCATACGGAATGAGAGCAGATACTGAGAATTACTTCCAGCGCAAGAAAAGTGCTGATATGCAGCCTGCAAACAAGACTACGAGTAGATTCTGAGAATTATAGCCATCAGAACTGATAATTGGCACATTCTGATAATATCTGGCTGCCTCTCTTGGGTCACTCATTAATGTGCAGAATAGTGAATAGTCCCTGCAGAATGCTGCTCACATTGGAGAGGGTCAGCTGTGCAATGGGGTGTAGTGAGTACTTTCACACACAGTCCTGGATGATGCTTCTTCTGTAGCAGAGGCCTATTACTGCTGCGCTTTCCCTCTTCTCCCTATCTTGGCACAGATACAAATCCCAATTAATGCTTCATAACGATGAGGGCTGTGTGTGGGAAATACAGGGAAGCTGATTCATGTGAAAGAAGATGTATTGTCACTACGAGAGAGGTGAGTGGTTATCTTGAACACCTAACACCTAGCAGTGGCACTGGTTGCAGAGTAGCCTGTCAACCAACAGAAGTGTTAAGGAAGCGCTCTGCCCTGTATAGTGTGTAAAGATAAGCCTGACCTGATGTTAGCTTCATGTAAATCCTCTATTCTATGAATAATGAGTCTTCATGCATTGGGAGGGAAGAGGGGTAGAAAACAAAGAAGGGGGGCTACCACATTTACCTGTGCAGTTTACTTAGGGTTACTCCTTATGTAATGCTAGATTCAAGATTAGTCATAAAAGCAGGAAATTGAGGAATCGAGTGGAACAGCTACTGCACAGGACTGGTTTATTTCCAAGCTATGTGGAGTCAGCAAAACATTTGCTTCAACTCAAAATAATTAGCATCTTATTGACTATCTGTAAATAAAACTTTCCACCAGATAGGGTCACCTCCCTTAAATGTTATAGATTAACAATAAAGAACAAGTTCATAGTCCTGTTCCAGTCTGCTCCAGCCAACAGGATAAACAATACTGCCCCAACAGTAATTCTGACTTACGTTTTACTCCCCATTTCTACTTTAATTCAGCAGTTAATATCTGTGTTCACCAAACGAAATATTAACTTCTTCTGTGTTAGTGGGGGAGCTCACTCCTATTCAATGGCTTTTCATGTATTATAAAGACACTCCAAAGGTGCTGCTAGCTTAAAATCTGGTACCGCCGATAAAACAATAACCTGCAGGTAAAGGGACAAAAGCCCTACATGTGATAGGGGGTTTGTCACTCATACATAGAGGCATTAGCTTTATATCAATGCTGATAGCGTCAGCATTGATGGCTCAGTGGATCAAGCCACAACAATAAGGTGTAAGGAAGCATTGTTCACCCCAGACTCCAAATATTAACAAAAATAAAAAAGCATGCTAGACTGATGCATTTCACAAGGATCGCCCTCACTTCTTCAGAGATAAGTTGATATGGCCATATCAACTCGTCCTCTGAAGAAGCAAAGACGATCCTCATGAAATCAAGTCAAGTCTAGCATGCATTATTTTTATTAATAAATATTTAAAACTTCCTATTGGTGCGGTTGTCTGAAGCACTGCCTTGTAGGCCTGAAAGATGAATCGAATTTAAACCGATATCACGATCACCAGGATCACAATTTCGGAATTGTCAAAGCAGCAATTATCGCGATCACATCATTTCCACATGAGGAAGTTTGAAGAAGTGGCTTCAAACTTCCTCAAAGTCCCGACACGTGTGGCCCACAGCGTTGGACATACCGTCAGCACGAGTTCAACGCTGTCCATCCCCTTGGCAAAACTCCGGGTTCCTGTATGTCACATGACATACAGGAAGTATTCCATGCATTAGAGCCAGGACTCGTGCTTGAAGCTATGTCCAGAACTGATGCAGCATGGGGGACAGAGTGGGCACAGAGAGAGACACAGAGAGAGAAAGAGAGTCGGCACAGAGACACATAGGGGGCAAGAGAAAGACCCAGAGGAGGCATAAAGAGGCAAAGGGGACACAACGAGAGACGGGGACAGAGGGGGAACAAACAGGTGCAGAGGGGGAACAAAGCTTCATTTGAAGGAAATCGTGAATCGAAATCGCAATTTCAGACAGAAATCGCTCAATTCAATTTTTTCCTAAAATCGTTCAGGCCTACTGCCTGGGACCATTTGGTAAACAGGAACTCCGCTTCCATTTTGAGTCCAGGGCAAACAAAACTTCCTGATTGCCTTGGAAACAACGATCCTGTCATCCCACAACTTATCAGTGGTTTGTCCACCGAAGCTTGATCCACTGAGAAGTCAATCTGTGTTTGTCATCTTCTTTTGATTCACTGAGAAGTTAATTTCAGTGTTTGTCATGTTCTTTCTGTGAATATTACTTCTGTATATTTTATTGCACTGTTCTGCTTTTTTTGGAACACTTATAAACTAGATAAGCTGGCCGTCTGTGTACAAACAACTCATGGAGACTGTTGTGCTACCTGGTGTGAGTGAGACTGCACTGTGGTAACAGCGTCTGTATGCTTGGGTCCAAGTTCACTGCTAATCTGTATGAGATTGCATCGTGTGGCTGAGCCCTCATGTTCTCTGTAATTAAAGCAGATGGCTGGCAGAGAACAAGACTGCCAACTTGATTGCATGCAGACTAGTGTCAGAGTGTGAAAGCTATTATATCTGACATAGGAAGGGACAGGGCTCCTACCCAGCAACAGGTGGCCAATAGAACACAGGAAGTAGAGACCTCACTTTGCCTAGGCACACATAGGAAGTATGGAAGACTCCTGGACACCTGGACACATGCAGGGATTAGAGATCACAGTTTGCCTAGCTACAGTAAATAAAAATCTCTCTTTGCCTAAGCACACAGTGTAAGTAGAGAATATTTTTTGCCTAGACATACACAGTAAAGAGATCTCGCTTTGCCTAGATACACAGGAAGTAGAGATGTCTGTTTGCCTAGATACATAGGTAGTAGAGATCTGTTTGTCTAGACCAGGCATGGGCAAACTCTGCCCTCCAGCTGTTACGAACTACAAGTCCCACAATGCATTTGCCTTTATGAGTCATGGCTGTGGCTGTCAGACTCCTGCAATGCATTGTGGGACTTGTAGTTCCTTAACAGCTGGAGGGCCAAGTTTGCGCATGCCAGGTCTAGACACAAGAATTTGAAATCTCTTTTTGACTAAGCACACAAGAAGTAGAAATCTATTTATTTTTTTTGCCTAGACACACATGAAGTAGAAATCTCTCTTTCTCTGCCTAGACACAGGAAGGAGAGATCTTTCTCTGCCTAGACACACAGGAAGGAGAGTGGTCTCTTTGCCTAGACCTAGACAAACAAAGTAAAGATCTCGCTTAGCCTAGAAACGAACAAAAAAAAAAGTATCGCTCTCTTTCTTCCTCACACCTACCGTAAGTAGAGATGAGTACTCTATGCCTGGACACACAGGAAATGGAAACCTTGGTGATAATATTAGATGTTGCTGGTTACTGAATGACATGAAGTGGGGCTCTATGACAGAACCACTTTATAAATGGGTCAGAGAAAAAGGTACAATCAGCATTTATCAGCAACTCACGCTTCACAGTTCTGCAAGGATTACACAGATGGGAGGAGGGTGAATCCAGACTTTCTGCTGCTACATTTACTATTAACAGCACAGAACTATTATTATGATTTAACTATTCTTATAATTCACTGCGGAAGACTCCTCGGCAGCTCAGCAAATCTGCTGTGCCCAGGAATGGGCAGATGGTTGGCATGCACTGCCATAACGCCAGGCTGTCAGTGTGCAGGCTGAGAAATACGAGAATATTAATGATACACGTACAGCACCGAACAGTTCCCCTAGTAACGATGAAACGGAGGACAGCAACGTGAAACGCAATTAGGCTAATACATACACCCACACACGCATCATACATAACACATCATATACATATATACACAGCTATTCCATGCCATTTGTTCTTTTGGCGTCCCTTTTCCTAACTTCAGACACGTTCTCAGTCCCTCTCCTTTATAAAGCCACAAACAGTTCTGGATAATAAATCCCACAAAGTGCAGGTTTGGTTTCTGGTAATTTAAAGGACAACTGTAGCGAGAGGTATACGGAGGCTGCCATATTTATTCCCTTATAAGCAATACCAGTTACCTGGCTTTTCTGCTGATCTTCTGCCTCTAATGCTTTTAGCCATAGACCCTGAACAAGCATGCAGCAGATCAGATGTTTCTAACATTACTGTCAGATCTGGCAAGATTAGCTGCATGCTTGTTTGTGGTGTTATTCAGACACTACTACAGCCATATAGATCAGCAGGGCTGCCAGGCAACTGGTATTGTTTAAAAGGAAATATGGCAGCCTCCATATTCTTCTCACTACAGGTGTCCTTTAAAGGAAACATCCAAGCTCCCTAAAAAAAAAAAAGAAAAAAAATCCACTTACCCGGGGCTTTCTCCAGCCCCTGGCAGCCGTATTGTGCCCTCGCCACAGCTCTGGTGCCCCCCGTTGTCTCACGCTGCAGAAGCCGACCTGGAGAGGCCGGCTTCTTCTGCGCTCCACCGCGCGGGTCACGTGGTCCGGCCGACATCATCAGCATTGTACTGTGCAGGCACAGAAGAAGCCGACCAGGAAGCCGACCTCGCCAGTTCGCCTTCTGCAGCGCGGGACAAAGGGAGGCACCGAAGCTGTGGCGGGGGCACAGAACGGATGCCAGGAGCTGGAGGAAGCTCCGGTGGATTTTTTTTTAATTTTTTTTTTTTTTTTTTATCACTTAAAGAGACTCCGTAACAAAAATTGCATCCTGTTTTTTATCATCCTACAAGTTCCAAAAGCTATTCTAATGTGTTCTGGCTTACTGCAGCACTTTCTGCTATCACAGTCTCTGTAATAAATCAATGTATCTTTCCCTTGTCAGACTTGTCAGCCTGTGTCTGGAAGGCTGCCAAGTTCTTCAGTGTTGTGGTTCTGCTATGAATTCCCCATTCTAGGCCCATCTATGCACACTGCCTGTGTATTATTTAGATTAGAGCAGCTTCTCTCTTCTCTCTTATCTTTTACAAGCTGGATAAATCGTCCTCTGAGCTGGCTGGGCTTTCACATACTGAAGAATTACAGACAAGGGCAAAGCTGTTTGCAGGAGAAAAAAGAGCAGCCTCACACTTCAGTGCATGAGAACTGCAGGGAGAAAGAAACACACAAATGATCTCTTGAGATTCAAAAGGAAGGCTGTATACAGCCTGCTTGTGTATGGTTGTATTTTCTATGTGTGGACATACAGTACATCAACCTACTTCCTGTTTTGGTGGCCATTTTGTTTGTTTATAAACAAACTTTTTAAAACTGTTTTTAACCACTTTTAATGCGGCGAGGAGCGGCGAAATTGTGACAGAGTGTAATAGGAGATGTCCCCTAACGCACTGGTATGTTTACTTTTGTGCGATTTTAACAATACAGATTCTCTTTAATGCTAAAAAGAGCAAAACCCATAATGCATCACTCCAGGAGAGAGCATAAGGTCAAGAAAACATTTCCTTGTGATCCAGGTGCACATCCAGAGACGCTGATGGTTCAGGGGTCTCTATACCATAACCACTTAGCAACTTCTGTCACGCTACGTCCGTTTATAAACACCTGTAAACACATGTAAACACTTGGTTCTGTTTTCTATTTGTAGAAAACAGAGTTAGTATAGCACCATCTTGTGGCCGAAAAGTAAAACTACTTCCAAATACACCATTATACTGTACATTTACCATAAACAAATAATGAAAATGTATTTAATTTTTCTAACTCCTTCACCCCAACCAAAAATAGATTATTGCCATACATTTACTAGGGACACAATTTAAACATTGTAATAACCGGGACAAATGGGCAAATAAAATGTGTCTGTTTTATCTACAATAGTAGAAATCTGACAGAAGCGACAGGTTTTGGACTAGTTCATCTCTTCATAGGGGATTCTCAGGGATTTATTTTCAAAAGCACTTAGTGAATGGCAGTTGCTCTGTCCAACTGCCAAAAATCTGTGTAGCAAGCAGGGAAGCTGGCCAGCATCATTGTTTAAATCCTTTTTAGGAAATATCTTTATAAAGAATAAAAGCCTTGCTGAGAATTCCCTATGAAGAGATGGACTAGTTCAAAACCTGTCACTTCTGTCAGATTTCTACTGCCTACTGTAAGTGACACTAACATAGGTGAAAAGTAATTTACGGCTCATTTTACTCTGGAAAAAAACATACTACTTATTTGTTTGTGTTTGCTCATGTTTTACATGTTACAGTTTTTCGCCATAGTACCCCTTTAACCACTTGAGGACCACAGTGGTAAACCCCCCTAAAAGACCAGGCTATTTTTTTCATAATTGGCCACTGCAGCTTTAAGGCCAAGCTGCAGAGCCGCACAACACAGCACACGAGTGATCCCCCACTCCCCCCCCCCCCCCCCCCCCCACCAGCATAACTCTCTGTTGGTGGGGTCTGATCGCCCGCCAGATGTTTGGTTGTTGTTTTTTTCTAAATATTTGTTTATTTTTTAAATGTTTTTTTATCTGGAATCATACAAATTCCCAACTTGGCCTAATGAGGGGAAGCTACTCTGAAATAGCTGTATGGCAGTTAGATACATGTTAATAAAAGGAATGTGTAATTAAAGGGAACCAATACACTGTAGTGAAAGCAATACTGAAGTGGTTATGTTAAAATAATTCTTTTTCATATTCTGAAACCTAATTTCCTGGCTGTCCCGCTTCTCTTTTGGCTATATTATCAGTGTCACATCTTACATAAGCAGGCGGCCAGTGATGACCGAACACCTGAACTGCATGCTGGTTCCGGTCAGCAAAAGAGCCAGGCAAATGACCTTTCTAAACTAAAGTTTCTCAACAAACACGCTGCAAATAGAAAAATACACAACTCTACTTACTTATTATTACTAGTCTAATTGTGACTGTCAGGTTGAAGGAAGGATTCCTTGGAGATTATAACTGCTTTTGGTCCAAGGAGTACACAGGGGAGGGAAGAGCAAAATCCGCTTCCTCGGAAGGACATCTGGTAGAACTGTGCTCATTCTCCTAATGGCCACAAACTGCAATGCATTCTCTGTTCTTTGTAAAAGAAGCAGCTGAGTGTGCAGATCTGTTGCTCCCCTGTGGATGCCTTCTCTTCTCCTCCTCCCCCCCCCCCCTTTTCATGACTTTGGAGGTTGCCATCTGACCCATATTGATCCCACTATAGACTTACCCACAAGCGAAAGTGCAGAGTCACCAACGCAGATACCTTTAGGCTGAGTGCTTGTTACATACATACACAGGATAATCAATAATGTCTGTCATATAGGAAAACTGCTGCAACCAAACAGTAAAAGGGGTAAAAAAAAACAGATTACTGCAAAAGTCTTCAGTCCTCTGTTTGGGTCACATCAGAATATAGTGGGGGCTGCTGAGAGGTTAGTTAATCATTAGTTGTGCTATTGAAGTCAAGTGCAGCACCCACAGTAATGGTACATGCACATATGCAATAAACATTGCCTGAAACAATTGTTTCAGACGATAATCGTTCTGTGTGTACAGTGCCTGCTGATCAATCATGTGCGCGTGTTGACTCATTAAGAATCCTTCCTGTTGGATCCTTACCGACCCCTGATGCCTGACCAATCACATTGTTTCTACCCCCCACTGATGGAAGCCAATCCCTTGTGCGCTGATTATCGTCCCCCAAGCCACCCCCTTCCATAGCAACAGAACCCACCGCTAGCCTCAAGGCTAGGAATGTGTCTGTACAACATCGTTCTCCAAAGTGTCGCCCAAGGGATAGTTTCCACATTCCCAAAGGGGAGGAACAATTCTTGTACAGTATGTGTGTATGTAGCTTAAAGAGAAACTCCGACCAAGAATTTAACTTTATCCCAATCAGTAGCTGATACCCCCTTTTACATGACAAATCTATTGCATTTCACAAACAGACCATCAGGGGGCGCTGTTTGACTGATATTGTGGTGAAACCCCTCCCACAAGAAGCTCTGAGGACCGCGGTACTCTGGGCAAACTGCCACAATGTAACAATGTTCACAGACAGGAAATAGCTGGTTACAGCTGTCTGTAACAGCCAGAACAGCTAGAACCAGCTACATAACCTGCCCACAGTAACAATGTCACCATGTAATACATGTCAGAATGTGAATCTGGGAGAGGAAAGATTTTACAATGAGCAAACACTGACTAAATCATTTATACATAATTATTGTAAAAATGAAGCACTTTTTTTATTACATTATTTTCACTGGAGTTCCTCTTTAAGAGCAAGAACCTCAAGGAACGAGAAAGATGCAGATTCTGAACAGTTCTATGGACAAAATCTTTCAAATAACGGCCTTGTAAGGTAACATTTTAAAAAGTCTAACTAAAGAGAATGGGCAATATGTTGAGCTGCTTAGTAGATGTAGGACATTTTGAATTTACTTGTACTTCAATGAAGATGTGAAAACACAGAACGCAACAAACATGCTTCCTATAGGACATCACACCTTCTCTATTGTTGCTAAATATGACATAGAAGTCCCTGTTGCGTCGCCATGGGATACACCGCCTCTCTGAACATAAACAGCTGCCATTCGTCACATGACGCGACTCATGTGACCCCATCACAGCCCAGAGGACTTGTTGCTTCCTGCCGAGCGTCAAATGAGGTGAAACAACCAATTACAGAAATCGATGGCAGCCAATTCTCGGCAAGTGAACCCTGAACAGCTTAAAGGGCCAGCTGGCTAATGTGCAAACATTACAAATATTCTGGAAAGGCTGCAGGAATTAGTTGTGCTGAAAATATCTGAGATGCAGAGGAGATTTTACGGGAAACCTCAGCTGCAAAGAAATTAGACTAGGATTTATCAAATAGGGAAAACATAAAAAGGGACAATCCTCCAATCAGAAGAGAGATTTTCAGTCATTTATTTCTTACAGGAAACCCGAGGTAAGAGGGATATGAAGGCTGCCATATTTAATACCAGTTGCCTGGCAGCCCTCCAAGATCATGCGTCACCAATACTTTTAGCCATAGACCCTGAACAAGCATGCAGCACGTCAGGTACTCTGACTCAAGTTTTACTGGATTAGCCATATGCTTGTTCCAGGGTTTTTACTAAGACACTACTTATGCCAGAAGATCAACAGGGCTGTCAGGCAACTGGCATTGTTTACAAGGAAATAAATATGGCATTCTCCACATCCCTCACACATTATGTTCCCTTTAAAGAGAATCTGTACTCTAAAATTCTTACAATAAAAAGCATACCATTCTATTTATTATGTTCTCCGGGGCCCCTCTGTGCGGTTTCTGCCACTCCCTGCTGCAATCCTGGCTTGTAATTGCCAGTTTTAGGCAGTGTTTACAAACAAAAGACATGGCTGCTAACCAGAGTGTGATAGTCTGAGAGGAGCTCAGTCTGTGACTCACACAGAGCCTGCAGGGGGCATGAAGAGGGTGTGTATAGAGTCTATCCCATCACAAGCAGCACAGCACATTCCTGCCAGAGTCCAACAAAGCCGTCAGAGGAACGAAGATTAGACTATAGAACAGAGATAATACAGCCACTGTGCAACTAGGAAAGGCTGCAGTAAGACAGACCACATTAGAACAGGTATAGGAACTTAAAGGATAGAAGAAATAAGGTTGAAAATTTTGTTGCAGAGTCTCTTTAAATAAATACACTGCAAACAACATACCCCCAACCCAAATATCTTGTAAAGCTAGACCCACAGATAGATCGATTTACATTTTATACAACCTGCCATTTTTAGCCAGATATTTCTGCAAAATACAGTAAGTACAATAGTGGGCCTATAATACAGCAAAAGCATCAAAGTTTCCATAAAAATAGATGAAACTAATAAAAACATGGAAATTTAAATCTGCATATTTTTGCATAATGGCAAAATTGTGCATAATTGTAAATAGGAGCCAAACCATAACAAAAGCTTATTTTCCCTGTTAAAGAGACACTGAAGCGGAAAAAAAATGATATTATGATTTGTATGTGTAGTACAGCTAAGAAATAAAACATTAAGATCAGATACATCAGTGTAATGATTTCCAGTACAGGAAGATTTAAGAAACTCCAGTTGTTATCTCTATACAAAAAAGCCATTAAGCTCTACGACTTTCAAAGTCGTGGAGAGGGCTGTTATCTGACTTTTATTATCTCAACTGTTAGTTAATTTTTTACTTTTTCTCTGCCAGAGGAGAGGTCATTAGTTCACAAACTGCTCTGAAATAATCATTTTGAATGCTGAGTGTTGTGTAATCTGCACATATTATAGAATGATGCAATGTTAGAAAAAACACTATACACCTGAAAATAAAAATATGAGAATATTTTCTTTGCTGCTAATCTTCTAGTAATTATTCATAGTACACAACCAATTCATTATATCATATATATTTTTTTCGCTTCAGTGTCTCTTTAAGTCTATTTTTCATAAAATAATGCCCTTGCTAAATGTCTAATGGCAATAACAAATTATACATGTGGTATAACAGCGATTGTATACATTTAATTGCACCTCATCATGCCTTGCATGAGCAGCAGTAACGGAGTGCAATAATCACAAACTAATGAGATGGAGCCCCCCGGCCACTGTCCCATCAATGGAAAATGAAAACCAAGACACAGATCTCTCCCTGATGGAATCTGATCCCATACACCGCAGGCTGATTCCAGATTGATTTTGGAGACACCCTCATGCAGGTAAAATACTTTACCTGTCCGCTGTCACATGCCATGGTGCCCATACATCTTCTGCATTGCTGCCCCTGGTGGCTATGAGCATATAGCATGTGAGGCAGTTGTGATGTCACACGTGCCCTGCGTGCACTAGCCTGCCAGCCACGCAGGGCGGCAATGTGGAAGAAGTATGGGCCCGTGGTGGGTGACAGTGGACAGGTAAAGTATTTTACCTGCATGAGGGGGTCTCTGAAATCAATCTGGAATCGGCCTGCGGTGTATGGGCTCAGATTCCATCAGGGAGAGATCTGTGTCTTGGTCGAATCTGCCCACCTTTCAAGAACATCCATTTGGCCTGGTATAATTACCCAAATAATAGAGTTGGGAATGAGAATTAGGGTGTACAGTATATACACTACTCGATTTTCAGCATCGATATCTGGCTTATTCATAATGATCGAATCTGGCAGATATCAATGCAGCAACATGGCCGATCTATTGTTTCAATAGATTTGCGGGCAAAATCGGCCTAAATGATTGATTAGGCAGGTGGTAAAAGCATTCGCTTTCCCAATGGACCCCTGGCTGGTCTTCCCCTGAGTAGTGTACCCGCCTGGGCCGTGGTGAGTATTGCAGGCTCACCTGTCATGCCAGCACGCCTCCTCCTGTTTGTTTTTTAGCATCATCACTGCGAGGGCCTCTAAGCTGGAATGCACACTTAGGGGAAGGAGGGGGCGGGGCAAACGACTTCCACTAGAATTCATGACGAAATGTGTCTGTAGTGTGTGCATCTGATGGTTAATCTGGTGGCCATAACAATGCATCGGAGTAAAGGTACCCATAAACGGTACCAATTTTTTCACCCATCACGATTGAATCGTATAGAAAATTTGCAGTTTATAAAGGCAATCGATAAGGAACGATTCTTTGGTTGATTGCTAAACAGGATAAAATCAATCCGAAAGTTGAATTTTATGATCGAATTTGAAAGATAAAAGAATCGTTCCGTTAATGTGAACAATCGATAATTGCCTTCCAATTATTTTCGAGCGTAAAAATCGCACTGTAAGATCACATTTAGTGAAAAATTGTACCGTTAGTGGGCACCTTTAAACCTACAGTTGAGTAGGGTTGGTCAATGGGTAGCGAATTAATCTGGCCTGTATGCGACTTGGAACTGGGCTAATGAAAAACAAAGTCAGCCAATTCCAATTGGCCCAATGGCAAGTTGCATACAAGGTGCATAAAACTTGCACAAGAGCATGGTGGAATTATCCTCATCTCCCGTGGCATAGCAATAGCAGAAATGCAGAGATTTAGACCACACCAGGGCCCCTGAACCAGAGGGGCCCTCCTTCATTCAACTTATTAGCTTTTCATGCTATGCAGGTAATGAACACCTCTATATGTGTATTGCATCGTGGTAATACTTAAAGGAATACTATCAATACCCAAGTGTTCTAAAATGACAATGTACAAATAATGTCTAAGAATCTGTGTAAACATTTTCCTACTTTTCATGTTAAATATCAGAGGCAAAAGCTGTAAGTTATTGAGGGTAGGATTTAGCTATATTGGGACAAATCAATTGCAGAAGGGGTGTCTGCTTCAATGCACAGCCAGAGTTGCATATCAGACTACAGAAAGCAAATATCAAACATATCAAACTCTGAAAGCAAAAACAGTATGAAAAGCTGTGACAATTCGTTACATTTCCTCTGCTCTCTTCAGACACGTCAGTCAGAAACACAGGACACAGAAGCTGCAGCTGTTGGGAGCTCTCTCTCTCTCACACACAGAGTTACACAGAGTTAACTGATCAAGTGTGAGGGGTATTTCCCCTCTCCTCATGGCTCAGTCTGCCATCAGTTCTGGCGTCAGTAAAGTTTGAAAGTTTTTTGATAACAGTAAACAAAGAGGTTGCTACTAAAATGTATACACCAGTACTTAGCAGCACTTCCCAAACAATTCCTGTGTCAATTGAAAAAAATATGTGAATCGATAGTATTCCTTTAAAGAGGAACTTCAGCCTAAACAAACATACTGTCATTAAGTTACATTTGTTATGTTAATTAAAATAGATAGGCAATATAATCTCTTACCCACCCACTTTTAAAAGAACAGGCAAATGTTTGTGATTTAATGGGGCAGCAATCTTTTTGGTAAAAGCAGGTGACAGGGAGCATGAGACAGTTCCAACTGTCCTGCGTCCTGTTCACCCCTCCCAGCTGCACGCGCTAGGCTTCAAATCTCAAATTCAAAATGTGAAAAAACGTATCTGCGCCAAAACAGAACGAGATCATCATCAGAAATCCCATCATGCTTAGCACAGCATCAAGGGAAAATGTCTGGGCAGTTTTCTTTGATGGGGCGGGGCTTAGCCTCTGTGCAGCTAAAAATGAGGCTTGGGTAAGAAAAAAAAATTCTGATGCTGTGAAACTGTTCAACATCAAGACTTTCAGTTCTGCTGAGTAGATTTTTAGTCTGGAGGTTCACTTTAACAAAATGATGTTTCCTTACTGTGATTACACTTCTCTGACACTGCAGCTGACCCTGGTTGGTTTGGGGGCAACATATCAAGAGTGCTTGGGGCCCCATGTAAAACTCGCACTGGGGCCCCAAGCTCTATAGTTATGCCACCGATTATCTCCCTGGCTCTGCTGTTGAGCTGCTCAGTGTGGGTGGTTATGTGGTTTGCAGAGTATTTGGCCAGCATGTCTGTTTGAGTGCTTAAAGTTTATTTTCCTGGCACAGGGTGATGTATTTTAATTTGTTTTTTAATAAGTCACTGTTATTTGCTGAACACTGCTTTTTGTAGACTGTCATAAAATGTGTTGTTTTTACAAGCTGATGGGCGACCCCGTTTCAATATTCCTGTCAAGCTTTTTCATGAACGCTGGAATATGGCGTTAATGTAGCGAGACAATGAAGAACGCTGATCACTCGGGATAATCTTGGGATTTTTAAAATCTTTCTTCTTGTTTATTGTGTAGAAATGTGTTTTCCTTGCAGGTGACAACAGCAGAGGAGTTTACAAGGAAAGATCATCAGTTAAAGCTCTGCTGGAATTTACACCACCTGCAGTGACAGCTCATGTAGCTGCAATCTGTTACATCTCACCACCAATATAACATCTATCCAGTAATGATAGACCTCTCTCCTTATGTGTGCAGCCCTTTCAGTTATCTCCAATAACCACAAACCCTGCCTACCATCACATCACCAATATTGCCTGCTAACAATAACCCCCTCATTTTCATGTGTTGCATCTCATGCCCAATATAATATCCAGTAACCACACCCCCTCCTGTCATGTGTTGTATCTCATCACTAATATAATGTCCAGTAATCGCACCTCCACCTGTCATTTGTTGCATCTAATCACCAATATTCCAGTAACCACACTTCTTCCTGTCGTGTGTTGTATTATCACCAATATGTCCAGTAACCACACCTCCTCCTGTCATGTGTTGTATCTCCTCACCAATATGTCCAGTAACCACACCCCCTCCTGTCATGGGTTGCATCTCCTCACCAATATGTCCAGTAACCACACCCCCTCCTGTCATGTGTTGTATCTCATCACCAATCTGTCCAGTAACCACACCCCCTCCTGTCATGGGTTGCATCTCCTCACCAATATGTCCAGTAACCACACCCCCTCCTGTCCTGTGTTTCTCATCACTAATATAATGTCCCACACACTGATATTGCACACAACTAACTCATTTAAATATTGCGCACCCAAGCAAAAGCGTCATCATGAACAACATGTCCACATTCAGTAGAACAATGTCGCTCAAATGACATTGTACACAAGTGGCTGACTGCACGATAGCTGCCCAACAGTTGAACCGCTAACTAGATTGTGCATATTGCCCGATATCGGTTACTTGTTTGGCTACATTTTTTAACACAATCCTCATCCAACACAGCGAAACCTGTTCTTTGTTAGACGTTTCAAACGACTTCAGTTTATCATTTTGTACAAGGCTATACAGAGATCACAGATAGTTAAGATTCATAGTAGTGGGTAGTTTGGAGAGTGGAGGTGGAGGAATGGGAAGTTGTTAGGCCAGTAGGGGAGCAGCTACAGCAGTGGTGTAATTGGCATAGAGTTTGCTGGTAAAGTTGTCTTTATTTTTTCATAAACAATAAGACAGTTGAAGTTCCTCTGATCTCTGCAGTGGGAGAAAAATAACTAGTGGATTAGAAATGCATTATTGATTAGCGAAGAACATGTCTGAAAAGTGGATCTCCAGCTTCACAAACCCTACAGGGCGTAGCAGCCTCATTAGCTCCCTCCATATCTCCAGAATCAATACTAACTCAATGAGAAGACTTATAGAATTTATTTATTGGTCGGCAAAGTCAATCTGACACGGCGGTGTGTAGAACACGAAGTTGTCACAAAGCTGCCAATGAGAGAAGCGCTCGGTTGTGACTCTCCGCTAATTGCATCAAGCGTATCAAAACAGTTTCTCAATCTAAATGTAAATGACAATTTACTCCGCATTATATCAGATTAGCAGTAATTCACCTCTGATAGTGAGAGATGCTGCTGCCAAACACAGGCCTGGAATGTATAAGAGAAGGGATGGATGCCGCATCACCCGCAGCCTATGCAGAGGAATGCTGTACAGGGATTATTTATGAGATATATTCATGGAGCAACAATAAACTTTGTGGTTATTTAGTGCCGTCATTCTTTTGGTTATGGCTGCTCATCTCAAAGCAGTTATTGTGTTTATGAAACCACAATGTAGAAAGATTCACTTGAGAATTGCAGGAATATCGCAATGTTCCTTTCTGGCTGGTGATCAGGGGGTCCTTAGCAACCTCTTGTTGGATCCACAAACATACGTAGTGAAGATCATCAGCCTTGCTTAGCATTTTTGTAAGAAGGCTTTTTGGTCTCTTTCAGCCCCTTTACACACTCCTAGGAGTTCTGGTTCACCATGAGCTTGCTGGGAATCTGCAGCCTTGCATAGCACATAACACCAAGATTTATGTGTAATAAGTTCTTGCTGTCATAATCGATACACAGACAAACCAGAGTGTAGAGTCTTCCCTTAACTTATTCTCACAAAACAGACATCCTTCCTTAAATCTGACCTGAATTCAGAACTTCCTCTCTGCCCTAAAAGATAAACAACAGCATAATAACCTTTAAACAAAAACAAATATAGGGTTAACATCCTGTGTTTACAAATTAGCTGCTCTGCCTAGGCAGCAAGCTGACACAGATGAGACGCAGATGAGGGGGAATTAGACAGGCTAAACTCTAAATACACACAGGGTGCATTTATCGGTTTTCCTTTTGTCCTGTGCAAGACTCACGGCCTCTTTAAAGTTAAACAGTGACCCTTTGCGCACGCACGCACGCACGCAGGCACGCACACACACACACACACACACACACACACACAGATTTTGAGCACCTCTAATTAAACTGTTCTTAAATGAATAACTTCATGGGGGGGGGGGGGGGGATAAGAGGCATTACTTGCCTACGGGGACTGCTTCTGAGGCCTCTTGTCCATATAGTGGTCGCCATCCCCTCCATTCAGTGGCGCTTGCGTTTTCATTTTCCTGGTGTCCGTGGACATGAGTGCATCTCTATACTCACTTCCACACACTACATCTTCCGGCATACATTGAGGGGACTGTGCAGCGGAGATGGCGAACACCATATGGAGGTCGGCATCTCCTCTGGCACATGTGCAGTCCCCCCGTTTGTAAATAAGAAAAAAAACACATATATCCAGACACATCGCCTCTAGTTAGGACATTAAATAAATTATTAAGGAAAAGGGAGGTGCTGAAGGGGGTGTGGCCAGAAAACAGGTGCGCATGAATACATTACGTTAGCTCCCTTGTGCGATTGGTAAGATGCACTGTCTGTCCCAGGAGAGGACGTCAGGATGCGTGCTCCTAATCCCTAGATAGGTTTGATGCAATGAATGTTTGCATGTCTGCACTATGCATGTTACAGGGCCAGAGTTAGGACACCTATGTTTACCTGGGTACTTCTGAGCAGTATAGGTGACTAAGCATAAGAATGCATTCGTCTGTGAACTAAAACCCCGGCTTTTAACTTAGATGTAGGGATAACAGTGGTGCCTGGATGAGTGAATCTGTGAATGCATTTGTTTGAACATTTGCATGCGAGAGTGTGAAGGGTTAAGAGATTTTTGCCGTTTGTAAATAATGCCACCCCCCACCTTAAGCAGCACACTATTAATTTGCATAGGGGGCCAATCACAAAAAAATGCAACACGCAAGACCACTGGGAAAAATTGTGCTGCAAATCCACACAAATGAAAACAGTGTCTTGCGATCGAAACGCAATCAGATCACGGAACACACTCAGTAGAAATACACAATTCTTATGTGTAACCTTCAGCTCCAATACATTATCTAATCCTAGTCCAATGCATTTTCCACTTTGCAACTGATCAGCAACAACTCCTCTATGGTATGGTTATTATGGAGCACAATTCTTTACAGGTGGATAACACTGGGATACTATTCTTATGATGTGGCCAGTACACTTTCCTCTGAATAGACAGCAATCCTGAGATGACTGGTGCCCTTCACTCTGTACAAGAGCTCTTCTGGGGTAATGGACACTTTATCCCGCAGGGTGACGAGTTCTGCAGTCATTTATGAGGGAGAATTACAGTCTGTTCGGAGGAAAAGCTCCCTCCCGTGTTTCATTCTGGACATGAAGGTGAAACATTCGCAGTGATTCCAGACTGGGCTCTGGAGGAATTCTATGATTGGCACTTTGATCTGTGACCCGAGGATAATGCGGAAAATATTTCCTCCGCAGCCAGCGAACTGTGGTGTGAAGTTGGCACTAGTAGTACACTAAATAACGTCACAGCACGGGAACGGCCTATTCTGCATCCCATCATGTATTGCCAGATCACAGAGCATGGGTCACACCCTCTCTAAACCAGGGCTGTGTATCCCGTACAAAAATCCACTGACCGACTCCTCAGTTTTCGATTCCACAGACTCAGACTCCTCTAATTTGCATATTACAATCTTGTTGATTGAAAGTATGTAACATAAAATTCATCTCTTAACTGCCAACGCTTAGGAATTTTAAAAGACAACTGAAGTGAGAAGGATATGGAGACTGCCATATTTATTCTCTTTAGTCAGACTAAAACTAATCCTTGGTAAGAGTACTTGTAAAAGGTACAGGCCGGAACAAAGAACATCTATCAGGCCCTAGGCAATGTAACTGTGGGTACATGTAAGAGTGATGTGCAGGTACTCTGCAGGGGAATGAGGAGATTCTTCCTCTATTACACATTCTTCATGCACAATCTGAACCAGGTTTATGGGTGATAGACAACACCTCTGTGTTCAATGTGCACAGCATTCTCAGTGGATTCCCTGCAGCTCTGTAGGTGTAGGGAGTGCATATGTATAGTATAGTACTACTGTGTAACAAAGTAAACCTGAGACAGATGAAATTAAAGTTTTATACATACCTGGGGCTTCCTCCAGCCCCCTTCAGGCTAATCAGTCCCTCGCTGTCCTCCTCCGCCACCTGGATCTTCTGCTATGAGTCCAGGTACTTGAGCCAGTCTGGCTTAACGAGCATGCACACACTCCGCCGCCGGGAGCGTACTACACCTGCGCAGCACTATTGCGCCGGTGCAGAATGTTCCTGGCTGTAGGAGCAGCACGTGGCCGTACTACGCTGACTGGCTGACTTACCGGGATTCATAGCAGAAGATCCAGGTGGCGGAGAAGGACAGCGGGGGACTGATTGGCCTGAAGGGGGCCTGAAGTATGTATAAAACTTTTCATTCGTCTCAGGTACCCTTTATATTTTGTAGTCACCAAACCAAATTTTAACATATCAAATTATTTGATTTCATGAGCAAAGAGAGTGCATACATTTGCATAAATCAGCACCAACGCAAAATTATTTCCATCTCATTGACCATCTCTATCAGTGAAACAGCTACACATCAGGCTTTATTCTTACAGCATAGATGTTATTTAGTTTATATAAGCGATTCCTGTGTACACATATACTGTACAGTCACAATCAAATATGTATATATGACTTTAAAAATACGGGGACCGCTTTATTGAAGCGGCACAAGTAACAAATTTTGATTGGTTTATTTCATTTTTGTGGACTAAGCACAGCTATTACTGTATGTACAAATTATTTATAATGACTATTATCTGAGAAATAGAACAATTTATCATATTTTCTATTTTAATTACAGTTTAAATTCATTAGGAGTCGGAGTATTTTCTCTGACTCCAGGCACCCAAAATTGCTCTAACTCCACGACTCCAACTCCGACTCCACAGCCCTGCTCTAAACACCAAGAGAGATCAGGAGGAGGCATTTAAAGATGCAATGTAGTGACATACCATAGAATGCAGTGAGTATTCAGGATACCCACTTTTATGGTAACAATGTTTCAGCATCAGAAACACCCAAGATTACAAGCTTGCAAGGCGGGGACCTTCTCCTAGTGTTTCTTATACTGCTGTAATTTATCCTATGAACCCTATATTAGTGGCGTCTCAAACTACTTAACACTGCATGTATTTGTATTGCTGGACGTCCTGATTGTACAGACTTTTTTTTAACCTCATGTATGCATGTCCCCCACTATTTGTTTTTGGACTATGCACACCAGTTGTGGAAATGGATTTGAGTTTTCATAATACATGTGAAGATACTACAGGGTTGTACAAAGCTTTAGTGACAATGGGCTCTATTCACAAAACTTCTCCTACATGACTTATCACATAATTATTAAAAAATAACCTTTCAGCACATTTACAAGCAAAATAATGACTCAAAGCAAATATAGAAAATCTTAACATATAAAATATATGTAAACTTATTCAAATAAGAAGTATGTTTCTTCCAGAGTAAAATGAGCCATAAATGACTTTTCTCCTATGTTGCTGTCACTTACAGTAAGTAGTAGAAATCTGACAGAACCGACAGGTTTGGAACTAGCCTATCTCCTCACAGATTTCTTTATTTTCAAATTGCACTTAGATAAAGGCAGTTGCTCTGTCCAACTGCCCAAAAAAGTGTGCAGCGAGCAGGGAGGCTGGCCAGCATCTTTGTATAAATCTTTTTCAGTGGGTGTCTTTTTAAAGAATAAAGGCCATGCTGAGAAACCCTTTTAGAGAGAGATGGACTAACCCAAAACCTGTCGGCAATGTCAGATTTCTACTACTTACTGTAAGTGACAGCAACATAGGAGAAATGTAATTTATGGCTCACTCAGGAAGAAACATACTTCTTATCTGTATGGGATTTAAATTTTAAGATTTTCGCAACAGTTCCTCATTAATTCTATAAAATTTTTGTTCTTTGGAAGCCTAAAAATGTAACCCAGATAAGGTGAAAACACGGGTGAAAAAGCTTTGTAAATCATGCCCAATGACAGAAACTTTCTAAGCAAAATATTTAGATGCACCTGCAGCAGAGGAAAAAGCAGCATGCAGAACATTCCCCCCCAGATACATAACTGGTTCTTACAGCCTGAAGACAATCAGATATCCATCACAAAGTGTCGCAACAAGTCACAAAGATGGGCCATACTGATAAAAAAGGTCTGTCTGTATATTTGCCAAACAACCGTCTGTTAAGAACTAGAGGATGACAACGTGAATCGGACTGGTTTATGTGAGCGAGCTATATACGAGCTATACACAAGTCAACTTGCTTGACAAAAATATTGACCATCAATCCAGAACCATCAGATAATTGTACAATAGACAGAATTTTATGACTTGACTGATTGAGGCACATGCAAGGAATGTCGGCTGGCAGGGATCGGGTTCCGATCCCTCGGGTGACATTGCATGGCCAAGGCTGTACAGACGCGTTTACAGGGGGGAGGGGGGGGGGCGCGGCAACGGTGCACAGTGGCCAGGATAGGTCAGGAGAACAATGCTCTAGACCAGCGATCGGCTAAAACTCTCTGTTGGGCTGATCGGGGGGCATAGAGGCTTGTGTACACCCATCCATTTTTGATTGGTCAATTTTACCACTTGCAATATAGCACGAGAGCTTACCTACACAACAGTTTATAGTACTTTACAGCAGGAGACATTGGCAGCGCTTCCAAACAGAGGCTGCACCCGAATTGACTACCTGCAATAGATGTGCAGAGCTCCACAATGTGGACTAAAATACACAACTTGCATTCAAAACAGGTACAGCAAAGGAGGACGTTATCTTCAGTATAAATAACATGTGCACAAATCATTCCCTACTAGACTTCCCCACGGCGGTGACGGGTCCTCTCAGGGAAGACCTACCGCTAGTCTAACGATAAAAACACGATTTTTTCCTAGTGCTGCTAGTCATAAAATGGTATACACATTTCTCTCAAACAGACAACAAACAAATGACAGCGCTCATAGGCTGCAACTGAATTGTAGACTAACAGACCATGTTAGTCTACAATTTAGTTTATAGTACTTAAAGGGAACCTGAGGCGAGTAACATTATTTAAAATAAACACATGACAAAGCTGCAAATGAATATTACATACTAACCTCACCATCAGTTCCTCTCAGCAGCTGACCATTTTTTTCTTACAGTGATCCGTTCCAGATCTGACAATATTTTGTCAGAACTGAAATATACCAGTTGCTGTCACTTATATATCAGGAGCTGTCAGTTACAACTGAATGTGCAAGGTAATGTCCATTTTTCCCTATGGCTCAAGTGAGCGATATTACAGTTTAACAATATGTTGACCAGGAAGCTGTTAGGGGGTAATGGCCATTTTTAAACTGGAGGACAGAGAATTCCATTGATCACAGTGGAGAAATAGGATGCAGGAGAGGAGAAAAAGATTGAGTAGCAGACTACACAGGAGGCAAGTATGGCCTGTGTATGGTTATGTTGACTTTTTATTTTCAGTTCAGGTTCTCTTTAAAATATGTTGGCCCTCATACTACATGGAAGTGGTAAAATTGGCCAATCATAGTTGGATGTGTGTACACAGTCTTATCAAGGAACCCTTGTACTTTTCAGGTTTTATCAGTAGGCCTGCAGGTTCCGGTTTCTGCTGTAGGCTGAGCTGGAGGTACCTCTTCATGTTTTGTACATAACCATTAACTCTGAAATAACTAGTGGAAACCTAAGCTGTGGCAAAGTACAATGTTGGGGTAAAAGTGGTAAGTGCTGAAAACAAATACAAAAAAAAAAGAGGGACCTGGTTCTCAGAAATTACAACCCTCCAAAAGCAAAAGCCATAGTGCTGCAGCACATCCATATGTTCTGTGAGCAGGTGCCAGGTCGTGCTGAAAAATGAAATCTTCAGCTCTATAAAGCTTTTCAGCAGATGGAAGCATGAAGTGCTCCAAAATCTGATAGCTAACTGCATTGACCCTGCCCTTAATAAAACACAGTGGACCAACACTAGCAGCTGACATGGCACCCCAGACCATTGCTGACTGTGGGACTTGACACGGGACTTTAGGCATTTTGGCATTTCCCTCTCCCCAATCTTCCTCCAGACTCTGGCACCTTGATTTCCAAATGACATGTAAAAGTTTCGTTCATCTGAATAAAGTACTTTGGACCACTGAGCAACAGTCCAGTGCTGCTTCTCTGTAGCCCAGGTCAGGCGCTTCTGCCGCTGTTTCTGGTTCAAAAGTGGGTTCATACTTCCATCTGCTGAAAAGCTTTATGGAGATGAAAATTTCATTTTTCAGCACGACCTGGCACCTGCTCACAGTGCCAAAACCACTGGTTAATGTTTTACTGACCATGGTATTACTGTGCTCAATTGGCTTGCCAACTCTCCTGACCTGAACCCCATAGAGAATCTGTGGGATATTGTGAAGAGAAAGTTGAGAGACGCAAGTCCTAACACTCTGGATGAGCTTAAGGCCGCTATCGAAGCATCCTGGGCCTCCATAACACCTGAGCAGTGCCACAGGCTGATTGCCTCCATGCCACGCCGCATTGAAGCAGTCATTTCTGCAAAAGGATTCCTGACCATGTATTGAGTGCATAACTGAACAATTATTTGAAGGTTGACTTTTTTTTGTTTTAAAAACACTTTTCTTTTATTGGTCGGATGAAATATGCTAATTTTTTGAGATAGGAATTTTTGGTTTTCATGAGCTGTATGCCAAAATCATCAATATTAAAACAATAAAAGGCTTGAACTACTTCAGTTCTGTGTATTTGAATCTAAAATATATGAAAGTCTAATGTTTATCAGTACATTACAGAAAATAATGAACTTTATAACAATATGCTAATTTTTTGAGAAGATCCTGTAGAATGATGAGAATACACCAAGAGTTTTTCCAGCAGATAGATGGCTCGATAGATAATTCCCAGCAGGTATGAACTGATTTCAATCATAGTTCTGATCGATTTTATCAAAGAAGTGAATGTAAATCGTTCAGAAAAACGATCGGAAAATAATTCGGAAAAAAGATTGGAAAAGTGAATCTGCCCCTAAAAACTCTGCGTGTATTCCCAGCCTAAAGCTATGCAGGGACTTCTTGAAGCTCCACAGAGTGACTGAGTAACTGTTATGCCTGGTACACCATGCAATTTATCATCAGATACATGGGTCAAATCGATGATTTTCCGACTGTTCTGATCTGATTTCCGATCATTTTTCTCATTGATTTTCCGATCACTTCTGCACAAAATTGATCAGAAAAATGATCGGAAATCACATTGGACCTGTAGGAAATGATCGATCAGACCCAAAATCTGATTGGAAATTGCAGGTTGTGTACCTAGCATTGTGTCTGGTACACTAGATGCAATTTCCTGTCAGACTGATGGTCACTTCTATACAAAATCAATAAAAAAAAAAGGATCAGAAATTGGATCTGTCAGAAATGTCGATTTGACCATCAATCTGACAGGAAATTGCATGGTGTGTACCAGGAATTACACACGGAAGAACACAGTCACAGTGACTGTGTGGCGCCCCCTATCTAACCTCATCTCTACCTGCATGCTGCATGGAAGGAGAGCAGCCTGGTGTCCTGGTAACACAGAGCACTTGTAACAAACACAAGTGTCCCATCCAGTCTATCCAGTTCCCTTATCACCCATCAGCTTTCACTATGGAGTCCTCCACTCCAGGCATCAGTACACCCACACAGAAAGAAGAATTTGCTCAGTAGCAGGTTTTTCTTCAAACCCTTTTATCTTAAAGAGGGATTGTCCCCATAAAAATAAAATTTCAACAGCAACTGGTCTCAGTGTATTAAGTGATAAAGATGCTAATCCTGCATTCAAAACTTGCAAAACTTTTTCTGCTGTTATGATTAATTGGAGTCATCACATACTTAAAGGGGAGCTTCAGCCTAAACAAACATACGGTCATCAAGTTGCATTAGTTATGTTAATTAGGATAGGTAATATAATCTCTTACCCACCCTGTTTTAAAAGAACAGGCAAATGTTTGTGATTCATGGGGGCAGCCATCTTTTTGGTTGAAAGGAGGTGACAAGGAGCAGGAGACACAGTTCCAACTGTCCTGTGTCCTGATTACTCCTCCCAGCTGCACACTCTAGGCCTCAAATGTCAAATTCAAAATGTAAAAAAAAAAAAATTCACCAAAACAGCAGAATGAGAACAACAAAATCAGAAATCCCATCATGCTTTGCACAGCATCAGGGGAAAAAAGCCTGGGCAGTTTTCTTCTGTGCAGCTAAAAATTAGGCTTGTATAAGAGAAACAAAGTTCTGATGCTGTGAAACGGTTAAACACCAGGCCTTTTCAGTGCTGCTGAGTCGATTTTTAGTTCGGAGGTTCACTTTAAGGAGCACTGGCCCTTTAGTAGTCAGTGCCAAACAGTTGAATGCTGGGAGTTCTTTTCATCTAGAATACATTCCTCCTCTTCCATGTATTTCCCTGCCTAGTTGCTTATCAGACACACCCTCTGATCACTTGTATTTACAAGCAAGGCTTAGGTGACTCAGCGATTGGCGGATGTCTTATACACCTCAGTGGGAGTGTCTGAAGACTCTTGGAGGAGGGCAGCTATTGAATACACAATGAGAAAGAGAAGGGGGGGGGGCAAGAGTCAGGGAGGATATGATGTCAGTGTTAGCTTAGCAAGATGGCCACTGCCTAGAATAGGATTTTCTGCTTTTCCTTTATAAAATTCACAGGAATCATTACATGGATACATCTATTATGCAAATAGAAGTAGTACATCTCTACTTCTATGTGTTTTTTATTTCTAGGTTAGCATGGGTGTCGAGTGTTCTTTAAGCCTGGTACACACCATACAGCTTTCACTTTAGACCATATTTCGGATCGAGAAAATAATCGGATTAGAAAAAAAAAATATACAGCTTCCTGAAAGACAGCAACCGATACCAAGTTTAAAATCGGTTTCTCAATTGGAAGCAGACTGGACATGCTGGAAAATATAAACTGAAATACAGGCTATCGTCCCATCTCTATGTCCTTTCAATTTATCCTCCATCAATATCGAATCACAAAAATTATCCGAAATGTAAAAAAAAACAAAAAAACTGTGTGTGTGTGTAAGGTTTTAATTGTATATAGATGGCCACTTCACGGGGCAATAAGAATGATCCCTCTCAGATAAGAATCTGATCAGAGAGGGATGAATCCGATTTAATCCTTCCACACACTGCACATAGATTCTTAATAGATTTTAGCAGGAAATCTATTAAAAATCTATTGCATCGCAGTGTTGCAATGCTCGGCTTTGGGCCATCGATCTACAGAGGATACTGATTGTTCGATATCTCCCGTAAAGTACTATCAACCAATTTGAACAATTTCAGATGAAAATTGTTCTAGTGGTCAAGTAGTCAGCATGTTGGGGCATCAATTTTTAGCACATCCAATCAGAGCGATCAAATCTACCAGCAATCAATAGGTGTATGAGCAGAGCCCTGATTGAATGTTTACAGAGCTCATACTCCAATCATTGATTTCAGGTCCCGCTTGGGTTTTGGAGTCCGGTTCCAGATGAACAGTGTAATATTTGGCATGCGACTACAATCACAACTAATTCTAATGAAAGGGTCTCCTCAAAGGCACAAAAAAAAAAAAAAGTGCGTCAATCTGACAATTCCATGCAAGCTGAAATTAAAAGCATCTTATTGGACATCTCCAGTGAGCACCAATATAAAACTGAAAAGTGAGTGAATAGTATTTATACTTTAGATATAAACCCAATTCAAGCGTGTGCGTATGTTCCTGCGCCACTGTCCTAAAAGCAGGACAAGCTATGGCAATATACAGCACATACCAGACACTTATTAGTGGAATGAGATTCATGACCACATTGGAAACTTGCCCTGCAGCATCCAAAACATACAAACCTCAACAATCCTCCAAGCATGTGTACAACCAGTGCAGAGGGGGAACGCCCATAGAAGGCATTCTAGAATAATACCAAAACAAGTCAAAAAGCAGGTCACCTCCAGCAGGTTTGCAACAACCCTGTCTCCGGTTGTCATTACAAATTTGAAACTAATGCAAAGCTCCCATCTTTAATTGAGACAAGACAAATAACAGTTACATTGCGCTTTTCTCCTGGTGGACTTAAAGCGCTGCAGCCACTGGGGCATGCTCAGTAGGCAGTAGCAGTGTTAGGGAGTATTGCCCAAGGACACCTTACTGTATAGGTGCTGGATTACTGAACAGGAAGAGCAGAGAGTCAAACCAAGGTCTCCTGCGTCAGAGGCAGAGCACTTAAAAGACACCTGAAGTGAGAGGTGAATGAAGGCTGCCATATTTATTTCCTTTTATGCAATACCAGTTGCCTGGCAGTCCTGCTGACCCTCTGCCTCTAATACGTTTAGTCATAGACCCTGAACAAGCATGCAACAGATCAGGTGTTTCTGACATTATTAGCTGCATGCTAGTTTCTGGTGTGATTCAGACACTACTGCAGGCAAATAAACCAGCAGGGCTGCCAGGAAACTGGTATTGCTTAAAAGGAAATGGTTCTCCTTTAACCATGACACTATCCAGCCACAAGAAAAAGGGACACCTTTGAGGGCCCATTTCCACTTGTGCGGTGCGAATGCCGCAAATTCGCATACGTTTTCGCGTATGTTAGTAAGTATGCCACGTCAGTGCCACGGTGCTTGTACATAGATTTTATGCGAAAACGTACGTAAATTCGTATAGCGAAAACCCCTTGCAGTGTGCGAATTCTGATGGCTCTGCTGTGCAGATTTGTCCTGCACAGAAAAACGCTCCGTTTTCCTGACAAGTGGAAACAGGCGAATTAACTTGTGTTGGTTATGCGAATCTGCGTGCAGAAAACGCATACAGATTTACGATAGTGGAAGCGGCCCTAAGACTCTCTCCTGCCACACTTCTCGTCACACCTCTTAAGATAAGAGCAATTCTACTGTATTAGAGATAGTGCCTCACCCCTCCTCTGGCATGCACTTCCACAGCACATCCGTCACTCTCCCACCTTTAAAATTATTAAACACTCCCTCAAAACTCACCTTTTCCGACAAGCATATGCTGTAACTTAGGTCATTCCCCCATCGACCTCGCCTGTAGCTTTACTTCTTACTAAATAACCTAAACATGCTTGTATACACTGCTTGTATGTATACTGCACACTTCCCCACCTCTTAAGCCCCCCCCATTCTTTTGGATTGTAAACTCGCAAGGACTCTCTCACCCATTTGTGTCTTGGAATTTTTTATTTCATAGCTCGCACTCTGTCTGTTAGGGCCCTTTTCCACTAGCGCGTTTGCGCTAGCTGAATCGCAAAACCGCAAACCGCTAGCGATTTTACAATCGCTACGGTTTGCTTTTTAACATAGGAATCGCGGTAGGTAATTTCCACTACCGCGATTCGTTTTTTACTTGATCGCGATCGCGCCGCGGAGCGACTTTTGCCGCGATTTTGCTATGCAGTGCATAGCATAGCAAAATCGCGGCCGCAAACGTCGGGAAAACGGCGGAATTGCGATTCAGCAATCGCTAGCGTTCAGCGCGAACGCTAGCGACTGCTAGTGGAAAAGGGCCCTTATACATTTTATTCATCATGCTACATCTGTCATTGTAACCACCAGTTCTGTATTTTGTACCACTGTCCATATTTAATGTTTATCATTGTCTGTATCACCATGTACCCCTTTGATTGTTTTCCTGCTTTGTACAGGGCCACGGAATATGTTGGCGCTTTGTAAATAATAATATCAACAGAAACGCACCGCCCATCCTATCTGACACTCAGATTTGCTCATTTGCTGCGATTGCGGTAGAACCCATTTCAAAGCAGTTTTCCCAGGCGCCGCAGCGAATGATGTTTGGGATGCAGGAAGTGGGATGCAGGGAAGACACAAACCATGCATGAAGAATTGGAGAAGATAATCTATAAATGTTGCTGAATAAAGTGTTGCAATAAAGAAGACTGAAAATAAAAGTGAGCAGTAAAACCTCCCGAAGGTCCGACTCATCTCAATTCTCAAGTACCAGACATCATTAAATGTTTCCTCTTCATCATGGCAGGTATTCGTTCAGATTTCATGAAACAGATGCTGTTTATATTACTGCCCACAAGAGACCTGCTGAATTTTACTGAATCCTGTCTCCTCTGCTCAGCAACGGCAGGACCATACAGCTGTGTCTCCTCTGCTCAGCACTGGCAGGACCATACAGCTGTGTCTCCTCTGCTCAGCACTGGCAGGGCCATACAGCTGTGTCTCCTCTGCTCAGCACTGGCAGGACCATACAGCTGTGTCTCCTCTGCTCAGCACTGGCAGGACCATACAGCAGTGTCTCCTCTGCTCAGCACTGGCAGGGCCATACAGCAGTGTCTCCTCTGCTCAGCACTGGCAGGGCCATACAGCGGTGTCTCCTCTGCTCAGCACTGGCAGGACCATAAAGCTGTGTCTCCTCTGCTCAGCACTGGCAGGACCATACAGCGCTGTCTCCTCTGCTCAGCACTGGCAGGACCATAAAGCTGTGCCTCCTCTGCTCAGCACTGGCAGGGCCATACAGCTGTGTCTCCTCTGCTCAGCAGTGGCAGGGCCATACAGCAGTGTCTCCTCTGCTAAGCACTGGCAGGGCCATGCAGCAGTGTCTACTCTGCTCAGCACTGGCTGGACCATAAAGCTGTGTCTCCTCTGTTTAGCACTGGCAGGACCATAAAGCTGTGTCTCCTCTGCTCTGCACAGGCAGGACAATAAAGCGGTGTCTCCTCTGCTCAGCACAGGCAGGACTATAAAGCTGTGTCTTCTCTGCTCAGCACTGGCAGGGCCATACAGCAGTGTCTCCTCTGCTCAGCACTGGAGGGACCATACAGCGCTGTCTCCTCTGCTCAGCACTGGCAGGGCCATACAACAGTCTCCTCTGCTCAGCACTGGCAGCACCATACAGCAGTGTCTCCTCTGCTCAGCACTGACAGGACCATACAGCTGTGTCTCCTCTGCTCAGCACTGGCAGGACCATACAGCTGTGTCTCCTCTGCTCAGCACTGGCAGGACCATACAGCTGTGTCTCCTCTGCTCAGCACTGGCAGGACCATACAGCAGTGTCTCCTCTGCTCAACACTGGCTGGACCATAAAGCTGTGTCTCCTCTGTTTAGCACTGGCAGGACAATAAAGCTGTGTCTCCTCTATTTAGCACTGGCAGGACCATGAAGCTGTGTCTCCTCTGCTCCGCAGAGGAAGGACAATAAAGCGGTTTCTCCTCTGCTCAGCACTGGCAGGGCCATACAGCGGTGTCTCCTCTGCTCAGCACTGCCAGGACCATACAGCAGTGTCTCCTCTGCTCAGCACTGGCAGGATCATACAGCAGTGTCTCCTCTGCTCAGCACTGGCAGGGCCATACAGCAGTGTCTCCTCTGCTCAGCACTGGCAGGGCCATACAACAGTGTCTCCTCTGCTCAGCAGTGGCAGGGCCATACAGCAGTGTCTCCTCTGCTCAGCACTGGCAGGGCCATACAGCGGTGTCTCCTCTGCTCAGCACTGCCAGGACCATACAGCAGTGTCTCCTCTGCTCAGCACTGGCAGGATCATACAGCAGTGTCTCCTCTGCTCAGCACTGGCAGGGCCATACAGCAGTGTCTCCTCTGCTCAGCACTGGCAGGGCCATACAACAGTGTCTCCTCTGCTCAGCAGTGGCAGGGCCATACAGCAGTGTCTCCTCTGCTCAGCACTGGCAGGACCATATAGCAGTGTCTCCTCTGCTCAGCACTGGCAGGACCATACAGCAGTGTCTCCTCTGCTCAGCACTGACAGGACCATAAAGCGGTGTCTCCTCTGCTCAGCACTGGCAGGGCCATACAGCAGTGTCTCCTCTGCTCAGCACTGGCAGGGCCATACAGCTGTGTCTTCTCTGCTCAGCACTGGCTGGACCATAAAGCTGTGTCTCCTCTGTTTAGCACTGGCAGGACCATAAAGCTGTGTCTCCTCTGCTCAGCACTGGCAGGGCCATACAGCGGTGTCTCCTCTGCTCAGCACTGGCAGGACCATAAAGCTGTGCCTCCTCTGCTCAGCACTGGCAGGGCCATACAGCTGTGTCTCCTCTGCTCAGCAGTGGCAGGGCCATACAGCTGTGTCTCCTCTGCTCAGCACTGGCAGGGCCATACAGCAGTGTCTCCTCTGCTCAGCACTAGCAGGACCATACAGCAGTGTCTCCTCTGCTCAGCACTGACAGGACCATAAAGCGGTCTCTCCTCTGCTCAGCACTGGCAGGACCATACAGCGGTGTCTCCTCTGCTCAGCACTGGCAGGGCCATACAGCAGTGTCTCCTCTGCTCAGCACTGGCAGGGCCATACAGCAGTGTCTCCTCTGCTCAGCACTGGCAGGGCCATACAGCAGTGTCTCCTCTGCTCAGCACTGGCAGGGCCATACAGCAGTGTCTCCTCTGCTCAGCACTGGCAAGACTATAACAGCAGTGTCTCCTCTGCTCAGCACTGGCAGGGCCATACAGCAGTGTCTCCTCTGCTCAGCACTGGCAGGGCCATACAGCAGTGTCTCCTCTGCTCAGCACTGACAGGACCATAAAGCGGTGTCTCCTCTGCTCAGCACTGGCAGGGCCATACAGCGGTGTCTCCTCTGCTCAGCACTGGCAGGGCCATACAGCGGTGTCTCCTCTGCTCAGCACTGGTAGGGCCATACAGCGGTGTCTCCTCTGCTCAGCACTGGCAGGGCCATACAGCAGTGTCTCCTCTGCTCAGCACTGGCAGGGCCATACAGCAGTGTCTCCTCTGCTCAGCACTGGCAGGGCCATACAGCTGTGTCTCCTCTGCTCAGCACTGGCAGGGCCATACAGCTGTGTCTCCTCTGCTCAGCACTGGCAGGGCCATACAGCTGTGTCTCCTCTGCTCAGCACTGGCAGGGCCATACAGCTGTGTCTCCTCTGCTCAGCACTGGCAGGGCCATACAGCTGTGTCTCCTCTGCTCAGCACTGGCAGGACCATAAAGCTGTGTCTCCTCTGCTCCGCACAAGCAGGACAATAAAGCGGTCTCTGCTCAGCACTGGCAGGACCATAAAGCGGTGCCTCCTCTGCTCAGCACTGGCAGTGCCATACAGCGGTGTCTACCCTGCTCAGCACTGGCAGGACCATACAGCTGTGTCTCCTCTGCTCAGCACTGGCAGGGCCATACAGCGGTGTCTCCTCTGCTCAGCACTGGCAGGGCCATACAGCTGTGTCTCCTCTGCTCAGCACTGGCAGGACCATAAAGCGGTCTCTGCTCAGCACTGGCAGGACCATAAAGCGGTGCCTCCTCTGCTCAGCACTGGCAGGGCCATACAGCTGTGTCTCCTCTGCTCCGCACAGGCAGGACAATAAAGCGGTCTCTGCTCAGCACTGGCAGGACCATAAAGCGGTGCCTCCTCTGCTCAGCACTGGCAGTGCCATACAGCGGTGTCTACCCTGCTCAGCACTGGCATGTAACTAAATTCATAAAAAATTGGCTTATTGTAATATAGAGGATGAATTATTTTGAACACATTGCTTCGTCTGCTGAGTGAACAGGTCCTATGCTATCCCAAGTCAACAACCACAACCAGTGAAATCCTGTTTGCACCACTATTTAAACTTCTCCCGCCCAATCACCAGCGCAACAAAAGAACACAGATCGATCAGAGAGAACTTTGTGATGTTATTTTTAGAACCATTGCATGTTGGGGAGTGGGGAGTTTCTGTCACTGCTTCCTGATACAATGAGCCAATAAAGCACCACAAAACAAATATTGTTCTCTCACTGACCTACCAGACAATATAAAACCTTTCATTAACAGCCAGATGCCCCAAGGCAGAGAACCTGTCTAAAGCTCCATACACACGCTAAAACGCGGTAGTTGGAAACAAATGACAAACGATGGATCGACTGAGAATCAGTTTGAAAGAACTGTACCAAGGATGGCAAACCACAGTGATCATAGTCCTCGTACACTTATCCATCCTTGCGGATTGGTTCAGATGGTGATTGTGATAGTTATAGGGATGGTAATAGTTGTTCATACCTTTCAGGTGGCAAATTTCACCCTTCCAGGTTATCATTAACGCGCTTACCATAATGTTCCGATTGGCAGACAATCGTTGCACCCTAGCTGAATTCAAATGTGTGCAAAAGTCCGTCGCTAACCATTGGGGATCGCTTGTTATACAAATGGGGTCTAGCGTTTATGCGGAGCTTTAAAAAGAAGGCATACACTGATGGTAACAGATATCAGACGCTAGATTCAATATCAACTAAAATCTGAGAAACATCTAGACAAGACTGCATCTGATTGTACCTTACCATTTTAATATAGAAAGAATTATGATTGAACACAGGGCTGTGGAGTCGGATCAATTTTGGGCACCCGGAGTCGGAGTCGTTGATTTCATAAACTGAGGAGTCAGAGTCGGATGATTTTTATACAAAATCCACAGCCCTGTTAAGTATTAAGAGTAAGGAGTCGGAGTAGAGGAGTCGGGGGCATTTTCGGTACCCGGAGTGGGAGTTGGAGTCGGAGTCGTGGTTTCATAAACAGAGGAGTCAAAGTTGGAAGATTTTTGTACAGACTCCACAGCCCTGATTGAACGTGTTCTGTACCATGCCAATGTCGTGGTGGGCAGTGGGATTGATAATAGGCAATATTTTTCTGTAATGTCTACTGCTTAAAGATAGCAGACTGGGCAAACATCAGTAAAATATTAATGGTTTACCTAATCCACCACAAATTGTACATCTTAAGTGGTCCTGATGATGCGCCACATGTGTTAAGGCGCGAAACGGCTGTAGACCCTTTACTGCCTGTACCTCTCTCCAAGATGCTGGTCTGTGTAATTTTTTGCTATTTGATTTTAAATTGAAGCAATAAAATGATGTTTTAGCCGGATGCGCACCATTGCTGTTTCTCTACTCTCAAGTGTTGATCTATGGATGGATGAGCTGCACTCCTGAGCTGGTGATTTATCCTGTGCATGGACTTTTCTGCAATTAGTGACAAATTATACATCTTAAAGTGTAACTGTCGGGCATAAAATCAATTCTTTATTTTTATCTGGTAAACAAGTAATAAGGATGCTAACCAGGCAATCCAAAAGTTAAAATCACTATTCTGTTTCTTGTTGATAAATGATCATTCCCCAGTTTACCTGACTCTTATTTGGTACACACAATTTGGTACACACAATTTGGTACAGCAGGGCATGCTGGGTTGTCCTTTTTTTGCTTCACTACTTCACCTTTGACTAAACTAATGCAGCCTGATTGGCTGAAGCCTCTTTCCCTCCTGTTGTCCCCTCCCACACCTCTGTGCCTCTCTGATTGGCCAAAATGTCTCATGCTGAGACAATGCACTTTCTATAGTGAAGGGCGGGCAAATCAGGCAGAGGAGAGTAAGGGAGGAAATGACATCAGGATTGGCTTCAATATAGCCACACTTTAAATGGGAAATGCTAAGAAGGATTTTCTCTTGTGTAACTGTACAAAAATTACTAAATCAAAACATGAACAGTGCAATACATATGTTATGTAAGTAGAGCAAGTATTTATCTACTTATATTTGTGGGGGGTTTTCTGAGATAGTATGGCTGACAGCTCCTCAAAGTCTAATGTCTGGTATACACCATGCAATTTCCCATCAGATAGATGGGTTGATTTCTGAGAGATCCGATCGGATCTCCGGCCATTTTTCTGATCGATTGTCTGATCCCTTCTATGCAAATCGATCAGAAAAGTGATCGGAAATCAGATCGGACCTGTTGGAAATGATCTATTTGCCCCATCTATCTGATGGGAAATTGCATGGTGTGTACCAGGCTTTAAGAAAGTCTTGCCTTCAAGTGACCCAAAGGTGCAAATCACCCAAACCCCGAAAACATTAAATTACCGTATTTGATTTCCCCAAAAATTTGCCTTAAGCCTTTTGGGGCCAGGTCACATGGGCTTCTGGGTGCTCGTTTAGCAAATGCTAAATGCTTTTCTACAACCATAAGATAAATTGTGTAACATAACCAATGAACGCCTGGTCCATGATCAAATACAGATTTTAAGCTATGTTATGTGAATGACAGCAGATGAATGCAACTGAAACGCCAAACAACTGTTAATCAATTGGATCAAAAACCGATGTATAACTGGGGAAAGTGTCACAGACTTCGGACACATTGTTTAAATATTAGTCCGTACACCAAATAATTATCTGCCGAAGTGATCAGTCATGTCAGTCGTTCAAAATCCTCGAGCACCATTGATTTATCATTCCCTTACGCAATCGTTCATGCTTAAGATTTTAAACGACACCAGAAAGATGAGCTATTACTTTAACAATTTTTTTTCTCCCCAGTTGTACGAAGCTTTAGTGACGCCATTATGTATTCTGTACTGCGCTGAGGAAGAGGTCAGCGCTATATAAATACAAACAATGAATAAAATGTGGAACGTGCAGGCTGCCAGACTAAACGGCAAGGCATAATAGGTTTGTACTCATTACCTGCAGCTCGGCAGTGCCTGTTCTTACCTACCTCTATTTATCATAAAAGGCTCAGAGACTACTTATATAATAGTCGCTCCCTGCAGTTGACTTGATTGATAACTGTTCCATGAGCACAATGAGAAAGCTGCTATAGAAGTCGTGCAGCCTATTGCCATAAAAGGTTAATGCCAATATTTCAATAGGAATCCCAATTCTGTCAGTTGTGTGTATTTGTAAAGCTCCTCAGAGTGGAGTCTCTGCTCGCTGCCGTCACGTTTCCACAATAATAAAAGTAATGCAAGAAATCTATTCCGCAATTCAGTTTTACGGACGCCTTTACTTCCATATTAAGCCCCTCTAAACTGCTATAATCTTATTACTTTTTATGGAAGGAAGCTGGAGGGAAAACTTTCCTCGGATATCCTTAGAACAATATGAGATTATTCTGTCCTTAAAGGGAATCCAAAGTGAGAAATACAGTGAGGCTGCCATTTTTTTTCCTTTTAAACAATACCAGTTGCCTGGCAGCCCTGAGGACCTTTTTGGCTGCAGTAGTGTCTGAATCACACCAGAAACAAGCATGCAGCTAATCTTGGCAGAAAAATGACAAAATGTCAGAAACACCTGATCTGCTGCATGCTTGTTTAGGGTCTATGGCTAAAAGTATTAAAGGCAGAGGATCAGCAGGACAGCAAGGCAACTGGTATTACTTAAAGGGAAGCCAAGGTGAGAGGGATATGGAGACCACAATAATGATTTCCTTTTAAACCATACCAGTTGCCTGGCAGTCCTCCCGATCCTGTGTCTCTTAATTTAAGCCATAGACCCTGAACAGTCATGCAGCAGATCAGGTTCTCCGATTTAGGTTTTACTGGATTAGCCATAGGCTTGTTGCAGGGTTTTGACTCAAACACTACTTATGCCAGAGGATCAACAGGGCTGCCAGGCAACTGGTATTGTTTACAAAGAAATAATGCCTCTCACTTCAGATTCCCTTTAGCAAGGCCCCTGTATGTCTGCAGTCCATAGCAGTGGTCCAAGTTCTCAGGAAGGAACTAAGACCGAGGTGTCTCTGACCACCCATAATGTGGGGATGGAACTGGCTATCCAATAACATGCAGGAGAAAGTGGTAACATTGAAACCTATTGGCTTATACACTATTTAATTTTCCAGTCAGGTCCATAATTTCCAGCATGTCCAATCTGAGAAAAGGATTGATTTAGTGACCAGTACTGCACAAAATCGACCTCTTCATCGGAAGCAATCGGTAGCAGATCAGACATGCTGGAAATTATGGATCAGTCGATCTGCCGGGAAAATTGCATGGTGTGTATAAGCCTTAACGCTTATGCAGTGATCACCATCACCTCTCGACAGAGACTATACAAATTCAAGTCAGCACACTTCCAAAGTTTGGTATTTATTGTTCACCAAGAACTGCTATGGAAGATTCAGCATTTGGAAGCTGGACTGTACCATCACTGAGATAGGAGGGGTAGATTCACAGCTTCTACTCACGCAAATTAGAACATCACTTAAAAATTTTAATCTGCTCAAATACATTAGCCACACAACAACGGTATATATTCTAAGAACAAACCCCTTTTTTAATGCCTGAAACGGTTAATACGTGTACTTTCATTCTCTCCAGGGAGCATTAACTTAAAGGACATCGAAGGTGAAAATAAACTGATGAGAAAAACAATTGCATCTATCCTCCTCCTCCTCAACCTTCTTAGCGGTATGGACGAGCTCAGCTCGTCCATTACCGCCGGAAGGCGCCGCTCAGGCCCTGCCGGGCCGATTTTCACAATTTTTTTTTTCAAACACGCAGCAAGCACTTTGCTTGCTGCGTGTTGATTCCGATCGCCGGCGCTCGCTGCCGATGCGCCGATATCCGCCGCGTAACCGCCGAGACCCCTGCGCAGCCTGGCCAATCAGTGCCAGGCAGCGCTGCGGGGTGGATCGGAACGCCGAATGACGACACGACGTCAATGACATCATCACGATCGTCGCCATGGCGACGGGGGAAGCCCTAAAGGGAACCCCGTTCAGAACGGGATTTCCTTATGGGCGAGTACACCGGTGGCGATCGAAGGGGTGGGAGGGATAGCGCAGGGAGGGGGGCATCATATAGCTAGCGCTAGGCTAGCTACATGATAGGGAAAAAAAATTTAAAAAAAATACTGCAGCGCATGCACCCTGGCGCTCTTAATAAAACGCCGAGGTGGTTATGACTTTTTTAGATATTCCAGTTTTATTTTATATTTGAATCTAGTTTTTACTGTCTCACTGTCTCTGCTCAATGCCACATCCATTGAAGTATGCCAGAGCTCAAATCTATGAATTATTATCCCTTTTTATCTCCTTCCTGCTCCAGTTAGCCATTGACTAAACAGGAAAATATTTTATGGCTGTAATTACTTATCAGTGAGGGTTATGCTGTAGTCTGACCCAGTGCGACCCGATCCAAATAGAAACTGTCACTTACATACCTGCTGTTTAACTCTTTGATGCAGAGACAGAAAAAAGGAACACAGCCTAGTTATTTGTATACTTGGCACTGTACATAAACAAGTTTTACTCATGTCCCATCACTTCAGTTGTCCTTTAAGATTGCTGTATTACCTCTGACTCGGAGACTCGGTTATAGCAGAGAACTTGTGTGTGCAAGCTAAACCGATAGAAAGCTGAACATTCACGGGAAAAATGTGGTGTATTCAGAAAAAAAAAAACAAATATCACACTATTATTAAGCAAAATGTCAGCTTCCATTACTGCTGTGATGGGAGAGTAATCACAAGGTTTATATTACTTTGGGTCACACTATAATTTCACTTTAAACAGTTACACACTTCATATTCAGGCTGCTAACCAAGTTTTTGTACTGCTCCCAACAGGAGTCATACAATGTCCACCATATTGTTGCAGGGCACATAGCTGCCAACCACGTAAAGCATTAGCACTGAAAAAGTGTCCTGAGAAAAAGGCACATAAACACACTGAGAACATACAGAAAACATAAACCCCACGCAGACAGTTTCTTGCCCTAAACTTGAATTGGCGATCCCAGCGCTGCAAGTGCTATTCAGTATGCTGTTGCGCTGCCAACATTTGTTTCTCTTCTTAATGGTGATAACTCACAACATGGGCAATATATTCAGCTTCCTTACTAAAATCCAATTAAAGTTCCAAGAAGTAAGTGCACCAAAGTAATGAATACTCAATCAACCTTTTCTAGAGTTTAATTTATTTCACGGTATTGTTCCCCTCCAAACAACAAAACAAAGAAGTTTCAGCTAGACATCTTTGAGGTTTCCAACTCTGAAGAGGTGGATCGCTGAAGCAGAGGCAACGGAATGTCTGGGACAACTGTGCATGCTAGACTGCCACCCATAATAATTGGATACCATTATCTTTCGCAGCAGCAGAAATCTAGAGCATATACATAAATTAACACTAGCACCACCCTAACTTCCCCTGACCACATTACTCAAATATTACGGATACTCTCCTACAAGGATGCAGAGTGTGGATAATTATTTTGGCGGTGTTTTTGCCCACTAAAACAGCAGTGGGTACAGCTGCCTAAAGAACCCTGCAGAGCCCAGCTTCTTAGAATGAGGTCTGTGGCATACCAAAGAGAGGTGTTTATGAAAAGAGGAGTTAAAGTCCAAATAAACCCAAAGTGAAACGGTGCAAAATTTAATAGCGGTCCGGTTAATAAGTGAATAAAAAACAGCTGGCTTCTTGCTTCCTGGAGATTCACCTAGTAGCCGGGTCAATCAGGAATGACCACATGACCAAACCAACCAGAAATAAGAGAAACTACATTTCCCAGCGGTGCAGTACAAAATGTGGCTGGAGGTGGTAAAGACAGTGATAAGGTGCATGGGAACAGTTTGCAGATTTGCTTCTTCAGTTCAATGGTAAACATGAGCTTTTGTCATATCCATTTGCTTCTGGTGGGATTTAAAGGCCCCACTTTCTGAACAGTATATGTTAGCAAAAGCAGGTATGGCTAGATGTACAGCTGCAGGCAAGCCCACCTATAAGACAGTTTGAATGTAAAAATGCAGAGCAAGAAGTATAATGATCCTTTATACTATATTTCGTCAGTGTTTGCCAATAGTAAAAGCTTTTCTCTCCCTGATTTACATTTTGAAATTTACCACAGGTGGCGACATCTTTAGTGCTACCAGGCGATCTCTGCAGAATGTTCGTTTCTGAGAGCTATATGCACAGAGGGAGACACTGCTTGCTCGGTAGTAGGGCATTATTTCCCACAATGCAATAAGGTTAATAGACAGCAAACTGTTAGGGCCATGGCCTGGACATCACACTGTGGGAGGGTTTTCACCACAATATCAGCCATACAGTAGTCCCTGATGATCTATTCAAGAAAAGGTAAAGATTTCTAGTGGAAAGGGGGGTATCAGCTACTGATTAGGATGAAGTTCGGTCCTGGGTTATAGTTCCTTTTTAAATGGAACCCAACAGTGAGACCTATGGAAGCTGCCACATTTATTCCCTTTTAAACAATACCAGTTGCCTGTCAGACTTGCTGATCTCTGTTAAGTGGGGTCTAAATCACACACCTGAAACAAGCATGCAGTTAATGTTGTCAGATTTGTCATAGACATCTGATTTTCATGCTTGTTCAGGGTCTATGACAAAGTATTAGAGGCAGAGGATTAGCAAGACAGCCAGGCAATGTTTTAATGCTCAGGGTGCAAAGTGCAAAATGAGAGAACATTCAAAAATACATTTCTATATACAAGTAATCAGAGCATGAGAGCACATCGCTCTGATTACTTGTATGTAGAAATGTATTTTTTAGTGCTGTTCTCTCATTTTGCACTTTGCACCCTTAGCACTGGGCACTCTTTCCCCTGATGAAGCCTCCAATTAAGGGAGGTGAAACATGTTGGGTTGGTGGGGAAGGGGGGTTTAATGTGAATATAGCACTGATCTAGTCGAGGGTACAGAGATCAAGGTCTAGATGGTACAAAAATCTAACCAAAGTGATCTGACTAAATACTAGATCCTGCTCTCGTTTTGGTAATCAATGTTGTATGCAGCGAGATATTATATAAGTATATGAATAAAAGTTATGTTTTAGTGTAATCTTATAGGGTTAGAAATGTGTGTGATCTCTAAACACTTCAGTTTGGGGCTTCACTGGACTTTAAACTGAGCTTTTGGCAAAGGAACGCTGAGTCCTTCCCAATACCCACCAGTTGCATTCCTCTACTAATGCCAGCACATAATAAAGTAATTTCTAGTTTCACTAATGGGAATTACATTTTGAAAGTGTAATTCCATCCTCTTCCAGGTTGTTGCTGCTGTCTGTGTCCCCATGTAGGAATCTTATATGGATATAATGTGGGGCCAGAGCGTCGCTAAGACAGGAAATACACATATACACGATCTGTGCCCCTTCTGGTACTATAATGTGTCCCCAGCTCAGCCTTCCTTGTGCATAATGGCAACAACATCTGGCAGTAATGAAGAAAAGCTGAGGCTGCTCCCTGCTCGTTAGGCTGGCGTGTAACCCAGAATACCTTCCTCCAGAGTGGCGTTCATCACATCCAATAAGGTTCCCCCCAGCTGGGGACCTCTCGGCACTAACGGTGGGTAAATCACAGCGAATATATTACACGCTCGGCTCGCGGGTCCACAAGTACTTCTTCCTCCCTCCCAAGCTGCATTAAAAATAGATGAAGCCTTTTCACAGTACTCATCTATGTTAATGAGACTGCGGATCGGTGAGAACAGGTGCGCCGCACCAGCCGCTCGCATACACCTCCTGCGCCAATCCTCACCGGGGCCGCCGGTCAATAGCTGGCAGTGCGCTGGTGCGTGGAATGTTCCTGAATAATGGATTACAAGATAATCTTGATCAACGGCGTGTACAGACTGAACGTTGTGTCCATCTAAAACTTCTCTACTCCCCACACACAGTCCAACTGCTGCAGTCAGTCAATTTCTCAGCCTGTCAGGACTGACTACCAATCAGACAGATCTGGCAATGATAAATAATAATACAATGGATCTAAAAAGAAAGAAACATTACAACTGCCATATTTGATTATTTCTTTTAAAAATCTGCAATCCCCAGAGCTCACTTCCTTATCTTTGCCTTACTGCTTAGTGATGCCGTAAACCAGGGAAAGCATTCAGCCAATGAGGGCTGGGGCAGGTACCGTATATCATCTGGTATACTTGTTCTGAACCATAAAGCCATGAAGTATTACTGCGCAAACACAGAACGCCATCGGCCGCGGGAATGTGCAGCCAGACTGCTCCACCGCAGACTGAAGAATTACCAGGGCCCATAGCGGAAGGCGCAGGGGCCGGAGGAGGACGGCGAGCGACCAATTAGCCTAAATGGTGCTGGTGGAAGCCCCAGGTATGTATAATTTTTTTATTTATCTCAGGTACACTTTAATACAAAGTACTGTGCTGTATAAAGTAAAAATGTAAAAAGACTAACTTTAACAGAATTCTTGCTGTCTGTTGGCTCACTTCAATCTTACTATCCAGTGACAGGTTTTGTTGGTGGATTAGGTTAGCAGAGCCACTAGCAGAATCAGAATTGGGTTATTCGCTAAGTACAACAGACACAGTACCTGGAATTGGTTGTGGTATACATGGCATTGGCAGTGATTACACGGACAGACATTACATTGAGAGACATAGCATTGACATTTGACAGGACATTGCATTGAGAGAAAGCATAGAGATACAACATCAAGACTGGCATAGAGGCCTATATTGGGGGCAGGGGAACGGTCAGAGACCACTTTCAACTGTTAGGGTGTGGGGCAGTTAGTAAAGACCAGTAAGTGTTCACAGTGGGCAGCAGGGAGGCTGGAGCAACTCTCCAGAAAAGTAACTGGAAAGAATGAGACAAACATCGATGGATACACACCCTCCAGTGAGCTTCACTGCTGAGAAGGGTGAGAAGTATCACCTCTTCTACACACAGTAATTCTTTCTAGAGATGAGATTTAAACTGGAACTCTGGGTAAGCTGTGACTCAAAAATTTGCTGCCTACCAATAAAACTACAGGACACGATCTAAAAAAAAAAAAAAATGCTCCAAAGGGCATTTTCCATTTGTAGAGTCTAGAGAGACTGTTGCAGTCACATGATCACTTCTTACAAACTCCTGACCCTATTCATAGGTAGTGATGAACAACAATATTTCCCTTACATGCAAATCAGCTTTACCCTGGGGGGTTAGTGGTAGGGGAAAGGGTTTAGTGCTGGCAAAGGTGCGATTTACAAACCTTCTTGGTGGGGCTAATACACAGTGTATGCCTGATACACACCATGTAATTTTTCAATCAAATACTTCAGCGCTTATTCTTTAATATAAGCTTTCCACCACCACCAATAAAATCAAAGATCACGCTTACCAGAGGAACATAGACCTTAATTACAGGGTCTATGTGGCGCTTAAATGGGCCTGCAGCTGGTCTCTCTCCTGCTTGGCCTCCCCCACATTAACAAGCACTGCATCCGTCTCCGTGCAGCAGATTCCAGCAGTTCAAATGGATATAAAATATAATAAAACAAATATAAGGGCCCTTTTTACAGGGACCCCAATGAATAACAGCGTTTCAATATAAAGTGCAGAGTGCCGTCCAACCTAGCAGCAAAGGACGCCACGCTCGACCGGTTTCACTACGTCTAGTTTCCTCAGAAGCAGCCCGATTAGGGATGAGCAGCCTTCCCCCCACTTTTTCTTGAATTTTATAGAAAATTTGCAGTTTATGAAGGCAATTGATAAGCAAGGATTCTTTCGTCGATTGCGAAATAGGATAAAAATGATCCAAAAGTTGGATTTTATGATCGAATGTGAAGAAAGAATCGTTCAGTAAATTGAACAATCGATTATTGCCTTCTGATTAGTTACCATCAAATTGCATCAAAAGATTGCATTTAGTGAAAAATTGTACCGCTAATGGGCACCTTGAGAAAGTTCCGTAGTGGCAGTTGCTAAATGGTGGCCAATCAACAGAGAACAGACGCACTGTTTCAGTCTCAAGGTGCTTATTAACAGTACAATATTTTCCTCAGATGCGATTGCGAATGATCGAAAGGTAATTGTCAATCGTTCCCATAAACGGGACTATTATGGCACGTTCTCTCTTCAAACGGGCTCGTAAAATCCAACACTCTGATCAACAACATTCATATCCTAATCGACCATAGAATCATTTCACGCTGATTTTCTCCACATACTGTGTGGCTTTCTGTACAATTTGATCTTAAAAATCTGAGCAAATGATTGCTTCTGAAAAAATATTGTACCGTTTAGGTGAATCTTTAGAGGGAAAACTATTTGTGTGTGTTATTTTCTTTAATCGATCACATGCGATAGATTCTGGGAAAAATCAATTTTAAATGGAGCCTAAACAAATTGTGGTAGTAGGTATAGACCGGGATACCAGCAGACACGATACTTAATGCCTGGTACACACCATGCAATATGCCCTCAGATTGATGGGTCGAACCGATCATTTCTGATAGGTCCGATCTGATTTACGATCGTTTTTCTGATTGATTTTGTAGGAAGCTATTGGAAAATCGATCTGCAAAAACGATCAGGAATCAGATCAGACCTGTTTGAAATAATCGATTTGACCTGTCTGATGGGAAATTGCATGGTGTGTACCAGGCATTAATCAACTACCTGCTGCAAGGAAGATTACCATTGCAGAAAACACAAGATTACTTCAGATTGAACAACGGTTCCACTTAGATATATTGTTTCAGTAAATTATTGGGTTAATTACTGTATGTATCCATGGAATCATTGCCTAGCAGTGAGAGGGGCGGCTCCCTTCACTGGCACACCCCTGAGCCTGCAGCCACAGCCGTTTGCTGGAATAGGGCTATATATTAGTCTGCAATGTCTGTGGGAACACCAGCAGAGGCTGGGCGGCAGCAAGTGCTTGCAAGCTTACCATCTGCAGATGGATCTGTACTTATCTATTGATATTTTAGTGACATTCTATGAAGGTAGGAAAGATGGTTCATGAAGGTGGCTAAGTGTAGTCATTGTCACCTACAGCCTCCACTAAACAGAAGCAGCACAGCGAATGACACACAGCGCACAACAAAGATTCTTTTATGTCACCTCTCTCACTTTCTGTGCACTACGCTGATGTCACACACCCACATACACTGTAAACCAGGGCTGTGGAGTCGGTACACAAAATCATCCGACTCCAACTCCTCACTTTATGAAACGTCCAACTCCGACTCCAGGTACCAAAAATGGCCCTGACTCCTCGACTCAGACTCCTTAAGGTACGTAACACACGTCCAACTTTTTCGACCATCTTGTCGTCCGACTTGTCGTTTGAACGACAAGTTGGACGTATGTACGCGCTGTCGAGTGACTTATAACAGCCGGTTTGCCCGATCCGCTCAGCAGGTCCGATGGACCAACTGTCGTTCAAACGACTGTCAGGTCCGTACATGTGTACAAACGACTTCTAGTTGTTTTTTCCAACTAATAGACGCTCAAACATACAGTCGTTTGACCAGTTGTTTAATCTAGTCCATTGTTCTATCCAGTCCATTATCAAGTTGGTTAAACGACAATCAGGTGTAAAGTTGGATGTGTGTACGCACCTTTAGTCAAATACTTACCAGGGCTGTGGATTTGGTACAAAAATCATCCGACTCCTCAGTTTATGAAACCGCCGACTCCAACTCTGACTCCAGGTACCCAAAATTGCTCCAACTCCTCGACTCCAACTCCACAGCCCTGCTGTAAACTACTGTCATTCAAACTTATTAGCTGCTTAGTCGCTTTGAGGCAGGGATCACACTTGACAAAATCTGTTTTGACGCACACAAAGACCACTTGCGAATCGCATGTAATTATAGTGTGATTTATAAACCTCAAATCCTGCCTCCTTGGTGGGGCTAACAAACATGTTATGCCCGATACACACCATGAAATTTACCATCAGATTTCGAGTCGAAACAATTTCAACAGGTCCGATAGGATTTCTGATCAATTTCCTGACTGATTTTATGATCTAATAAGCGAAGGAGATTCCCAGGCATTTTATAATTAAGGTTAATCTACATACTTCAGCCAACAGTCAAGCTAATTGACACTATTAAGCAGATATTCATCTCCAGGCATTTAATTAAAAATTCCTAAACATTCCATTTATTAAGTTAGTAGTCAGATTGCTCTCATGTGTGACAAAAATCTTGGTTTTGATATTTTGATCACTTGACCAAAAGCTGATTACGGTAGTATATAAGCCAGCTTTGATTCGGTGTGGGTGTGGCTGCTGCCTGGATTGCATCATCTGTTCAGACTGCAAGGGGGAAGTAATTACAGTCTGAATGAGTGCAGCCTTTAGAACAGGCACTCTGCGGTGCAAGAAGTGCACAGGTATTTTACAATGGATTTGTGTGACATCAGTTTATCAGAGTGTATATAAACAGAAAAAAATTAGCTTGTGTATACATACATACACGCATGTCCCCGCCAGCTGCCAGTATTGTATAGAAGAGAAAGGGCAAGGGGGAGGAGAGCGAGAGCCGAAGCCGGCGGCTTTATCTATTACATTGTCGCTGGCTTATTTTTAATTCAATTCACTCACTTTTTAATATACATTCGGCCGCAGCGAGCCGGCCACTTCAAACACAATACATTCAGTGACATTAACATTTTAGGTTACGTGAAGTATTCATTTAATTAGCGCCACCTGCCGACAAGCGGTTACATTAACTTGTGTTAATGTGAAGTTTTAATGTAATTAGCGCCACCTGCCGGATGCGCCCGGGTAACGGAAAAGTACCAAAAAAAGTTAGCTACTTACCAAGATTGGGGGAAGCCTCTGGATGAAGTAGTCTTCACCGACCCTCCTCCAGCCCACCACTACTAGCCTGGACCCTCTTTTTAGTGACCACACTCCCGTCCATGTAGGAACATGGCAGCATTGTGCAGGCACAATCACGGCTTGCGCATGCACAGTAGCACAAAGCCACTCATGCATGGCTTTTTCCAAGGACAAGCTGCTCTGTGCTACTGGACGTACTTGCGTCTGAGCAGTGAGACCACGCTTGTACCCGAACCGGAGCTCGGCTGCAAAAACATATTCAGCAAGTCTAGTTAAATATGTTTAGAGTGTTCCAGTTCTGGGATGGCTAGGTTGAGGAGGAAGGAGGAAGCCTCAGGACTATCCAGCGGCTCCCCTCTACTAAGGTAAGTATCTTTTCATTATGTCACAGGTACTTGGCTCATGGTGTATACAGTCTCCAAAAGGTCTACGTTAACATGGATGTTAATGACAAATGGTGTTAAGGCCTTCTTGAATGTTATGATACTTTTCAAAAAGCGAGGCTATCTAGACACAGAAGTCTACAGGAAATCTGCTCACACAGATCAGGGCCTGCTTTCTGAATCACATGACCCACTGGAACAAAAAATGAGAACGCTACACCGATGAGCAGAGATGGTGACCATCAACACAACAAAGAAGAATAAAGATTACCAACAACTTAAAATATCTGTGGCTACCCAGGCTGGGTCTTTGTGAAAACTGCAACGTGGAACATAAACACCAGACTAAAGCTAGGTACCCACGTGAAGATTAGTGCTTAGGAAAGATTGTTCCCCGATCCAGGTTCACAAATGCGCAAACAAAGCAACGATCCTTTAAACAATCACGGTAAAACTTTTTTGGAAGTCAATTGGGATCTGAATGATCACTAGTTCATTGATTCGACAGGAAGGTCGCAATTGGCGCTTTTGGTAAAATGATGTTACACGAAATAACTAAAACGATGATTCGCCACGTAAGCAGTCGCCACAAAAAATTGCGTCTTGGGCACGGGCCTTTAGGTGTAGAGAACACAATCAGACATTGCAGAGCAATACAGTGATCCTGTACATAGCTAGACACCCCTTGTTTGAAAGTAAACCAGTCCAACAGTGACATAACGCAGAGTTGCTTATATAAGGAGCGCTCCGCTTCTGAGGACGTAGTTCTCACAGAAGTTAATGTTAAAATGGGTAAGAAAGATTTTAGTGAGGGATGATCATTGGTGCAAGAGCTGGTGTTAGCATCTTTGAAATGAACTCCTCTAGGATTTCATCACCAAACAGTATCTGGGGTGTTTAGAGAGTGGCATTTCAGGAAAAAAAAAATACTTCAAGTGATAAAGACTATTCTGGTCGAAAAAGGCTGGTGAAAGACAGAGGTGAAAGGCGAGTAGCACACATAGTCCGCAGCAACAGAAAAGCAACAACATAATAAATTACAGCTGAATTCAATGCAGGTGCATCACAAAGCATAGCCTGACATACAACAAAGCTGACTTTGCAAAAGATAAGCTTCAGCAGCAGCAGACCATCAAGAGTGCCTTTGGTTTCACAGAAAAAAAGGCACCTGTTGGAAACCCTTTCCACCATGCTCTATCAGTCTCAAATTGGTTTGAGGAACATCAGAGGTTAACCTACTTCCATGGCCAGCTCAGTCCCCTGGCCTCAATCATATTGTGCATTTGTGGGATGAAGTGGAAGGTTCACTTCAACGCTTGGAAATGCCACCATCCAATCTGACCCAATTTATAGGAGCCATTATGTCAGCATGGGCCAACATTCCTCAGCAACAGTCTTAGCATCTTGTTGAAGTGAACCCGAGGTGAAAATGACCTGAAGAGATAAACAATTACATTTATCCTACTACTCCCAAAAAGGACTCTCATGGTTTTAGTTCATATTTAAACATTTACATAGTAGGTAGCAGTTTTACTGTCTCAAAATCAGTGGCAGCCTATTAAGTTTCACAAGTTAGGAAATACTGCAAATCCAGTGTCCTGAGAGGTGTATAGCTTTGCTGTGAGTAAAGCCTAATTCACTGCATCTCAGGGTTTGCTTGTTTTTTTGTTGTTTTTTTTTTTGGGGGGGGGGGGGTTATTGAGTTGGTTATGCACTCTTCCACAATGTGGAAACTCATCTAAATCAGGGTTGACAATTTCCACCTCCATCTCCGCAGCTTCACCAAAATTTGTCCCAACCTGGCCCATTACACCACCAAACTCCTGGTCTATGCTCTGGTCATCTCCTGTCTGGAATACGGTTACAACTCTGCAGTTCAGGAGTTTGCAGTTAAAGAGGAACTCCAGTGAAAATAATGTAATAAAAAAAGTGCTTCATTTTTACAATAATTATGTAGAAATGATCTAGTCAGTGTTTGCCCATTGTAAAATCTTTTAAATGCCTAATTTAGATTCTGACATTTATTACATGGTGGCATTTTTACTGTTGGCAGGTGATGTAGCTGCTGCATGATTTTTGGCAGTTGGAAACAGCTGTAAACAACTATTTCCCACAATGCAGCAAGGTTCCCAGACAGGAAACTGCCAAGAGTACGTACTCAGAATTTCTTTATGGGAGGGGTTTCACTACAATATCAACCATGCAACGCCCCCTGATGGTCTGTTTGTGAAAAGGAATAGAAGGGGGTATCAGCTACTGATTGGGATAAAGTTCACTTCTTGGTCGGAGTTTCTCTTTAAGGGGTAACTGCAGATAGGATTCTGCAGTTTTTCCATAGGAAGGTAACTGTAGGTCAGGAATGTGCTGTGTTCTTACAAGTGGGGAAATCCCATGGGTCAAAACTAGGCAGCCCATCTATGCCTCAAGGAGAAGATATAGAGATGGCGAGGTGCACATTTTGGATGGATACAAAAGTTGTATTACAAGTGAATGAAGCTATGTCAAACTGGAACAACCATTCCTAAGTAGGGAAATGGGCCTTCAACACAACTCCTGGGAACACTGTCAAGGGGGTGCGCCGCTGGGTCAGCACATGTACAGTATTGCACGACTTGCGCACACTAACAGATATTACAGATGAATGGAGGGGCACAGCAGGGAATGGATGGAGCAGAAAGCATGAGGACTCCTGCCTACACATGCCTGTAGTCACCATTTCAATAGGCAAGTTCACCGTGGGTATCCTTTAACTGTAGAGTGCACAGCGCATGCGTGAAAAATAAGTAAATAAGACTGTAAAAGCATTCTGCGGGTCTTTTGCATGACTTGATCTTTTGCATGTCTATAGCATCTATAAAACGATCAGTCTTTCAAAACTTTATGACAAGCCTATGCAGCAAACGGATTCCTCAGTTTGCAAAGATTTTTATCTGATGTGTGTACTCAGCTTGATGCAACTGGGGCAGATCATCTGGCAGATCTCTGTGATGTGGCTGGGCAGATAATCTGACAGGGCACATAATCGCAGATCTCCCTGATGCAGCTAGAGGTGAGGTGTGATCATTAACCAGAATGGGGATAAAGGATGACTAATATGTGTGGAACGCTGTTCTTGCACAACCTCCCCTCACATTGTCCCACATTCCTAGGCGTGTCACACACCTGAAGCCGCCGTCACTCGACCACTGGCTGCACAACAAGTGCAACACACAAGAGCCACTCTGAGGCAATTATGACAAATAATGACTACTTAGCATCTGTTAGTGTCATGTTACAGGTGTGTCACTTGAGGGAATTTGGTTTTTGTCACAGCACTTTTCATTTCCTAGCAAGCGACATACACACTGCCTACTATCACGACCACCAGGCTTTCCTGGTGTACTTATAGAGTTGTGATTTTAATGCCTTCAAATCAGGCCCTAATCAATGGGAAGACACCGGCCTGAAAAATCCACTTCTAAGTAGAACTCACTGCACTGCCTGACTGCCATCAGTCTGATATCACCAACTACTGATAGTGCATGTTCAGTAATGCTATCACACAGATATGCTGTTAATGCTGCTTTACGGACACAGTTAGCAGTACAGAAACTTAATTTCATGCCACTATTTCTGCAGAATTAAATATTTAACCCGACTACAATGACCAAAACTTACCGGTAGCTGTTTTGGAGCTGCACTGTGTGGTAAGTAGCAGTGACTGCACACTGCAGCACCCGGGACAGCTGTAACTGCACACTGCAGCTCAAGGACAAATGTGAACGCAAACTGTCACTATAGGAAAGGTGTGACCACAAACTGAAGCTCCAGGGCATGTGTGAATGCAAACTAAGGTTCTAGAGCAGGTGTGACCGCACACTGCAGCTCTGGGACACATCAGGTGTGGGATAGCACACCATCTACACTGAAGCATTTCGACCGCTGGGGCAGTACACTGCATCTCTGGGACAGCACACTGCAGCTCTGGGACAGCTGGAGCAGCTCTGGGACAGCACACACTGCAGCTCTGGGACAGCTGGAGCAGCTCTGGGACAGCACACTGCAGATATGGGACAGCTGGAGCAGCTCTGGGACAGCTGGTATAGCACATTATAAACTTTAGCTTGTGTGTGACCATATACTGCTGCTAAAGGACACTGCAGTTATGACTAGTATGGCAACATTCTATACTTGAGTCTAAACACTGCACTTGTCAGCAGTCTGGAGTAACCACATTGCAGCTCTGGCTCAGGTGCAATAATACACAGCAGCTGCAGCTCAGCCATGACTAAACAACCGCTTTGGATTCAGTGTGATTGCATATTGCATCTCTTGCACAGGTGTGATATAGCACACTGCACTTCCGCCTCTAAGTGTAACCACACAAAGCTGTAGGTTAGGTGTGGACAGCCAACCTCAGACATCATATCCACAAACCAAGTTTTCCCTCCTGAGAAAAGCAGAAACCTCTACGGTGTGGCTGTGCTATGGACTCACCAGCAGCGCTCAATACAGGGTGACATTTAAGATATGCTCAGAGGTGACTGTAGACTATACAGACAGATGCCCAGAGAACTGCAAAGAAGCAATAGCAGTTTCCAGGGGCAACAAGAGGTCAAGAGGTAAATCTGATTACCGGTCTCAGATAAAATCTGTGTGAAAAAGTTGTGTTTCCTGTAGCAACCACCCATCACCTAATCTCAGTAAGCTGGTTGCTATGGGTTACAGCAGTGAACTTACCATGGCTGACCTATCAAGGTAGGTTGCAAAAGCGATTACAGCTACCCAGAGCAGTCAATCGGAATATCTGACGCGTTTACTAGCTGACATCTGATTGGTTGCTCTGAGCAGCAGCAGCTCCACTTTTGCTTCACTGCTCTCTGCGGCTGTCTGGTTGAATGAGACCCTCCTCAGTTCTGTAACTTGTAGGATATATTTATATATGAGCAGTTTCTCCCCCCCCCCCCCCTCCCCCCCTACCCATCGTTCTTCTTGCTACCCACCACACACAGACAATTCCCAGACCCAAGTTCAAGGCTGGCAGCTGCAGAGATCCGTCTGCTCTGCAATCGATAATATCTACTGTGAGGAGTGGATCTGGCTGACATACAGCTGCCGGGATGCAATGCAGATCGCCCAGCGCCAGGCACAAGGACAGAGCCTCTTCCTCCTCCCTGGGTTGAGGAATGGGTTAATGGGGATGTGGAGAGAGGCAGACACCTGTGTGATATGCGGTAAGGTACGGCGGCAGAGTACACACCTGCGTGTCACCTGGTACACCGGGTAATTCACACGAGGGAGAGAGTTGGAGTACGCTGGCTGCCACATCCTCTCCGGTCACTACATCCACTTTACAGACATGATGGTATCCAGGAAGGGGGTGACTGCAGCATCGAGACAGCAGGAGAGAGACAGAGGACCACCCCGATAGATCCAAAGACTCAGTTTTCCCAGTTGATTACAAAGTAGATCCCAATCTCCAGACCAGCAGAAAACCGCTCATGTCATGGCCATGCAGAGACAAAGACAGCCTGACAGCATCCAAGTCCAGGTGCGGAGGTGACTCCTGCATGAGAGCGCACACACTTCTGTGTCTGGGTGAGAGACAGAGAGAGAGAAAGAAAGGAGAGAGAGCGCTGCCTCCTCCTGGCAGCCAGCCAGCAGCACAACTTATTGCCAATGCTGCAAATTGCTCCAATCAGCTGCGGAGGAGCCACGCTGCAGGTGAAACATTCTCATCTCGCTCATTGTCAGCCAGCCAGTGATCTATGACCTTGAGGGTCTGCTGTGACGGGCCCCTGAGACCCCCCCCCCAGAACAAAGGATGCAGCTGCCTCGGATACAGTGTGCCTGACGGCTGCACATGGAGTGTAGAGAGCGATGATCTGAACAGAGGACAGGAGGACAGTGACACCTATAGAGAACACACAGCAAGCTGTACACAACAAATAGGTGTAGAGTGAAAGGATACGTAGGGAATTAAACCAGTAGACATCACACAACTGCCTGAATGTGCCATGTAGATGCATATAAAGGAAAGGCAGAGAATGACACCTATAGAAATCACACAACTGCCTGTATGTGCCATATGAATGTATATAAAGGACAGGCAGAGAATAACACAATTGCCTGTCTGTGGCATATACTGTAGATGTATATAAAGAACAAGCAGATAATGACACCTATAGAAATCACACAGCTGCCTGCATGTGCCATATAGATGTATATGAAGGACAGGCAGAGAATGGCACCAATAGAGCTCTACCTGCAATATTTACACAACGCAAATGTGTATATATAAAGGATAGGCAGAGAATGACACCTATAGAAATCACACAACTGCCTGTATGTGGCAAATAGATGTATGTAAAAAGACAGGCAGAGCTTGACATCTAAAGAGATTACACTGCAGTATATACACAACACATAGGTGTAGATATAATTGCCAGACAGAGAATGACACCTATGGAAATTACACTGTTGCCTGTATGTGCCATATAGATGTATATAAGGGACAGGCAGAGAATGACAACTCCTTGTATGTCGCATATAGATGTCTGTAAGGAACAGGCTCAAAACAACAACTATATACAAAGAAAAAGCACAGAAATGTATACACATATATATAATAATGTACAGAATGGACAGTGACACATAACCACACTGCAATCTATACACAGCATATAGGTGTACAGTATATAGAGGAAAGGCGGGGGGGGGGGACCCTATATACATCACACTGCAATTTATGCACAGTATACAGAGGAAAGGCAGGAGGACACCTATAGAAACCACACTGCAATGTATGCACATTATAAAGAGGAAAGGCAGGAGGACACCTATAGAAATCACACTGCAATCTATGCACAGTATACAGAGGAAAGGCAGGGGGAAACCTATTGAAACCACACAGCAATCTATGCACAGTATACAGAGGAAAGGCCGGAGGACACCTATAGAAATCACACTGCAATGTATGCACAGTATACAGAGGAAAGGCAGGGGGCACCTATAGAAATCACACTGCAATGTATGCACAGTATACAGAGGAAAGGCAGGGGGCACCTATAGAAATCACACAGCAATCTATGCACAGTATACAGAGGAAAGGCAGGAGGACACCTATAGAAATCACTCACACTGCAATGTATGCACAGTATACAGAAGAAAGGCCGGAGGACACCTATGGAAATCACACTGCAATCTATGCACAGTATACAGAGGAAAGGCAGGGGGCACCTATAGAAATCACACAGCAATCTATGCACAGTATACAGAGGAAAGGAAGGAGGACACCTATAGAAATCACTCACACTGCAATGTATGCAAAGTATACAGAAGAAAGGCAGGAGGACACCTATGGAAATCACACTGCAATCTATGCACAGTATACAGAGGAAAGGCAGGGGGCACCTATAGAAATCACACGGCAATCTATGCACAGTATACAGAGGAAAGGCAGGGGACACCTATAGAAATCACACTGCAATCTATGCACAGTATACAGAAGAAAGGCAGGGGGCACCTATAGAAATCACACGGCAATCTATGCACAGTATACAGAGGAAAGGCAGGGGGCACCTATAGAAATCACACTGCAATCTATGCACAGTATACAGAAGAAAGGCAGGGGGACACCTACATAATCCACACTGCAATCTATGCACAGAATACAGAGGAAAGGCAGGGGACACCTATAGAAATCATACTGCAATCCACATCCAGCATATGGGTGTGCATAGTTGTATAGTGCAGGCAGAGAATTGTACCTATAGAAAAATCACACAGCAATCTACACACGGAAAAGGATAACTATCTGACATCTACACTCTGTACATAGGTATCTAGATGGGGTAGAGAAATGACAGCATATAGGTGACAAGGACATCAAGCTGTTCTCTATACATAACCTATACACAACATATAGCTGTACACAGAGGGACAGAACAGAACACTACCTATATAGAGGAAGTGTTATTATACAGATTATAGGGATGCAGCCTGACAACGGCACACAGAGTACCATGGATAAAGGAAAAGAAAGCCACACAAAACTCAGCCATTACTCACTCAAACACAGCAAGGATAATGAATGATCCAGGGGCAATTACACATTTTAGGGGCTTCAATTCTAATACACATGCACCATAGGACTAATTATCAGATGGAATTCTTGCTGCAACAATGTAGACCATGATGTGGCATTGTAGCACCCAAAATCAGGGCTGTAAAGTCACTACAAAAATCCAGGGCTGTGGAGTCAGAGTCGGGGGCACCCGGAGTCGGGGCAATTTTGGGCACCCCGAGTCGGAGTTGTTGATTTCATAAACTGAGGAGTCGGAGTTGGGAGTCGGCTGATTTTTGTACAAATTCCACAGCCTTGTTAAGGATTAGGCTAAGGAGTCGGAGTTGTGGTTTCATAAACTGAGGAGTCGGAGTCAGAAGATTTTTGTCCCGACTCCACAGCCCTGCAAAAATCCACCGACTCCGTTTAGGATTCCACAGAGTCAGACTCCTCGACATAGACTCCTCTGATTTGCATTGTACAATCTTGTTGATTGAAAGTATGTAACGTGAAATTCATCTCTTAATTGGCAATGCTTAGGAATTTTAAAAAGACATATGAAGTGAGAAGGATAATAATAATCTGAACATTTGTATATCGCTTTTCTCCTGTCGGACTCAAAGCGCTCAAGAGCTGCAGCCACTGGGACGCGCTCAAGAGGCCACCCAGCAGTGTTAGGGAGTCTTGCCTTGAACTCCTTACTGAATAGGTACTTGACCTAGCCAGGATTAGAACCCTGGTCTCCCATGTCAAAGGCAGAGCCCTTAACCAGTACACTATCCAGCCACTACTAGGATATAGAGGCTGCCATAGTTATTCCCTTTAGTCATAGACTAAAACTAGTCCTTGGTAAGAGTACTTCTAGAAGGTACAGACAGGAACAAAACTTCTATCAGGCCCTAGGCAATGTAACTGTGGGTACATGTAAGAGTGATGTGCAGGTACTCTGCAGGGGAATGAGGCGATTCTTCTTCTATTACACATTCTTCATGTAAAATCTGAACCAGGTTTATGGGTGATAAACACCTCTGTGTTCAATGTGCACAACATTCTCAGTGGATTCCCTGCAGCTCTGTGGGGAGTGCATATGTATAGTACTACTGTGTTACAAAGTAAACCTGAGACAGATGAAATTAAAGTTTTATACATACTTGGGGCTTCCTTCAGCCCCCTTCAGGCTAATCAGTCCCTCGCTGTCCTCCTCCGCCACCTGGATCTTCTGCTATGAGTCCAGGTACTTCAGCCAGTCTGGCGTAGTGCGCATGCACACACTCCGCCGCCGGGAGCGTACTACGCCTGCGCAGCATTATTGCGCAGGTGCAGAACGCTCCTGGCTGTGGGAGCGGCATGCGGCCGGACAGCGATGACTGGCTGAATTACCGGGACTCATAGCAGAAGATCCAGGTGGTGGAGGAGGACAGCGAGGGACTGATTAGCCCGAAGGGGGGTTGGAGGAAGCCCCAGGTATGTATAAAACTTTTCATTTGTCTCCGTACCCTTTAATTTGTAGTCATCAAACCAAATTTTAACATATCAAATTATTTGATTTCATGAGCAAAGGGAGTGCATACATTTGCATAAATCAGCATCAACGCAGAATTATTTGCATGTCATTGACCATCTCTATTAGTGACACAGCTACACATCAGGCTTTATTCTTACAGCATAGATGTTATTTAGTACATATAAAAGATTCCTGTGTACACATCATACAGTGGCTTGCAAAAGTATTCAGCCCCCTTGAAGTTTTCCACATTTTGTCACATTACTGCCACAAACATGAATCAATTTTATTGGAATTCCACAAAGACCAATACAAGTGGTATACACGTGAGAAGTGGAACGAAAATCATACATGATTCTAAACATATTTTACAAATCAATAACTGCAAAGTGGTGTGTGCGTAATTATTTAGCCCCCTTTGGACTGAGTGTAGTCAGTTGCCCATAAACATTGCCTGATGAGTGCTAATGACTAAATAGAGTGCACCTGTGTGTAATCTTATGTCAGCACAAATACAGCTGGTCTGTGACGGCCTCAGAGGTTGTCTAAGAGAATATTGGGAGCAACAACACCATGAAGTCCAAAGAACACACCAGACAGGTCAGGGATAAAGTTAATGAGAAATTTAAAGCAGGCTTAAGCTACAAAAAGATTTCCAAAGCCTTGAACATCCCACGGAGCAGTGTTTACGCGATCATTCAGAAATGGAAGGAGTATGGCACAACTGTAAACCTACCAAGACAAGGCCGTCCACCTAAACTCACAGGCCGAACAAGGAGAGCGCTGATCAGAAATGCAGTCAAGAGGCCCATGGTGACTCTGGATGAGTTGCAGTGATCTATAGCTCAGGTGGGAGACTCTGTCCATAAGACAACTATTAGTCGTGTACTGCACACAATTGGCCTTTATGGAAGAGTGGCAAGAAGAAAGTCATTGTTAACAGAAAAGCATAAGAAGTCCCATTTGCTGTGTCCCCCACATGGCTTGTGGCAAACTGCAAACATGTGGAAGAAGGTGCTCTGGTCAGATGAGAGCAAAATGGAACTTTTTGTCCAAAATGCAAAACGCTTTGTGTGGCGGAAAACTAACACTGCACATCACTCTGAACACACCATCCACACTGTCAAATATGGTGGTGGCAGTATCATGCTCTGAGAGTGCTTCTCTTCAGCAGGGACAGGGAAGCTGGTCAGAGTTGATGGGAAGGTGGATGGAGCCAAATACAGGGCAATCTTGGAAGAAAACCTCTTGGAGTCTGCAAAAGACTTGAGACTGGAGCAGAGGTTCACCTTCCAGCAGGACAACGACCCTAAACATTAAGCCTAGGCAACAATGGAATGGTTTAAAACAAACCATATCCATGTGTTAAAATGGCTCAGTCAAAGTCCAGATCTAAATCCAATCGAAAATCTGTGGCAAGATCTGAAAACTGCTGTTCACAAACGCTGTCCATCTAATCTGACTGAGCTGGAGCTGTTTTGCAAAGAAGAATGGGCAAGGATTTTAGTCTCTAGATGTACAAAGCTGGTAGAGACATATCCTAAAAGACTGGCAGCTGTAATTGCAGCAAAAGGTGGTTCTACAAAGTATTGACTAAGGGGGCTGAATAACTACGCACACCCCACTTGCAGTTATTTATTTGTAAAAAATGTTTGGAATCATGTATGATTTTCGTTCCACTTCTCACATGTACACCACTTTGTATTGGTCTTTCACATGGAATTCCAATAAAATTGATTCATGTTTGTGGCAGTAATGTGACAAAATGTGGAAAACTTCAAGGGGGCTGAATACTTTTGCAAGCCACTGTATATACTGTACAGTCACAATCAGATATGTACAGTATATCTGACTTTAAAAATACGGTGACTGCTTTATTGAAGCAGCACAAAAAACAATTTTTTGATTGGTTTATTTCATTTTTGTGGACTAAGCACAGCTATTACTGTATGTATAAATTATTTATGATGACCATTATCTGGGAAATAGAACATTATCATATTTTCTATTTTAATTACAGTTTAAATTCATTAGGACTCCAGGTACCCAAAATTGCTCCGACTCCACAGCCCTGTCCAAAAGTGACATGATGGGGTACTCCAGGGTGACACCCTAGATTAGGGGTCAAACTCACAGTACTTGTAGATGATAGAAATGGAGGAGACTAATTATCAGCATACTATGCCTCCTTCCAATGTCCAAATACTTGCTAGCTGTGTTTATTAAGATTGTGTTCAGTGCACAGGATGTAAGACTCTGAAGAATGTATTACTATATACTGGAAGATTACTCTTTGAATATTTTAAAGTGAGTCAATAAATGAGAACACCCTGGTTCTCGGCTTTATGCTGTGACTGATGGCTAGCACAGTACAATACTGTACTACAGCATCCTCTGCGTGACACAAATGCCACATTCATCCACGACACACACCTATGAACTGGCACTGGGTGTATATTAATTATTGTCAACCATTATTTATACAGTGCTCACATATAACTCAGTACACAATACCACCATACAATAAAGGGGTGTAAATTACAAGCCTCCATACATAACAAGCACATTTATGACATAGGAAGGGAAGAGGACTCTGCCCCATCCTGTTTACATTATAAAGTTTGGAAGATGGAAAAGGAAAAATGTAGTCATTTGCGAAGGTGAAACACACTCTGGTTCCTGTATCTGGGAGACATTCACCATATAGATTGCAGGCTTCATAAAACTACCAAATTCTCCATTTGTAATGTAAAATATACACTGATCAACTAAAACCTAAAAACGGAGTACCTAATGCTGGGTACACACGTTGCGATTTCCCGCTCGGTTGGCAGGACCGATCCTGGTCGATCGATTATTTCCGACATGTTCGATCGGTTTTCGATCGATACAGCCGTCGATTTAGCATAGTTAACATGAGTAAATCGACTGCTGTATCGATCGAGACCCGATCGAACATGACGGAAATAATCGACCGACCAGGATCGAGCGGGAAATCGAAAACGTGTCTACCCAGCATAAGACTTTGTAGGTCCTTGTGAACTCGATGGACGTATGTCTTTTTCCAACCCAAATAACTATGTAACGATTTAACAGTTTGACTCTAGGGGCTTGATTCACAAAGCGGTGCTAACTGTTAGCACGCCTGTGAAAACCCCCTTAGCATGTCTAAACGAGCTTTACGCGCGCAAAACTTTCCACGCGTAAAACTTAGCGAAAATCCGCGCGAAGTGCCCATTAAAGCCTATGGGACTTAGCGCGCGATCTGATTGAGAAAACCGGTGCTAACCTACTTAGCACCCTGGTTAGCACGCCTAAAGACTTAAAGAGACACTGAAGCGGAAAAAAATATGATATAATGAATTGGTTGTGTACTATGAATAATTACTAGAAGATTAGCAGCAAAGAAAATATTCTCATACTTTTATTTTCAGGTATATAGGGTTTTTTCTAACATTGCATTATTCTATAATATGTGCAGATTACACAACACTCAGCATTCAAAATGATTCTTTCAGAGCAGTCTGTGAAGTAATGACCTCTCCTCTAGCAGAGAAAAAGTAAACAGTTCACTTACAGTTGAGATAATAAAAGTCAGATAACAGCCCTCTCCACGACTAACTTAGTCGGAGAGCTTAATGGCTTATTTGCATAGAGATAACAACTGGAGTTTCTCAACTCTTCCTGTACTGGAAACAATTAGACTGATGTATCTGATCTTAATGTTTTATTTCTTAGCTGTACTACACATACAAATCATAATATCATAATTTTTTTTTCGCTTCAGTGTCTCTTTAAGACGTGCTAAGTAGGTTAGCACCGCATAGTGAATCAAGCCCTATGAGTCATGGACTAAACAAGACCAAAAAAGTGTCCTCTGGTATCTGGTACACAAGACACTGGCTGCAGAGCCTTCAATGGACCAGGCATATTTCTTCTGCAAATCCCACTGATGCTCCATCGGAATAAGATCTGGGGAATTTGAAGACCTAAGTAAACACGTTTCATCAGACCAGGCAACCTTCATCCACTGCTCTATGGTCCAATTCCGATGCTCAAATGCCCACTGCAGATCCCTTCAGCAGTGAACAGGTGTCAATATGGGCACATCCAACTGGTATACAGCAAGCTGCAATGCACTGTATGTTCTGACCCCTTCCTCTCACCGCCAAAATCAGACTATTATATTACAAATTCCGATGAAGGGGACCACCACTTTTGAAGTTCTATCTCAGTAGGTACACTGGAACTTTGGGTCTTGACACACCACCAACCTTTTTTTGCCATATTATTGGAGGTGAACCTATTTTGGAGCGCCAGTTCTTCCTCATGTATATAATTCAACAGTTTGGGATCGGACCCGCCAGGATAGCCTTAACTCCAAAACATGCATTAGTGGTGGACATGACTAGAGAGGTTTAGTATGACGCTAATTGTGGCTTGCGTGCACATTTAAATTTGAAATGTATGCAGCTTTAAATTGGACCAATCAAAATAAAATCCATGTCTCCAAAATGTGGAGTATATGGATGGTCCTTAGACATTCAGAAGAATTTGTACAAACATTAGATTGAATGCCGTTCATCTTTTAGGCCCCCACAGGTGTTGAACTAAAAGTGTAAGAACAATATCAGAGTACAGTGCTCATTCTTGAGGTTAACCTGGAAGCCATGGACCTAGTTAGTTCGTTGTGTTTATGTTTACTTTTATACTGAAGCTAAAGTTAATGATACTACTGATAAAATCTTTGAGCATCACTCTCCATAAGAATGCAGGCCATGAAGTGGATAGAGTAGACAGCCAAATACTACTTTTTACGATATTAACTAGACAATTTCTCTCGGAACTGTTATTGGTGGACTTATCAATCTATGGTCTGTAACTGTATAGGCAAGTGCAGGAGCTGTGATAGGTGCTAGACTGATTTTTCCGTTAGGTACAATGTAATATTATCATATGAGAAAGTTGCACATTATATTTTCTGCTGTATGATGTCTGAAAGCTTCAATAAAAGTATTTGAAAAAAAATAAATAAATAAATAAAATCCATGAAATATGTGAGAGCTGGGGTTATTAGCATATTTATGACCAATTCTGCCCATGACCTTGTGGATGGAACACGGTTGTCCTTTGGGACATTCTTGTTAGTGCTAATCACTGCATGCCAGGATCTCCCATAAGGCTCTGTCAACACTGGAGACTTTTTACAAGTGAGTTAGCAACAGATCTGTTGGATCTGACATGACCAAACAAAATTCGGCCTGCACTATTTTTCTGGATAAGCGCAATGTTTTTGTCAGGCTCTTTTAGCCGGGTGCTCCAGCTAATTTTGGGGAGCACCCGGCTGTCATCGGCTCGCCTCCTCATCCTCCCCCTGTAAGCAGAGTTGCGCCAAGCCTGCGCTCCCCAGTTGCGGCCCATCCGACTACTTTTCATGCCACCCGGCTGGAAAAAAAATTCTTGGGAGAACTCTAAAGCAGATGCGTTTCCCATAAAATCCCATGTTGGAAACGCATCCCCTCTGTACTTTACAGGAACTTTAACGGATCAACAGAGTGGATCTTACACTGTGCGATCTGGCCCCATTGTGGACCGAGCCTCACACTTGCCATTTTGGAGAAGCGGTGACCCAGTTGTGTACCCACCACAGTCTGGACCAAGTCCCACAAGACACACAGATCCGTGTAGTTGTCCTTACACATCACATTCCCAAGATGTGACTTCACTAGTGGAGGAATATATCTCACCCCTTGGTGGCTGCATTGTAACAAGATGATCAATGTTACGCAATTCAACTGTCAGCAGTTTTACTCTGTGTAAAATAACCACTCTGCACTATTCAACAGAAGTAGCAATGATGCCCTCAAACACACATTGCTTTTACTGATGGCTAACAGTACAATTCTCTACTGCCTCAGAAACACATGGATATCCCCTTCCCTTCTCCCATTCAAGTGGTTTGTTGCTGAATGATTGGCAGTAGTAAATCCTCAGATCAAATTTCAGCCACTACAGAAGAAAGTCTGGAGATAGGAGAACTGGGTGCAGCAGATAATCATCACTATGACCTTCCCCACAATGACAATTATTGTGTGCAATATTTAGATATTTATCCAGGAACTTTAGACCAGGACTAGTTTTGGCTGTATGCAGTGATGTCTGCTCAAAGACAGGTTCTCTTGCAGAACAAGCAGGGGAGGGTTGTGAAGTCAAACAAAGGTAAGGAAGTTCACAGGATTATTCAGATTTAGAAAAGTTTCCCTGTTGTTCTCTATAGGGGATGCTGGTGGTGCTGGCGATGCAGGAATGAGGAAACATCACAACTTCCTTTACCGATACCAGCCAAGCCACAAACCAGCTGCAGAGATGCCAAACAGATTCTGCTCCATAATTAGTAACAGAACATAGGAGCCATCCTCCAACCGATAACAAGGAAATGCACATTACATGACCAGAAGAATGTGGACAGACCTAAGTAAGGGTTTGGCCATTTCACACTTTAATTAGTAATAGGTACAGAACAATAAACATACTGAAATGTAATATCCTAAGGCAAACATCTAGTGTTATAGGTGTGGATATAGTCATAAGGACCCTATTTCTAACCAGTCTATACTGCTACTCTGCTATACCTGTCCATCTAAAGCAGCGCTGGTCACCCAGTACTGTTGTCCTACTACAATCAGCAATCATTCCTGCCCTGCTAGAACTGCCCTGGTCAACATACATCACTGCCCTGCTAGACCTGCCTTAGTCACACATTAAAGTGAACCTCCAGACTAAAAATCTACTGAGCAGCACTGAAAAGACTTGGTGTTTCTTTAACAGTTTCACAGCATCAGAACTTTGTTTTTTTTACCGAAGCCTTATTTTTAGCTGCACAAAAGCTAAGCTCCGCCCCATCAAAGAAAACTGCCCGGGCATTTGTCCCCTGATGCTGTGCCAAGCATGATGGGATTTCCCATGTTATTCACGTTAGCTAGCAACTGGGAGTGGGTGATCAGCACACAGGACAGTTGGAACGGTTTCTCATGCTCCCCGACACCTCCTCTCAACCAAAAAGATGGCTGCCTCCATGAAATCCCAAACATTTGCCTGTTCTTCTAAAACAGGGTGGGTAAGATATTATATTACCTATCTATTTTAATTAACATAACTAATGTAACTTAATGACAGTATGTTTGTTTAGGCTGAAGTTCCTCTTTAACCTTGCCCTGCTAAAATTGTGCAATTTCATCATTCTTGACCTGCCCCGGTAACCAATAATTCCGGCCCTAGCAGACCTGCCTCAGACTCCGATCATTCCTACCTACCCAGTTATACCTCACATGTTCATCCATTATTCCAGCCCCACTAGATCCCCCACAGCTGCCTTTTTGTCCTGCCCAGTTTGCCCTATTCCGGTCACCCAATCAAACCTGCTTTGATCACCCACCATTCCTGTCCTGCAAGACCTGTCTTGTTCACACTGCTCTGATGACTTATTTCTATCCTGCTAAATTTAACCCAGTTACCCATCCTTGTCCTGCTAGATCTACTAAGGTTATCTATTATTCCTGCACTCCTTAGACCTACTTCAGTCCCATATCACTCCTGCCCTACCAGACAGTGCCCCGCTTTCCCATTATTGTAGCCCTGCCAGAACTACTACCCCAGTCCCCCATCATTCCAGCCTTAACCTTTTAGACTGTTCAGCAATTCGTCATTTCTGCCCAGCTAGATTTTCTATAGTTATCGGATATTTCTGCCCTTCTAAACGTGTCCTGATCCCCCAATATTCATACCCTGCTTGGACACCCATTTTTTGCTCTGCTAGACTCCGTCCAGTCACCCCTCATTCCTGTACTTCTAGACCTTCCTGAACAATAACCAGTCCTGGGCTACTACACCTGTCCTGCTCACTTACCACTCCTCATGTCCTGGCTTACTAAACCTGCTCTCTTCATACACACCATTCTTCCCCTGTCAGAGCTCCCCCATAATTCCTGGCCCTGCTAGTTCTACCCTGGACACTCATCAGAACTGTTCCACTCACCCATCCTCCCTGTTTGGTTAGACCTGTCCTAGTTAATCATTTCAGCCAGATTAGACCTCTTCAAGTCACCCATCATTTCTGCCCTGCTAGACCAGCTCTGGGGACCAACCATTTCGGACTAGCTACACCCACTCCAGTCAGCCTTTTAGTACTACACTGCTAGAACTCCCCTGGTCACTGATAATTTCTGCAACACTAGATCCTTCTTCCAACTCATCATTCCCACCATCCTAGATTTAGAGTTAGAAGTGATATCAGCAGAAAACTGAAGCAGTAACCACACAGGTTCAAGTGATGTGTGTGAAAAATCTCCCATGCTCAACATTCATCAAGAACTTTCTGGGTTTCGAGAACCTGCACAGAAGCTGAAGAGCGGAATAAGCAATGTCAAGCTTTGGCTAGAGTGGCTAAGCTTGCAGCCAGCCGACTACAAACTGGTGGAAATGTCTTATGGAATGAATGATGAATTAAACTTCCCAAGCTTGCAGTGTAATGGAAGAAATTGTAATCACCAAATGCCAGGAGAATATTACATGCTTGCACACACTGTGCCAACTAAAAAGCTTAGTGGTGGGGAAAAAAATGGTGAAGATCTATTTTAATGATTTGGACTAATCTACGTAAATCCAGCAAATATAAAATTTAACAATAGCTCAACACTTTAACATTTCCTAGGATATCATAAACAGTTTAACAATCCCACTTCTCCCACAGAGTTCAAACAGCAACTACACTGATCCTTGGGAATACACAATGAGGGCTTGTTCACACTGCAGGTGTTTTCAGCTTTTTTTGCCCGCATGTGGTTTTTAAAAACGCCCCCCCCCCCCCCGACCACGTGGACAATGAATGTCTATGAGAAGGTTCATATCAGCACGAGTTGTGCGCTGTGTGGCTAGCAAAGCGGTGCGTGTACCATTTTTGGGGCGATTCTGCCTCAATAGAAGGTATAGGAAAATGCATACAAAAACGCGCAATAAGGCGATTGTGCTCGCGTTTAAGAATTTCCGGGTCAAAGAGTTCATTTCCTGACTTGCGTCAGGGAATGAATTACAAAACCGCTCAGAAAAACTCTTATAAAACCGCTAAGCACAAAACAAATCACCCACCCAACGGCCGGGAATCTGAAAAAAAGAGACGCCTCAAAATAAAGCCCAACGTGGATTGACATGCGCAATGTGAACAAGGCCTCCAAGAGAGTATTGCACGAATGTTCTCACCACAGTGTGCGACTGAGCTGCTGATGCGACTGGATCAGTGAGGTCTGTACAACTGAGGAATATGTCAGCTATTTATCAATACTGTAGTAGTAATGGTGTGTGACTATGGTCAGGACATTAGAGAATGTAATCTCCTCTCACGTAGAGACTGACATGATTGGATAAGTGAGAATAGACTAGAAAGGAGGTGCCCAAAAAAAGCATAAAAGATCAGAAACAACTTTATAGCTACATTCCACAGATAAAGAAACATTTTCCTAATTACAGTTTAGACCAGCACATTTTGCAGGCAGGCTTCTTGCGCTCCAGCTACTTTTTTGGCCAGCAACTGGCACAGAAAGGCCTGAGGAAGCAGAAAGCCTGCTGGTAAAGCATACTGTCTAAACAGCATTTAGTAAAATTATCTTCAGTTTATCTGTGATATTTGGGCTACAGTCACAGTTGGGGATTGCGGTGGGGTGAAATGGCCGTATTGTAACACAGCTTTCCGCACAGCAATGAAAAAAACAATGCGACATTCACAGTGCGACTGGTATAATGCGGTTTTAATGGCGTACGGCATCCCAACCCACTGTATTACCGCAAAACGCATGCGTTAACAGTGACTGTGAAACATACTTTCCATTGACTGAATGCTTTACTGTATGTAATCCAATGCATGGATAACGTGCGTCACAACTTTTGTGCTGCATTCCTGCTTCCACGGGAAACGCAACACCCACTGTGGACCTAACCTAAGGCATGTACTAATAGCTACACGGCTATTGCCATTCTATTACATACTGGCTTTAAACCTTTTATTCAGTCTTCTTACCAGTCTGTTCTCACTATATACCTCATACTGGATGGTTTTTAGATTTTACATAATGCCTATTTTTATCTCTAGGTTGCGACTGGCAAGGTTCTAAAGCTACATACACACACTAGCTAAAACTCAGTCAATAACTGCTGAGGATCGTTCATTAGTCTAGTGTGTGTAAGGCAGACACCCAACCTCCGACATGATGCTGAGCCAGCCTGACAGCATCCTTCTCAGCATTCTCCTAGCCCGTAGGTAGCTGCTCTGTCATGTGCCACGTGTCGACCCTCCACCTCCCTTTATAGCAATAGAACTCATCACTAACCTAAAGGCTATCAATGCATCTGTACAACATCGGGCCCTGAAAAGGGATGGCAATGCTTAGGAGAATTCATGAAGAAGCATGTGATCAGCTTGATCAGCTGATAGATTTGTAAAGCTCTGATGTGCTGGTCATGATCATGTGTTAAACCAGGAAGTCCTCACAGCAAATCAAAAACTTACAAATGTATCAGCTTGGATGTGTATACCAGGCTTCCGCACGGTCAGCACACGAGCAAGGTGAGCCAAAAACATGAAAGCATTGGACATTGTACAGAACCCATGTTCTTTGATTTCTTCAGTGGAGACAGGTCATACTTCTCAACTGCCAGCATAGTGGTGGCCTGCAGCCGGTTATCTCTCCTGCTCAACACTTTCCACAGTTTCAACATCTTATAGCTCTTGGTAGCCTTTTCTGTTTTTCAGGTCCTTGGCCTCCTCCCCATATAGATCTTACTGAAAGTATTGGTGATCTCTGTAAAGCACTATGGAATATGCCAGAGCTATACATATGTACAGTCTAATAGCGGTGGGAACATTAGAGTATAAGCTCCTCTGGTGTGGAGACACGATGGCAATGGATCAGTTATCTCTGCATAGCTCTAAGATAGGTGCCAGAGCTATATAAATGCATAAAATAATAATACTGTGTGACTATGGTGAGGACAGAGTGTAAGCTCCAGTGGTGCAGAGGTTGAAGTGAATTGATTAGTGATCTATGTATAGCGCTGTGGATGGAATAAGATAGGGCTACACAAATTTATAATAATAATAATGGATGACTACAGTGAGGACATAAAGAGTGTAAGCTCCTCTGGTGCAGAGACTGATGTGAATGGATAGGTGATCTCTGTACAGCGCTGTGGAATATGTCAGAGCTATATACACATTAATAATAAATGACTACAGTGAGGACATAAAGAGTGTAAGCTCCTCTGGTGCAGAGACTGATGGCAATGGATCAGTGATCTCTGTACAGCGCTGTGGAGTATGTCAGAGCTATATACACATTTCTAAAAATGAATGACTACGGTGAGGACATAAAGAGTATAAGCTCCTCTGGTGCAGAGAATGCTGGGAAGGATCTGAACCCGTTCTGCAGCCCCTTGGAATAAGTCGCATTATAAATGTATTTACTTCTCACTGCAATCCGTTCTTATTCCTTCATACACACATCGGCACTATAGCCAGCAGCATTATGCACACTCTGGGGATTTTATCCAGCATCTCCTTTACACAACACAAAGCCTGGCGGACAAGCAGATTCAGCAGAGAATGATCCGGAATGATTCAGTAATCGGTGTGTAAACAGCGGCAGACACAGATGGAATTAGAGATGAGGGATATGATGGGACGGCTGCTGCATCCCAGAGAGGTCTGAGGAATAAAGGTGCTAAGTGCTGTCTGCAGAGAGTTTAACAGCTGCCTAGGAGCAGCGACTGGGGAGGAAAGAGATATAGTGTATGCAGCAGTTCACATAGAAAGGTTTCTTTATCTATGGATGGAGTGCAGCTGTATTTGCTATTAGGTGGGGAGAGATTGCAGAGATCATAATGAGGATTGTTAAAAGATTTAGTGAGAATTAATAAAGGATTAGTGGATAGGAGTATGTGCCACAGCAGTCACATGCAGCTCCTGCAGCAAGAACTTATCTCTAATGGATGAGTGAACTTATAACAAAAAGCTGGGGTCACACCTGTCTGCTTTCCTGCGCATTCTCAGTACAAAAAAAAAACGGATTTCAACTGAGAACTCATGTTAACCATGTAAGGAGCACAGGCTTACACTCACCAGTGACCAGGCTATTTCTTACAATTCAGCACACTGCAGCTTTAACAGTGTGCTGCACGGCCATACAACATAGCACCCAAATTAATCTGCCCTCCTTTTCTGCCCACCAACAAAGCTTTCTGTTGGTGGGCTTTTATCGCTGCTGCAGGCTTAATTTCTTTTAAAATTAATTTTACTGTCTTTTATTTTTAAATAAATAGGTCTATTCCCCCCTCCCCCTCCCCCCGATCTAATCAGGGCAATCCTCTCTCATAGGCATCAGCCTATGAGAGGGGAGTGCGTAGTGAGCCGCTCAAGGGGTCAGCCTAGTGACAGGGCTGTCCCCAGTACAGTGCTGCAATAGATCGCAGCTCTGTACAATAAAAACAAACATCGTCTAATAGTCTGCCAGCAACGATCGCCGCTGGCAGACTGTTGACGGAGCTCTGATCCATCACTTAAAGAGACTCTTTATTAAAAAAAAAATGCCCCTGAGGGGTACTCACCTTGGTAGGGGGAGGCCTCTGGATCCTATCGAGGCTTCCCCCATCCTCCTGTGTCCCACGGCGGTCTCGCTGCAGCCCACGGAACACACAGCCGACAATTTGTCATGCTGTTCAATATTTACCTTCCCTGGCTCCAGCAGGTGGCGCTGTTGCGGCTCACCGCTTACAAATAGACGGAAATAGTCGATCCCAGTCGGATCTGCTCTACTGCGCAGGCGCAGGAGACTTGTACCTGCGCAGTAGAGCGGACCTGACCGGGATCGGCTCTTTCTGCCTATTTTGGAACAGAGAGGCGGTACTGCGCGGAAAGGTAAATTTACACATCCCGTCGTTCGGGGACCTGTATTGCCACCGCCGTGGGAAGCCTTGATAGAATCCAGAGGCTTCCCCCTCCCGAGGTAAGTACCTCCCAGGGGCGTTTTTTCTTAATACAGATTTTCTTTAAGTGGGGATGCGTGCATCCGCACGTGTGATCCTAGCTAATCTCCTCCCCAGGACTTGATGCCTTTCAGCGTTAGGCGGTCCCGGGGGAGCCATTTTGCAATTGCACAGTGGTTAATCAATGGGCTAGGTGGCTAGGTCATACTTGTCTTTCAGTTTTCACTAGCAGAAAAACTAGCTATAGCCTCTGAGATTGGCAACATTATTTGTTGCCATCTCAGAGGTAAACACAGGGGAGAGGGATTCCCTGTTTAAAACACCCGCCAGAGGCGTTCCTGCCGGGTTTCCAGAGCTTTTTTTTTTTTTAATTTAATATGATCCCACCACAGGCTCTCTTGAAAGATCAGCAGGACTGCCAGGCAACTTGTACTGTGTAAAAGGATATACATATGGCTGTTTCCAAATCCCTCTCACTTCTAGTGTGCATTAATATTTCCTCTCCGTGGTAAATAAATAATGTCTTGCCTGCAGCTGATCTGGAGATCTGGGTCCTGCTCAGGTGTGTTTATTGTAGTTATCAGTCATAGACATGCATGTAGTAAGTAATGTGCAGCACAATGTAACCTTTACATACGTGTATAGTAAGTAATGTGCGGCACAATGTAACATTTACATGCGTGTAGCAAGTAATGTGCAGCACAATGTAACATTTACATACGTGTATAGTAAGTAATGTGCAGCACAATGTTACATTTACATATGTGTAGTAAGTAATGTGTGGCACAATGGAACATTAACATGCGTGTAGTTAGTGACATGCAGCACAATGCAACATTTACATGCGTGTATAGTAAGTAATGTGCAGCACAATGTAACATTTACATACAGTGGTGTGAAAAACTATTTGCCCCCTTCCTGATTTCTTATTCTTTTGCATGTTTGTCACACTTAAATGTTTCTGCTCATCAAAAACCGTTAACTATTAGTCAAAGATAACATAATTGAACACAAAATGCAGTTTTAAATGATGATTTTTAATATTTAGAGAGACAAAAAAAACTCCAAATCTACATGGCCCTGTGTGAAAAAGTTATTGCCCCCCTTGTTAAAAAAATAACTTAACTGTGGTTTATCACACCTGAGTTCAATTTCTGTAGTCACCCCCAGGCCTGATTACTGCCACACCTGTTTCAATCAAGAAATCACTTAAATCGGCGCTATCTGACACAGAGAAGTAGACCAAAAGCACCTCAAAAGCTGGACATCATGCCAAGATCCAAAGAAATTCAGGAACAAATGAGAACAAAAGTACTGTCATTGAGATCTATCAGTCTGGTAAAGGTTATAAAGCCATTTCTAAAGCTTTGGGACTCCAGTGAACCACAGTGAGAGCCATTATCCACAAATGGCAAAAACATGGAACAGTGATGAACCTTCCCAGGAGTGGCCGGCCGACCAAAATTACCACAAGAGCGCAGAGAAAACTCATCCGAGAGGCCACAAAAGACCCCAGGACAACATCTAAAGAACTGCAGGCCCCACTTGTCTCAATTAAGGTCAGTGTTCACGACTCCACCATAAGAAAGAGACTGGGCAAAAATGGCCTGCATGGCAGATAACCAAGGCGCAAATCACTTTTGAGCAAAAAGAACATTAAGGCTCGTCTCAATTTTGCTTAAAAACATCTCAATGATTGCCAAGACTTTTGGGAAAATACCTTGTGGACCGACGAGACAAAAGTTGAACTTATTGGAAGGTGCGTGTCCCGTTACATCTGGCGTAGAAGTAACAGCATTTCAGCAAAAGAACATCATACCAACAGTAAAATATGGTGGTGGTAGTGTGATGATCTGGGGTTGTTATGCTGCTTCAGGACCTGGAAGGCTTGCTGTGATAGATGGAACCATGAATTCTACTGTCTACCGAAAAATCTTGAAGGAGAATGTCCGGCCATCTGTTTGTCAACTCAAGCTGAAGCGATCTTGGGTGCTGCAGCAGGACAATGACCCAAAACACACCAGCAAATCCACCTCTGAATGGCTGAAGAAAAACAAAATGAAGACTTTGGAGTGGCCTAGTCAAAGTCCTGACCTGAATCCTATTGAGATGTTGTGGCATGACCTTAAAAAGGCGGTTCATGCTAGAAAACCCTCAAATAAAGCTGAATTACAACAATTCTGCAAAGATGAGTGGGCCAAAATTCCTCCAGAGCGCTGTAAAAGACTTGTTGCAAGTTATCGCAAACTCTTGATTGCAGTTATTGCTGCTAAGGGTGGCCCAACCAGTTATTAGGTGCAGGAGGCAATCACTTTTTCACACAGGGCCATGTAGAGTTAGAGTTTTTTTTCTCACTAAATAATAAAAACCATCATTTAAAACTGCATTTTGTGTTCAATTATGTTATCATGGACTAATAGTTAGCGGTTTTTGATGAGCAGAAACATTTAAAGAGACTCTGAAGCGAGAATAAATCTCGCTTCAGAGCTCATAGTTAGCAGGGGCACGTGTGCCCCTGCTAAACCGCCGCATACGCGCCGCTAAACGGGGGTCCCTTCACCCCCAAACCCCCCACTGCGACACTTGGTCGCAGGCTTGGTCGCTCCTGGAGGCAGGGCTAACGGCTGCAGCCCTGCCTCCATTCGCGTCTATCAGCCGTGCATCGCTGCCTCTCCCCCGCCCCTATCAGTGAAGGAAGACAGAGGGGCGGGGGAGAGGCGGAGATACGCGCTGACAGACGCGCGTGGGGCAGGGCTGCGGCGGTTAGCCCTGCCCCAACCAGGAAGCGCTCCCCCGCTACACGGAGGGGATTTGGGGGATCAGGGACCCCCGTTAAGCCGCGAGATAGCGGCGGTTTAGCAGGGGCACACGTGCCCCTGCTATATATGAGGTCTGAAGCGAGATTTATTCTCGCTTCAGACTCTCTTTAAGTGTGACAAACATGCAAAAGAATAAGAAATCAGGAAGGGGGCAAATAGTTTTTCACACCACTGTACGTGTAGTTAGTGACATGCAGCACAATGTAACATTTACATACGTGTAGTAAGTAATGTGCAGCACAATGTAACATTTACATGCGTGTATAGTAAGTAATGTGCAGCACAATGTAACCTTTACATACGTGTAGTAAGTAATGTGCGGCACAATGTAACCTTTACATGCGTGTAGTAAGTAATGTGCGGCACAATGTAACATTTACATGCATGTAGTAAGTAATGTGCGGCACAATGTAACATTTACATACGTGTAGTAAGTAATGTGCGGCACAATGTAACATTTACATGCGTGTATAGTAAGTAATGTGCGGCACAATGTAACATTTACATGCATGTAGTAAGTAATGTGCGGCACAATGTAACATTTACATGCATGTAGTAAGTAATGTGCGGCACAATGTAACATTTACATGCATGTAGTAAGTAATGTGCGGCACAATGTAACATTTACATACGTGTAGTAAGTAATGTGCGGCACAATGTAACATTTACATACGTGTAGTAAGTAATGTGCGGCACAATGGAACATTTACATGCGTGTATAGTAAGTAATGTGCGGCACAATGGAACATTTACATGCGTGTATAGTAAATAATGTGCAGCACAATGTAACCTTTACATACGTGTAGTAAGTAATGTGCGGCACAATGTAACCTTTACATACGTGTAGTAAGTAATGTGCGGCACAATGTAACATTTACATGCGTGTATAGTAAGTAATGTGCAGCACAATGTAACATTTACATACGTGTAGTAAGTAATGGGCGGCACAATGGAACATTAACATGCGTGTAGTTAGTGACATGCAGCACAATGTAACCTTTACATGCGTGTAGTAAGTAATTTTCAGCACAATGTAACATTTACATACGTGTAGTAAGTATAGTGCAGCACAATGTAACATTTACATGCGTGTATAGTAAGTAATGTGCAGCACAACGTAACATCAACATGCGTGTAATTAGTAACATGCAGCACAACGTAACATCAACATGCGTGTAGTAAGTAACATGCAGCACAATGTAACATTTACATGCGTGTAGTAAGTAACATGCACCACAATGGGATCATCACATCACCAGTTGAACATTCTCTCCCCACGCCCAAAGAATAACTGCGGCCAACACCTGGCATTTTCTAATAAGTAAAGTCTGAGGTTACAAATATTATACTAAACATTTGTACATTGCAGCAACAGTGACCCGCCTCACCGAACCGGCACAACAAGTCCAACCACTGATCAGCATCTGGCACATATCAGATTACATTAAGCAAAGATTCATAGCTGCATAGTTATCTGGGAAGAGAAAGGTGTCTTTCAAGTTCAAGCTGTGTAGCCTCATTCCACCTATGCCTAATTCCATCACTACTCTCTGTCCTGCACTGACATCCATTCCATCGCTGCTACACTGTATTCTGCACGGACATCCATTCCATCACTGCTACACTGTATCTTGCACTGACATCCATTCCAACACTGCTACACTGCATTTTGCACTGACATCCATTCCATCACTGCTACACTGTATCCTGCACTGACATCCATTCCATCGTTGCTACACTGTATCCTGCACCGACATCCATTCCATCGCTGCTACACTGTATTCTTCACTGACATCCATTCCATCGCTGCTACAATGTATCCTGCACCGACATCCATTCCATCGCTGCTACACTGTATCCTGCACTGACATCCATTCCATCACTGCTACACTGTATCTTGCACTGACATCCATTCCATCACTGCTACACTGCATCTTGCACTGACATCCATTCCATCACTGCTACACTGCATCTTGCACTGACATCCATTCCATCGCTGCTACACTGTATCCTGCACTGACATCCATTCCATCGCTGCTACACTGTATCCTGCACCGACATCCATTCCATCGCTGCTACACTGTATCCTGCACTGACATCCATTCCATCACTGCTACACTGTATCCTGCACGGACATCCATTCCATCACTGCAACACTGTATCCTGCACCGACATCCATTCCATCGCTGCTACACTGTATCCTGTACTGACATCCATTCCATCACTGCTACACTGTATCCTGCACTGACATCCATTCCATCGCTGCTACACTGTATCCTGCACTGACATCCATTCCATCGCTGCTACACTGTATCCTGTACTGACATCCATTCCATCGCTGCTACACTGTATCTTGCACTGACATCCATTCCATCACTGCTACACTGTATCCTGCACTGACAGCCATTCCATCGCTGCTACACTGTATCCTGCACTGACATCCATTCCATCACTGCTACACTGTATCCTGCACTGACATCCATTCCATCGCTGCTACACTGTATCCTGCACTGACATCCATTCCATCGCTGCTACACTGTATCCTGCACTGACATCCATTCCATCGCTGCTACACTGTATCTTGCACCGACATCCATTCCATCACTGCTACACTGTATCCTGCACTGACATCCATTCCATCGCTGCTACACTGTATCCTGCACTGACATCCATTCCATCGCTGCTACACTGTATCTTGCACCGACATCCATTCCATTACTGCTACATGGTATCTGACACTTCAATCCATTCCATCACTGCTACACTGTATCCTGCACTGACATCCATTCCATTACTGCTACACTGTATCCTGTACTGACATCCATTCCATTACTGCTACACTGTATCCTGCACTGACATCCATTCCATCGCTGCTACACTGTATCCTGCACTGACATCCATTCCATCGCTGCTACACTGTATCCTGTACAGACATCCATTCCATCACTGCTACACTGCATCTTGCACTGACATCCATTCCATTACTGCTACATGGTATCTGACACTTCAATCAATTCCATCACTGCTACACTGTATCCTGCACTGAAATCCATTCCATTACTGCTACACTGTATCCTGTACGGACATCCATTCCATCGCTGCTACACTGTATCCTCCACTGACATCCATTTCATCGCTGCTACACTGTATCCTGCACTGACATCCATTCCATCGCTGCTACACTGTATCCTGTACTGACATCCATTCCATCGCTGCTACACTGTATCCTCCACTGACATCCATTTCATCGCTGCTACACTGTATCCTGCACTGACATCCATTCCATTACTGCTACACTGTATCCTGCACGAACATCCATTCCATCGCTGCTACGCTGTATCCTGCACGGACATCCATTCCATCACTGCTACATGGTATCTAACACTTCAATCTAATCTATAGCTGCTATCTAGTATCCTGCATGAATTATGACCTGCATGACATCAGTGCGATGGATTCCACATGGATAAAAATTAGGTAAATGGCCCCTGACATGTTTTTGTACACTACACACCTCAGCATGTATAGCCCTCTTCCAGCAGCGGAGGGTAAGCCCAGTGCTTTGTGCACGCACAGAGGTGCAATGGTGGGTGGTGGGACATTCTGTCCATAGATGTAGGGTTCTTTATCTGATTATGTGAACACCACACCGTATGTGGATACTTTGTTTTTAACAAATTTCTGCTAGATTTTACGTTTGTATCAGTGGCTTCAATTCATCAAAGGCTGTTCGAAAAAATAAAGTCGGGAAAATACCACATTCGTATTTTAGACTTTTTTTTTGGTAGTTCAACACGATTTTCACAGGTGCAGTAGAAGTTTGGTAATTTACTGAAACCCATGGATCCAATTCACAAAAACCTGTTCGGTAAAAGCAGAGCAGTGTGGGGTTGTCTGTTTTGTTCCATGCTGTTCCATGCAGTGACGGCATTACCCCAGTAAAAGGCTTCCCAGACATCCCTTTAGAATGTACATGTTTGTTATACTGTCTCTGCTCTCTGTCCATTAGTCTTTCTTAACATTTTATTTAATTGCCACAGCTTAGATTAACTCCAAGAGACATTACACATGCCATGCTTAGGTGATTTCCCCACTAGCTACACTGCATCTTCAAACAGGAACCTAAAGGGTTAAATGTCCAAAGGGATGCAAGGGAAACCTCTTTTATTCAGGATCTCTCTCTTCTGCAGCCTGGGGGGGGGGGGACGGGGGGGGGGGGGGGGGGGAAGTACGGGGGTAGAAAAGATCCACCCTCCTAAGAAGGCTTCTGATCCGATTACAGGGACTTGCAGGAGACAGAGGCTGTTGCTATTGGCTCTCTGCTCCCATCAGTCATAGGTTATACCTCTCTGCTTCTGCGAGTCATGGCTTTGCACAGTCTCCGCACTGTTTTCGTTACACCAGAGCTGTGGGTAATCATCGAACATGACACTGGGCTTTACCGCATGCTGTAATCTTGATGGTTTGATATTTGCTGACATTTACTGAGGTGTTTACCGCACAAGTCGGTAATTTACCTCACTGCTCGGTATTTTCCGCTTGCCATACGGTAACAGCCTTGATGAATTGACATTTTACAAAATGCTCTGAAAAATCAGCTGTTTTCAGCATTACCGAATGCGGTAATGCTTGATGAACTGAAGCCAGTGTGTGTCTTCTAAGTAAGCTGCGGTCTAATCTGTGGGCTTAACACTTGTTCAGGCGCATCACATTGCTTCATGGCTCAGTTCATCTAAACTTCCCAGCATGAAGAGAAGCCCATTTAGTTCAGGTGGATAACTAAAGCACGTTACATGCTTCTCGGTCAAAGTGGCTGGTTGGGGCTGCCTGTGCCAAGAATGTAGCGTTTACAGAGAGATCTAGACTGCCATGAAACCTCAACTGAGTGCAGGCTGAAAGACTTTGTTGTCCTAATACCTTCCATTTTTATTTTGCCCCGTCCCTCCTCTCTGCTCTGTAGCAACAGTAACTAGCCTAGAGGCTAGCGACGCATCTATACAAAACTTGGCCCTGAACTGACGTTTGAGGGATAGAGTCCATGCACTAATGGGTGTAGGCCTGTGTGAGGGAGGAGGAGCAATTTCATTTGGGGAAATGAGAATCACATCGCGATCGCTCCCAAATTGCTACATGCAGCACGTTTGCGACTTTATCCACATCACAATGCTGCAGTGTGAATAGTTTAATTGAAATACATTGCCATAACACTTATACTGATCAATAGTGATCAGCAAACCACTGACAAAACGCTCCCGTGTCAGTCTGGCCATTTCAACCAACCTTTGATCAAGCACTGATCACAATGGCCCTTTTTATTAGCTACGCAGCACAGCAAGAGCTTGAGGAGGGCAGTGGGGGTCTGCGGGCAAAAGAAATACACAACTGTTTGCTTTCCAACTGCATTACATAACTAGCGGTGACTGTAATTGATATTAGATTTCTGTGAAAATCTGATCGATACACAGAGGTAAATGGCAGTAAAATCAATCAATATTCCCTAATAGATTTCTGGTAATTAAAATTTCAATCATATAAAAAGGTAAATAGCGTGGCCTTAAGCATTAGTCACCACTGTCAGGGAGTTTAGTGCCAGGACTAGCTTAAAGGACCCCTGAACTCAAAAGGATATGGTGGCTACCATATTTATTTCATTTAAATCAATTCCAGTTGCCTGGCTATCCTGCTGATCTCTGTGGCTGCAGTAGGGTCTGAATCCCACACCTGTTACAAGCGTGTGGATAATCCAGTCAGAATTCAGTCAGAAACATCTAATCTGCATGCTGTTCAGGGTCTATAGCTAAAAAATATTAGAAGCAGAGGATCAGAAGAACAAACAGGCAACTGGTATTGTTTAACCCCCTTGGTGGTACGCAGTTTCTGAGGCTGCGTCCGCCAGGAGGTTTTTTGTCCCCCAAAATTTTTCTAGACGCTTTAGCTAGCATTTCGCTAGCTAAGCGTAAGCTAAAGGTTGCTGCTCCGCCCCCCCATGCCCGCCGATCGCCGACGGCTATACATACCCCGCCACGATCCCGCGGAAAGCGCAGTTTCCCGGGCGGCTTCCAGCGTTGCTATGGCGACGATCAGAGATGACTTCATCGACGTCATGACATCAGCCGCAATCCCGATCACCGTCATCGCGAAGCCTGGAGCCGATTGGGTGGCTGCGCCGGTGTGGGAACGCTGGGGGGGTACGTATAGCAGAAGTTATTGCGGGCGATCGCGGGGGACTGGAGCAACTTTGTGCATACGCTTAGCTAGTGAACCGCTAGCTAAAGCGTATGCGACCATTTAAATAAAAAGTCCTGTGGCCATGTGATCCTCTGCGGCGGCTACCCCGTGTGTACTGCAGAGCTCCCCAACCCTGTCCTCAGGGCCCACCAACAGTACATGTTTTGCAGGAAACCACACACATGCACAGGTGGGGTAATTAGTGTCTCACTAGAGCTGAATAACTACCTCTGTGGATTTCTACAAAACCTGCGCTGTTGGTGGGCCCTGAGGACAGGGTTGGTGGGCCCTGAGGACACTGGTTTAAAGGACAACCGGGGTGACGTGTGACATAATGAGATAGACATGTGTATGTACAGTGCCAAGCACACAAATTACTATGCGGTGTTCCCTTTTTTTTTTTATTTCTCTGCCTGAAAGAGTTAAACATGAGGTATGCAAGGTCGGACTAAAGCATAATCCTCAGTGCCCTTTTCTACTAGCAATTGCAATCACACACCAGCTTTTGCGATTTTTCATTAATTTTGTTATGTGATTGCGATTTTTCATTTGCATTGCATTATCACTCTTAAAATTGCTCCAGAAAGCGATTGCAATTTGCAAATCGAATCACTATAATGGAAAATACTTCTCATGATTTCTATGATAAAGTAGCAACCCTAGCGATTTAAAAATCACTAGCGATTTTGCGATAGAGCTGTGTAGTGGGAAAGGCCCTAACAAGGAATTACAGCCATAAAACACTTTCCTGTCAGTAAATGGCTTCTGAGGACAGGAAAGACAAAAAAAAAAAAAAGGGTCAGTAGTTCATAGATGTGATCTCTGGCATACAGTACTTCAATGCATGTGCCACTGAGCAGAGACAATGAAATAGAAAAAAAAAACACAAAACTAGATTTAAAATATAAAATAGAACTAAGGGACATCTTAAAAAAAGGTCATTTTTAGGAGGAGGATAGATACAATTACTTATCTAATCAGTTTATTTTCACCTTGGTATATACTTTAAAAGGAAATTAATATGGCAGCCTCCATATCCCTCTCACTTCAGGCGTGCTTTAAACAGGATTAGGCCTGGGAGAAGGGTGAGGTTTATGATCAGCATTTCAGGAGGAGATTAGCAGTCTAGCAGTGTCCTCTTGATAAGCTATTCCGAGCCACTCACCTGTAGTAAGTATGCAGGTCAGGCCTGTCTGCCGGTTCCCCTCACTTACACGCAGCTTACGCTATCTATGTGGCTGAGGTGACAGGAAAGTGTCGCGGTGCATTTCCCGTCTGTGCCAGAGGCTCCCTGATAACGCGGCGGACACAAGAATTCGCTGTCCATATTAAGAGCTGACGGGGCTCCGTCGTCACCAATCCCAAAGCGTTCCAGATAAAACTGTTCCAGGACTGGCAGCTACTTTGCTGGAGACACGACAAGGTCGCTGTAAGGACAATGTCAAATACTGCAGATAAGGGAGCTCCCGGCCCAGACTAAATACCAAACCTCACTGACTATCCGCAGCCAGGGAGGGAAGAGGCTTACAGTATGGGCCACAAGCCGGGCTTCCACCAATGTTCACTAATAAACAGATCTATGCAACAATAGTGATGGCGCTCCTCTGGCACACAAGCACCTGAAGTAAGGGCTGGTGCACACCAAGTGTTTTTGGTAGAGTTTTCAAAACCGCTGCCGCATCTGAAAACGCTTGGCTAATGTATCTCAATAGGATGGTGCACACCAGCGGTTTGAGGTTTTTAGCAAACCGCAAACGTGGCTCCTGCAGCATTTTTGCAGTTTGCAGATGTGTCTCTGCCTCAATGTAATGTATAGGAAAAGCTCAAACCGCTCTGAAAAACGCTACATCTGAGCGGTTTTCCAGGCGTTTTTGTAACAGTAGCTGTTCAGTAACAGCTTAAGGGCCGGTTCACACTTGCGGTTTTGCAAAAACCGCACCGGATGTCCGGAGCGCACCGGAGCCGGATCGGACCTGAACCGTACGGTTCCTGTCCGGATCCGGTCCGGTTGCATACGGTTTCCGTGCGGTATGAACACGGTTGCGGTCCGGATCCGGATTCTTAAAGAGTACAACCTGTATAAAAAAAAAAAAAAAAATTTTGGGGTCTGGGAGGTCAGCAGAAGGGGGACCTGTGGAATCAGGCCCTCTGCTGTTTAGCACTCACCTCCACCTCCGACATGCTGCCAACATCTCCGGATCCGGATCCAGCTGTGCTGCTCCACTCCAAAATGCTTGCCCATGTGTCCCCAGCCAATATCGCCGCAAAAATCCGCATAGGAAGTGGGGTAGAACATCCGGATTTTTTGCCAGTGTGTTGTGCGCTCTCCGGTTCTCATTGGTTTCCATTGGCCGGATGGTGCAGTCCGGCTCCGCCCCGGATACGGCTGCCGGAGGAGCCGGACCAAAAAATAGCGCATGTTGGAACGGACACCGGAGTCCGGATCCGGTCCGGCTCCGGTCCGGACGAAACGGACACATGTGAACCCTGGCATAGACTTAACATTGCTATGCCGTGCGTCCGTTTCGTCCGGCCAGCATGCGGTGCGGCTCCGGCACGGCTATTCCGGATAGCCACCGCTAATGTGAACCGGGCCTTACTGTAACAATATATGAAATCTGCTACACAAAAACACTCCAAAAATCGCTAGGCATGTTTAGTAAATCTCTCTAAACAGGACTAGAATCTTTCTGAAAATCTGCTTCAAAAACCTCTAGCGTTTTGCGGATCTGTTAGAGGTTTTTGGTGTGCACTGGGCCTAACATCATTCCGTTATGCTGTTCAGCAGAGTTGCTTGTGTGTAAAGGATCTCAAAGACAAGCATGTGATCAGTTTGATCAGAGCTCACAGATAAGCATGTGATCAGTTTGATAGAATCTCACAGAAAAGCATGCAATCAGTTTCATCAGATTTCACAGACAAGCATGTGATCAGTTCGATCAGATCTTACAGACAAGCATGGGATCAGTTCGATCAGATCCCTCAGACAAGCATGGGAACAGTTCGATCAGATCCCTCAGACAAGCATGTGATCAGTTCGATCAGATCCCTCAGACAAGCATGTGATCAGTTTGATCAGATCTTACAGACAAGCATGTGATCAGTTTGATCAGATCTTACAGACAAGCATGGGATCAGTTTGATCAGATCTCACAGACAAGCATGGGATCAGTTTGATCAGATCCCTCAGACAAGCATGTGATCAGTTCGTTCAGATCTTACAGACAAGCATGTGATCAGTTCGATCAGATCTTACAGACAAGCATGGGATCAGTTTGATCAGATCCCTCAGACAAGCATGTGATCAGTTTGATCAGATCTTACAGACAAGCATGGGATCAGTTTGATCAGATCCCTCAGACAAGCATGGGATCAGTTTCATTAGATCTCACAGACAAGCATGTGATCAGTTCGATCAGGTGACAAATTTGTAAGGCTCTGATTTGCCTGACAAAAAGATGCAACTTGTAATAGTATCTGGCAAGTCTGAGTCTTGCCTAGTACACACCATACAATTTTTTGTTAGATTTTTAGAGACTGGTCATTATCTCTGGTGCATTGTCTTCTGGTCATCTCCTGCTGAGTAGAACAATTCCTAATTGCTAGGCAGATAGATGGTTAGATAGACTGATGTTGGAAATTATCTATCTGGCAGGTAAATCTAATGCTGGGAATACACGTTACATTCTTCGCGTTCGATACAGCGCGCAATTAGCCATTCGATTTTGTGCTCGATTCTCAAATCTTCCACTCGTTTTTCTTATCTTTTTTCCATTCACTTCTATGAGAAATCGAGCGGAACAGAATCGAGTGGAAAATCGGACATGTCTGAATGTTATCATCGAAGGCATCTATCGGAACGATTCTTTGCAAAAAACGTAACGTGTATTCCCAGCATTACAGAAAATCTAATGCTGGGTATACAATGCGTTTTTTCGGTCGATTTTCCAGCCGATCGATTTCCGATTCAATTTTTCAATCGATTTCTGATGTGATTCCATTATCTTTTTTTTTATCTATTTCCATTCACTTCTATGAGAAATCAATCAGAAAAACAATCGAAAATAAGATCGGACATATTGGAAATTATCTATCAAACCATCTATCTAACACAAAATTGTATGGTGTGTACCTAGCATTACAAATGGATCACCTGATCAAACTGATTGCACGCTTCATCACAAAATCAGCAACTCTATTGGTCAGGCCACTTCAAGCGCACTGAACTTTATAAACAAGTCATCTTCTGGAATGAGAGAACGTGACCTCGGAGAAATGCAACAAGCTCGATTTAATGCACCATAGATTTTGAGCAGTATGGCAACACGGAACATTTTTCTAGTACCATTTTCTCAGTGTAGTATGCCTACCCCATGGGGTACGCTTGGTGGGTCCAGGGGGTTCTCAGACTTGATACAGTTAATGATGCATAACACATTTATAACTGTTAAAAATAAGTCATATGTAAACAACAGCAATTTTGTATATAAAAGCAATAGTAAACACTGGAAATGGTTAAGAAGCAATTACCATGTACTACTATTCAATATTTTGTAAAACAGAGGTGCCAGTTTAGGATAAAACAATTAAAATGCATTTAGAATAGGGAGGTAGAGGTAAACTTACCTCCCCAAGAAGACAACATTGTGTGTTCACTGAAATTTTTTTTTTTTTTTTTACAAAAATGTTTTATAAAATTTTTCAATACAACACAGATAAACATTAAAGTTTTAAAGTGCGTTTAACAATATCGCAGTTAACACATAAATAGTGCATAGTACAATAGGGTCTGCAAAAGCAGAAAAAATACACAGACAAATATATGGTGTCAGCAGCTCTAAGGCATCATTTACTGGTACCATTGCAGTCAACATTTAGCTAACCAAACTTTCCTAAATATTAAAGCCACCACCAGTTTCAGTGGCTTATATGTTCAAGACTACTTGTACCATACAGCGAATCAGGCAGTCTGAGTATCTAAAAAATATTGTTTCGCTTCATATAAGCACAGAATACATGGTAAGTATAGATAACGTGCTGCACTGTATTGAGTGGATGGGACAGTACCATCCGAGAGAGCCAGAAGAAGAGAAAAGAAAAGGAAGAGGAGAAAATAGAAGAGATAGTAATGGAGGGGAGGGGGTATACCGAGTCGACTCATCTCCACCCAAGGTGCTAAGTATTGTTGAAACACTTCGTGCGTATTTAGGTTATAAAAAGAACCCTGTCTCCTATACTTCAGAGAGAGAGGTTGGGAGCCAATGAGCATACTGCGTAAGATACAGTTTCCAAATTTTCTCGAATTGTGGCAGTGTATCCTCCACTATGGCCTTCATTCTGTCAAAATATAGAGCATTGAAAAAATCCTTTATTCAAAACACTCCACAGATATATGCAACACGTTTTGCAGGCGTCATCCCACTTCCTCAGGGTATAGTAGGAAGCTTATCTGGATCGAAGTAAACCAAAGGGCCTCCGTGTTGACACCCTTACAGGTGATTTATAGGACATCAGCAAAGCTTATTCACACTTAAACAAAAAACAAATATACCATAGAGTACCTTCACAAATCTAGGAGGGGAAAAAAGAAAAAAAAAAAAGGAATCTGAAGTGAGAGGTATATGGAAGCTGCCATATTTATTTTCTTTTAAACAATACCAGTTGCCTGGCTGTCCAGCTGATCTCTTTGGCTGCAGTAGTTTCTGAATCCCACACCTGGAGCATGCAGCTAATCTGGTCAGATTTTTGTTATAAACATCTGATCTAAGGGCTGGAACCCACAGGAGCGCTTTTGGCAGCGTTTTGGCAGCGCTGCGATACGCTAGCAGTTTACCAAAACGCTGGGCTAATGTTAATGGATGGGGCAACTTCCACAGGAGCGTTTGCGTTTCTCAGAAACGCAAACGCAGGACCTGCAGCATTTTGGGAGCGTTAGCGCTTCAATGTAAAGTATTGAACCGCTAGCGGAAACGCTCAGCAAAACCTAAACTGAGCGGTTTTGCTAGCGTTTTGCGGTTCAGCACACTGTAACAAAATGAAAAATAATTCACAGGACCAATCAGGATAAAAACGAAAAACGCAAAACGCTACGCACCCGCTGGGCAAAAAAATACAATGTTGCAAAACATGACCAAAAACGCACATGAATCCGCTTGCAAACCGCTCAGACAAAACGCTAGCGGTTGCGTTTTGTGTTTGCTGATTTCAGTGGGTTCCAGGCCTAAATGCTTGTTCAGGGTCTATGGCTAAAAGCAGCTGTACAAGAGCAGCCAGGCAATGTGCATTTTTTAAAAGGAAATAAATAAGTCTCTCACCTTGGGTTCCCTTTAAATTGTGGTGTTTGCAGTGAAAGAATGGGGCAGTGAAATAGTGGTGACTGCTGGGTACATATGACCTTCACCATTCTCCTGTTTCAATATTTTATTTATTTTTTTACAACCAGTAGAAGATGCTCATCACTTTTAAAAATGGTCATTAAATGGCATGCAAGTGAAAAGTAAACTAACAACAAAAGCCAATAAATGGAACGATCACCAATCACTGGAGACAAATGAAGTTCTAATTCAAAAGAGAAGTAATCTCACAATTTCCATCCTGTGCTGATCTATCCCTGGAGGACACAAAATCAGAAACTGCACTTTATGGATTTCTCAAGTACTCACACGTCAGACACGTTAGTGAATCCACAGCTAATGTTGGATTATTACATTGCAATCCTGCCGACAGGCGATCAATAGACGCAATCATCTCATCCAAGCAATCAGTCGTGCAGATCAGCAAAAGCAGCAGGTGAGAAGGGACACATTACACAAATTATCCCTAGATAAGGATTATTAATAAACGTATGTGTCACCTGCTCCGCTCCGCATCCTCCACCAACTCTGTCGCTTCCATGTCGTGCCTTCCCAGCGATCAATATCCGACCGTAACCAGCAATAAACTTCCTAAAATCAGGCGAAGTGAAAGCCGCAGCTACAGACTAATGACACATCCCAGGGACATCTGTCATGCGCTGGGAGCCGGAGGGACTGGGTGGCTGTTATGAGATTCCAGCACTTTTATCCCAGCCAAAAATATCCATCAGGAGCCTAGTGAGTGGCGATAAGAGATAAGAGGAGACCGTGGCCGGCCTGCGGGCCAAAGGAGAGCGCCGGGGAAGCACCGCTGCACAATAAGAGGAGGCATGAATCACTCTATATCCAGCCGCTACAAGCCTGACGTCTCCGGCGGTGCCTGAAAAACTCCAATTATAACAGCTGCAAGAGAAACAAATCTTATAAACACTAATTAACTTCTTATCGTTATCCTTTATTTATAAAAGCACCAGCGTATCCCATTAAAGAGCATGGGCCAGATTCCAAGGTCTGATACGCATCTGCTTCCCACCACCCGCTCCAGTTCAATAGCTCATATTTGCAGACATAAGTAAAGTCAACGTAGCTCTTGGCAGACCCCAAAATGTTGGCCAGTTGGTTTGTGTGCCTGTTCCCAAAAGCCTATGGGATTTCTTTATTAGGTGTGCCCTTGATGATCTCCCTAGGACTGTAGGTGGATCGTTATTATAAAACAGTAACAATTGTAAAGCGTTTTTCTCCTATTGGACTTAAAGCACTTGAGAGCCACAGTTACTAAAGCAGGTCTTTCAGACATTGATTTTCCTGTTGATATCACAAAAATGTCAGATCAACTGGATTTCCGATTTTGGTTTGAGGCCTCTTTCACAGTGGGACGTTGCGTTTGATGCGACGTTAAAGTCGCACAACGTGCCCCTAACGCAGCGCATGTAGCTTATAACATTGAACGTTATTTTGCACTGCATTTTGTGTCTCTCGGTGCCCCGTTTTCGTCGCATACTGATCGAACGAAAAGGGCGCATGCGTTACATTAAAAAAAAAACATTACTTAGCATGTGCAACACACAACGCAGCAAATTTATTGCTAAATGCACAACATGCAGCACATTCTAAATATTGCTACACGTTACACACAACGCAACGTGTGCACTGTGAATGTCGCACAGACTTTGTATTGCTGTGCGTTAGTCTGCGTTATAAAATTTTCTAACGTGCGACTTTAATGTCCCACTGTGAAAGAGGCCTAAAGGACAACTGAAGCGAGAGGGACATGGAGGCTGCCATATTAATTTCCTTTTAAGAAATACCAAATGTCTGGCTATCCTGCTGATCCTCTGCCTCTAATATTTTTAACCATAGACCCTGAACAAGCATGAAGCAGGTCGGGTGTTACTGACATTATTATCAGATCTGACAAGATTTGCTGCATGCTTGTTTCTGATAGGATTCAGGCACTAGTGCAGCCAAATAGATCATTAGGGCTGCCAGGCAACTGGTAATAAGGTATTAAATATGGCAGCCTCCATTTTCTTCTCACTCCAGTTGTCCTTTATGTATTGATTGGACTGGATTGAAGATATTAGTTAACTGAGGCAGGATTGGTGATCGATCACCAGCCCGTAGCAGTGCACTGCATCAACCTGAGGCCATCCTGAGGCATCCCACCAGTAAGGTATGTTACTTTTTTGGGGGACCAGACTTTGGGTGTCCTTTGAGGGCAGGTTCAAAATGCCTCTCTGAAGCATTAGGGAGGCTTGCCCAAGGATTTCTTGCTTAGGATTCAAATCCAGGTACAATATCTAGCCACCGCCTACTGGGGTGTTATGAAATGGGTACCAGGAGGTGAATCCCGCTCAGGCTCCTCCCTCTGCTTACAGAGCGCATCTTAAAGAGGAGCTGTCAGCCATACTATCTCAGAAAAACGACACATATATAAGTAGATAAATACTTGCTCTACTTACATAACAGATGTATTGCACTGTCTCGGTTTTGATTTTAGTGATTTTTCTTCAGTAAAAAAAAAAGAAACTAGTTAGCATTTCCCATTTTAAATGGACACTTAAGGGTTAAAAAATGAGTTTTACTCACCTGGGTCTTCCACCAGCCCCCTGCAGCTGTCCGGTGCCCAAGCAGTCTCCATCAGATCCTCCTGGACCCGCCAGCAGCCACTTCCGGCTTCAGCAACAGGTGCCGAGAGGCTGGGAATGCGAGTTCCTGGACACAGGAACGCGTTCCTGGTCGCAATAGCGCCCTCTATACTGCTATTGCGGCCAGGAACACGGACAATCATTCACGTTCCCAGCCTGTCGCCGAAACCGGAAGTGGCTGCCGGCGGGGCCAGGAGGATCTAAAGGAGACTGCGTAGGTACTGGACAGCTGCAGGGGGCTGGTGAAAGACCCAGGTGAGTAAAACTAATTTTTTTTCCCCGAGTCTTATATAGAAACTCCGACCAAGAATTGAACTTTATCCCAAATCAGTAGCGGATACCCCCTTTTACATGAGAAATCTATTCCTTTTTACAAACAGACCATCAGGGGCGCTGTATGGCTGATATTGTGGTGAAGCCCCTCCCACAAAGAAATTCTGAGTACGTACTCTTGGCAGTTTCTGGTCTGTGAACCCTGTTGCATTGTGGGAAATAGCTGTTCACAGCTGTTTCCAACTGCCAAAACAGCAAGCAGCAGCTACATCACTTGCCAGCAGTAAAAATGTCACCATGTGATAAATGTCAGAATATAAATCAGGGATTTAAAATATTTTACAATGGGCAAACACTGACTAAATCATTTATACATAAATATTGTAAAAATGAAGCACTTTTTTATTACATTATTTTCACTGTAAAGAGTTCCTCTTTAAGTATCCCTTTAAGTGGGGCTATTTTGAAGCCAATCCTGATGTCATTTCCTCCCTTACTCTCCCGCCCTTCACTATAGGAAGTGCATCGTCTCAGCATGAGAAATATTGGCCAATCAGACAGGGCTGTGGAGTCGGAGTCGTGAAGTCGGAGCAATTTTGGGTGCCTGGAGTCGGAAAAAAATGCACCGACTTCAACTCCGACTCCTAATGAATTAGTAACTAATTAAAATAGAAAATATGATGAAATGTTCTATTTCTCAGATAATAGTCATTAAAAATAATGTATATATACAGTATTCAGTCCACAAAAATGAAATAAACCAATCAAAATTAGTTACTTGTGCTGCTTCAATAAAGCAGTCCCCGTATTTTTAAAGTCAGATATACACATCTGATTGTGACTGTATATATGATGTGTACACAGGAGTCGCTTATATATACTAAATAACATCTATGCTGTAAGAATAAAGCCTGATGTGTAGCCGTGTCACTAATAGAGATGGTCAATGAGAGGGAAATAATTCTGCGTTGATGCTGGTTTATGCAAATGTATGCATTCCCTTTGCTCATGAAATCAAATAATTTGATATGTTAAAATTTGGTTTGGTGACTAGAAATTAAAGGGTACCTGAGACGGATGAAAACAAAAGAGTTATACATACCTGGGGCTTCTTCCAGCCCCCTTCATGCTAATCAGTCCCTCACTGTCCACCTCCACCAACTGGATCTTCTGCTATGAGTCCCGGTAATTCAGCCAGTCAGCACAGTCTGGCTACGTGCCGCTTCCACAGCCAGGAGCATTCTGCACCTGCGCAATAGTGCTGCGCAGGTGTAGTACGCTCCCAGCGGCGGAGTGTGTGCATGCACACTACACCAGACTAGCTCAAGTACCTGGACTCATAGCAAAGGATCCAGGTGACGGAGGAGGACAGCGAGGGACTGATTAGCCTAAAGGGGGCTGGAGAAAGCCCCAGGTATGTATAAAACTTTAATTTCATCTGTCTCAGGTTTACTTTGTTACACAGTAGTACTATACTCTACATATGCACTCCCCACAGAGCTGCAGGGAATCCACTGAGCATGTTGTGCACATTAAACAGGGAGGTGTTTATCACCCATAAACCTGGTTCAGTTTGTGCATGAAGAATGTGTAATAGAGGAATAATCTCCTCATTCCCCTGCAGAGTACCTGCACATCATTCTTACATGTACCCACAGTTACATTGCCTAGGGCCTGATAGATGTTCTTTGTTCCGTTTTGTACCTTTTACAAGTACTCTTACCAAGGACTAGTTTTAGTCTAAAGGGAATAAATATAGTAGTCTACATATCCTTCTCACTTCAGTTGTCTTGTAAAATTCCTAAGCGTTGGCAGTTAAGAGACGAATTTCACGTTACATACTGTTAATCAACAAAATTGTAAAATGCAAATTAGAGGAGTCGGAGTCGGAGGAATCCTAAACTGAGGATTCGGAGTATTTTTGGACCAACTCCACAGCCCTGCAATCAGAGAGGAACAGAGGTGTGGGAGGGGAAAACAGGAGGGAAAGAGGCTTCAGCTAATCAGGCTGCGATAGTTAAGTATGAGGGGAAGTAGAGAAGCAAAAAAAAAAAAAAAAACCAGCATGCCCTGCAACTTCCATTTTGTGTACTAAATTTTGTGTGTTCCAAATAAGAGTCAGGTAAACTGGGGAATGATCATTTATCAATAAGTAATAGAGATTTTCACTTTTGGATTGCCTGGTTAGCATCCGTATTACTGGTTTACCAGATAAAAATAAAGAATTGATTTTTGATTGTATGCCCGATGGTTACACTTTAACAAAATTTTCTAGGAAAATATAGACAAAAGAAGGGTCTCCGACCAGTTCTCACTGCAGCTATGCAGGCGGTAGTTTGGCGTCAGAGACCATAGCATAGATTTTATGCCATAGAAGATGTGTGCAGCACTTCTCAGACGAATATTACAGGATCTAAGTAACGGGTAATAGGCTGCACACGGATTCTCATGCCTGTGACCTGAGATACAATTTGAATGACTTAAATTACAGTCTAAAGACAGTCAAAAAGTCACCACACAGGAGAAGGGCATCACTATGTCCCAAAGAGCTTGCAATCAAACAGATCTTAAATCATTTTTTTAGTATGGTCAGGAACCTCTCCATCAGCCACTTCACGCAGCATAGATTTTCAGTTGTGCAGGCTGTGATCTCCCTACGGCTGTGCCTGTGCCCCATCCTTTGCTTGTAAACTGAATCAGAATAGACCGACCAAGACGCAATAACCCCACCCACTGATCTGGCAATTCACTCCTACCGCTAGGCTTCAGGTCACACAATGGGCATTTAAAAATGGGATTTTTAGAACCTAATCTCACACACACACAACCATTTGGATGCTCTGCTTACTGAGCCAATAAATGGCCTATTCACAACGGTTTCAGAAGATGGCCTTTAATGGCTATTATTATACTTCACACAAAATGTGTAGATGGCTGCAGGTGAAAATTAATAAAAGGCTACAAGTGGCAAAGTATCTGAATACAGAGAGAGACGGTCCCTAAAGTCTATATCACAGCTTCATGTTACGCCCGGTTCACATCTGCGTTTTTTTTGCGGATCGGGCCATACGGAGTACGGATCCGGCCATCTGGATCCGGGAAACTGGTCCGTTTTTAAAACATGCGTTTTCATTGGTTCCTATTTTGCTGCAAAACCTTCCGTTCCTTTGAGTGAAACGGTCAGGAAAGTTGGGTCCTGCTGCATTTTTTTTGTTCGTTCAACTGAACAGAAACCAGAACCGTACGGCTGGATCCGCAGCTAAAAGCTAATGGGAACCCGGCCTAACCTAAAACATTTCTGCATTGTTAGTGCATGTACAGATACAGAACAGCCAACTCGGCAGAGTGTCACATGGGAAGCAGGAGGATTCAGCTCTGTATAGTTAAGCCCTGCGATTCTGGCCTGCAGGTGCGTGCTTTGGGCACCGTGATACAACGTATCCATAGTGCCGAGTACAATTTGGCGGAGGCACTACAACTGATGCCATTGCACAATACTTTTCGCCTGTGGAGGCTGGACTGAGTGCATGGGATGAAGACAAAAGCAAATCAGCATCAGGGATATTTCGAGGTTAGGTTGTTATCAGTCTAGGAAGGTAAGGGATGGTTCACACAGCTGTCTCCCAGCTACCGAGCAGAAAAGCATTTGGTAAGGGTTCCTGTCAACGCTACATGCAGAGTCTCAAAATATTTGATAGACCACAGCGCTAGGATAATTGTTGGTAAACACATTGCCACTTCCATCCATGTCAGGCTTCTATTTCATGGTAGCTCCACTTGCTTGCCAACACTCAGCATGGGCAGTAAACAAGCACCCCCCCCCCCCCCCCCCAAAGTGGAATGTGAGCATGGCAGTTGCCGAATAGCAATTGTGGCTGGCAGGCCACAGGCTAAACTGCCCAGCAAATGAGCAGTTCTGCAACCCATGGAAAAGGAGACCTCAATGCAGGACACTGTGGGTCCCAGCACTAAATGGCGTGGTAGGAGACCAATAGCCGCCCATCTGAACCAGCCCTTTAAAGCGGTATTGTCACCATAAAAATCAAATTTCAACAGCAACTGGTCTGAGTGTATTAAGTGATAAAGATGCTAATCCTGCATTCAAAACTTTCAAAACTGTTTCTGCTAATCCTGCATTCAAAACTGTTTCTGCTGTTAGGATGAGTTATCACATACTTAACCTCCCCGGCGTTCTATTGAGATCGCCAGGGAGGCTGCGGGAGGGTTTTTTTTTAATTAAAAAAAAACTATTTCATGCAGCCAACTGAAAGTTGGCTGCATGAAAGCCCACTAGAGGGCGCTCCGGAGGCGTTCTTCCGATCACCTCCGGCGCCCATAATAAACAAGGAAGGCCGCAATGAGCGGCCTTCCTTGTTTTGCTTAGATCGTCACCATGGCGACGAGCGGAGTGACGTCATGGACGTCAGCCGACGTCCTGACGTCAGCCGCCTCCGATCCAGCCCTTAGCGCTGGCCGGAACTTTTTGTTCCGGCTGCGCAGGGCTCAGGCGGCTAGGGGGGCCCTCTTTCGCCGCTGCTCGCGGCGAATCGCCGCAGAGCGGCGGCGATCAGGCAGCACACGCGGCTGGCAAAGTGCCGGCTGCGTGTGCTGCACTTTATTTGATAAAAATCGGCCCAGCAGGGCCTGAGCGGCAGCCTCCGGCGGTGATGGACGAGCTGAGCTCGTCCATACCGCTCAGGAGGTTAAGGAACACTGGCCCTTTAGTAGTCGTTGCCAAAGAATTGCATGCTGGGGGTTCTTTTTATCTATAATATATTCCTCCTCTTCTCTTTATTTCCCTGCAATCTGCTTATCTGAAACCTAATACCCTACTCAATTGTGTTTACAAGCAAGGCTAAGGTGACTCAGCGATTGGAGGAGACCAGCAAAAAAGTAAAGGGCAGAAATGACATCACGAGTTAGCCTTAACTGTGGGCAAAAGACATGGCCCCCACCAGGAACAGAATTCTCTTCATTTACTATATAACATTCACTGAAATCAAAACGTGGACAGTATAATACATGTGTTATGTAAGTAGATCAAGTATTTATCTACTTATATATGTGTTTTTTTCCCTGGCATTGTATGGCTGATCCTACTGGCCATACATTATCGACTTCGCAACCGATCGACCACCCGATTCGATAATTATGATTGTATCTGATGAAAGTCGCCAAGAGCATGCCCAATCAACAATTTCAGCCCGAAATTGGTCGCATGTGTCAGACATTCTGCAAGATGTCAGGCGGTCGTGGTCCGTCGGGTGCGCGGCGGTAACGTAAAATTTCGGGACACATGGGGAGACCTCCGCGCTGCCCCTTCCCCCACGTCAAACGTGCCAAGTGAAATGTACTTTACCTGTCCACGTCCGCCGCTGGCTCCGAGCTCCATCCTCCATCCATACACACGCCGTGTTTGCTAAAGAAATTATTTTCTTTAAAGAGAGCCGCGAGGTGGGCTCATAAAATGTAAAAAAAAAAAAAAAAAATATGCTATCTGATGCGAGGGTCTGGGCAGATCAGGTAGCCACCAAAACCACCACTCTCTGCCGCTCCTGTGGGCCGCACTGGCCCACTTTCACTTTTGTGACCTCTAGGTCAGGACCCTGGAAGGAGAGAGATCTCGCTCTCACAGCAGCAGCAGGGGGCGCCGCAAGGGAGAGAGAGCTGCCTAATGACAGCTCTGGAAACCCTGCTGGAAGGCCCCTAGTGGGCGTTTTGAGCAGGGAATCTCTCTTCCCCATCTACCCTCTGGGTTCACGACAAATATTGTCGCTAATTTTAGGGGGCGGTAGCGCAGTAGTGGGGGGGGGGGGGGTAGACAGTGGCGGTGGGGGAACACAGAGGCATGTCATGAGGCAGAGTACCTCTGTGTCCCATCTGCCACCCAAGGAACCACCTCAGGTTCTCTTTAAAGGTTATTATGCCGCTGGGTATCTTTTAGAGCAGAGAGGAAGCTCTGAGTTCAGTTCCGCTTTAACTTTCTGTCTTGGTCAATAAAAGAAAAAAAAAATATATAAAAAAAAAAAAGCGACGATTCAAACTATGACTTCTATTCAAAGAGACTTCATGGAGTTCCCGCTTAAACAGTCTCTGCCCTCTTGATTTCAGTCACAGAGGATTTCTCTTTACTACAGATATACATCACCCCATTTTCTTGGTAAGAATGCAGCTCATAAAGCCACACTCACCCACACAGGTCTTGTGAAACAGACAGTGTAATGCAGATGTCCCAGCAAGCCCTGGTTACACACATTAGTACAAAAGATGATCAATGGGGTGCAAATCATTTCTCCTTGCATTCAAATTTCATGTAAATTATATGCTGCTTGAAATTGGACCAACAGAATAGCTTCCTGTCAATTTTTTACTGACCCAAGTTCAAGCTGCATAACATTTACATTGAATTTGAAAGAAAGAAAGAATTTGCATCTCATTGATTAACTCCTTAGTTACTACATGCAAAAAAAAAGTTCTAAGGGCTGGTTTAGACAAATGGCTGGCATTCGTCACCAGTGTTTAATGCAAGGGATCCACTGTGTTGTAACAGAGATGGGAACATTCATCTCACAACATTAAACATTGTTTGCTGTCATTTTAGTCAAGTGGCTTCTAAAATTGTCTACATACAACTTCTGAACTGGCTGCATTTGAGGTTTATCGTATGTACTAACATATAAACTGACTCATGTATAAGCCGAGGTACCCACTTTCCCCTCAGAAACCAGGAAAAAGTGATTGACTAACGTATAAGCCCCCTCCCTAGTATAGCCCCTTCCACAGTAGCCAGATTTGCCCCAGTACAAGTCAGCTCCCCTCCCCATAGCCAGATGTGCCACAAGGATGATACAGCGGTGTCTCAAGACACCACTAGATGGGATCATAGATATGAGAAACAGCGAATGCCACACAAAGAATCCTTAATCATTGTACTGCTGACACGTTGCTTGCACGCTCCATTCCACAAGCCAGGGGACACAGGTAGTTTTGAGCAGCACATTTTGCACACCATGTTGCAGGGGATGGGGGGCAAGGAAACAGCAGGGAGCCAGCTGGCAAGAGAAGGATCACTAGTGCAAGATCCTTACGCTCCTCTGCCAGTGACAAAACCTACTCCACCATCCATTCTTTTCCACTGACTTGCATATAAGTTGAGGGAGTAACTTTTCAGCACATTTTTTTTGTGCTGAAAATTAGGCTTATACACGAGTATATAAAGTTGTACTTTTCTAGGGCTCTAAATGCAAAGAGACAATAAACATCATTAAACACTTTTCCATTACAAAATAGGATTTAAAAAAACCTAGTGCATCTACATCCTCAACACGCTGCATTTTCCCCCAGGGGATACATGATATTATCACAATCTTTTATAGCAGGTTGACAGATGGTAAAAAGTATTCTATTGAAAACAAACCTGAACAAGTATTATATTTAGTTACCGGTAATTAAAAGCTTGTTGAGTGGATTAGACACTAAAGGAATGTTTGAAATGTACTTATACACAAATGAGGATCCAGGGGTGCTTCAGATGAGGTTATCCACAACAGGGGGTACATGCTCTAATAATATTGAGAAGATACTGAAAGCCCAGACTTTAGCTAAATGTTCTACAGGTTCCAGTCAGCGAAGCAGGAAATTTGGGTGCCAGAAGCACTGCCAAAGTTTGTGTGTCACCATAGTTGCCCATAAACTATCGCTAGTGTGGCGTCGGTGGCATCCAATTAAATAACGGGAGTTGGGCTGCCCACCATGCTCACAGCAGCTAAAAATTGCGGCGCATGATTTTTAATTTTTTGGAAGCAAGGTAGAAGGAGGTTAAGGTTAGACAATTGAGAGGGGGGGGGGGGGATTGGGCGTTCGTTAAAATTAGGCTTTTGTGTATTGGTTAAGATGAGGCATGGGGAAATGGTTAGGTGTATGTGTGAAGTTGATTAAAGAGGAGCTGTTAGGTATAGGGTCTCAAAGAAAAAAAAACACATATCAGTAGCTAAAGATTGGCTGTACTTACATTACATATGCATTTCACTGTCCACGTTTGGATTTCACAGAATTTTTATATAGTATTTGCAGAGAACGATGCTCCTGACAGCTCATGGCAGGTTCCATGTTTGTCTGTCTCCTATGAAGCCAATTGTGTCGTCATGTCCTGCCTGCTTCCTGATTCCACTCACACAAAAGATCCGTAATGGAAAACACTACTGTGCAGTGAATATTGATTAGCCATGTGGCTAGGAACAATAGCGGACTCCTGCAGTGTACTCTGCCGGGAGATTTTTCAGTGCTACTCTGTTGTAACTTGAGCCTGTCAACTAGCAGCCGAGGGGAGGACCCAAGCAGCCCCAGAATGCTTTGCAGTATGGTATGCGGCCTTTCGTCCTTTTGAGAGCTTGGGTCTAACAGCCTTGCAGTTCAGCACACATCAAAAGTAAGAGAGATTTTTAACTTCTGTATTGCCTTTTTGGCTTCTTTCTAAACTGTTTAACACAGGAGAATAGAGGTTTAAATTAGCTTTTGCAGCCTGACAGTTACTCTTTATGGTTAGGCATCATAGGTGGTTGATGTTAGGGTTAGGCATTGATAGCGAGTTGGTTAGGCATCGGTAGAGTTGTGTGTGGGAATAGGGTTAGGTTTAGATGTATAATATTATCAGCATTATTTACTGATATTTTACAATCAGAATTAGCACTGTAAAATAATAGAATATTGGTAAATCAAGCGCCCAAATTTGGGCGCCGTTTTTGTATATTAGCCCAGTCAGGACGGTAATCACAGCGAGATGGACAGGCTAACCAAGCAGCCTGCTATTCCATCGTATGAGAATGAAGAGAGACATCCGTTACCCGACCGCCGGGCCGCATGTCACCTCCACCAGCCCTGATTTATGGACTCCGCTCAGCTGTCCTCACATATTGATATTTTGAGGGCTGGAAGAGGGAGGACGAGGCAGAGATATAATTCTGGTAAACAGATCGATCCTGCAGATCTCACTATTACAAATCACAAGCCGATCAGCCGCTGCATCGGGATGAGATAAATGTTTTTCTGATGCTGATGGATGTCAGATAAATTGTTAAGGGAGAAATGGTGAGTGATGACAGCGAGAAACGTGACAGAGCAGAAGCTGAACGTGCTCAACGTTTTCTCTGTGAACAATTCATTAGTCCTCACCAGAAACTCTGCAGTAAAAATAAACTCTGCAGCACCCAGAGAACACACAAAGGTTTAGGGTTATAAACTGAACTGAGGTTTTCATAGTGATCAACCAAACTGACATACTCCTAGCAGCCCATTACTGTCACAGGAGACATCATGGCCTGTGAATTATATAGGTTAGTATCTTTATTGCTGCACTATCCGGGTGGCTGGATAGTGCAATGGTAAACCTAGGTTCAAACTTGGCTCTTCCTTTTCAGTAAGCCAGCACCTATGCAGTAAGGAGATCTTGGGCAAGACTCCCTAACACTGCTACTGCCTACTGAGTGCACTCTAGTGGCTGCCTCGCAATCGTTTTGAGTCTGACAGGAGAAAAGCGCTATACATATACTGGAATAATTATCATCATCTTCTTAAAATCAGTGGAGCATCCTAAAAATCTGAAATAAGACAGCTAAGAGGTGACCTGATTAGCATAAATCAGAAGACAATACACAAACATGGCAGATGAGCCTTTTGTCCCTAGGCTTGTACAGCGGACAAGGGGACATGATCTGCATATGAAGGGAAAAAAGGTTTTGCAATCTATTTAGGAAGGGGTTCTTTACAGTAAGTGGTTGAAATAGGTTTCTTTTTTTTCCCACAGGAAGTGGTAATGACAAATTCTACACCTGTCTAAAGGGGTCTTGGATGCTTTCCGTGGATAACCACGGCAATAATTACTAGGTAATCAGCAAAGTTGATCCAGGGATTGTATCTGACATCTGGTATCCAGTGAAGGTTAATTGGCCCAAGCCTTGTATGCAGGGCTGTGGAGTCGGAGTCTGAGCAATTTTGGGTACCTGGAGTCGGTGATTTCATAAACTGAGGAGTCAGATGATTCTGTACAAAATCCACAGCCCTGGTAAGTATTAGACTAAGGAGTCGGAGTCATTGTGGGTACCCAGAGTCGGAGTCAGTTTCATAAACTGAGTAGTCTGAGTCGGAAGATTTTTGTACCGACTCCACAGCCCTGCTTGTATGTTTTGGGTTTTTTCCACCTTCCCCTGGATCAATTAGGATATGTGATGCTAGGTACACACCATACAATTTTGCGTTAGATGGTTCGATAATTTCCGACATGTCTGATCTTATTTTCGAACATTTTCTGATCAATTTCTCATAGAAGTGAATAGATAAGAAACGATAACTGAATCGAATCGGAAATCGATCGGACGGAAAATCGACCGAAAAAACGCAATGTATGTACCCAGCAGGAGGGTGCAGGACAGAAATCTAACTGATGTTAACTTATTTGTGGTTTTGTTTTTTCTTCTGGTTGGACTTGATGGACAGATGTCTCTTTTTTAAGCTAACTAGATTTGTAACTATATAGCAGAGGTCATCTCCTGACAATGTGAATAACCCTCCCATTTTCTTTTAAGTAGGTTGCCAGGTTTGCAAATCCTGAAGACTGTTGCATGTTTCTCCCACCTACATCTGTCCCCTATGAGCAATATTCCCCACACAGCCTCCCTCTGATTGCACTGTGACCAGGACAATCTTCCCTAATGGAGACAATTCCGCTCAGCAGGAGAAAACACAGAGACTCGGGATAAAATTGTCCAATCAACCTAGACCAGGCAGATATATCTGCAAGGTGCAAAGCAATCGATGGAAGCTTACCCCGGAGAATGAGGAGAAAATGATTATTAATGAGTTCACCAGCACAGTACATCGACCCAGGAGCTGTGCTATTGCATCTCATCGTAAGCTGCTCACAGCAACAGCCAACCAGATTCCACCTTATAGTCGGCAGGAGCATGCAAGGAGACTGCTGGCTGGTTGCTGAAATCTTATACTTATAAGGTGGAACACAAAGAAACAAAATGAAACCAAACACCTGCCAGAGTGATCTAGTTTCAATAAAATAATTTTTTTGTGGCATTTTGCGCACACAATAGATGCGCTGTAGTGTCTCGCAGACGCCACAAGACAGGCAGGACTAAGATGTAGTTACATCATGGCCTGTCAGTCATGCTTGATCACATGACCCTCACACAGTGACATCAGGACAAGCTGCTTCCATACAGGCTGAGCAGATTAAAGCACACATATGTTGAACAAAGGAAATCTAGGCAAGTCTGTGTAAAGAGTAATTACACCTGATGTAAAGCTGACTGTTCGTAAAATAACCCAGGGTGTGATCCGTAAACACTGTTTGCTTTGTGATGCTTCCAGAACATGGGCAGCTATATTAGCTTTCCTCTATGTCCCCCCCCAAGGCCAATATCCTGCTCCATATACATGACTATGTTCCCTAAAGGCTCGTACACACGTGTAGCTTTTCCGCACAATCAACTGACAACATGACTGACCGCACGACCAAGCGATTGCATGACTTTTTCCATGCATCAACCAACTACCACCTAATCATTTGCATACTGCGCACACAAGCGAACGACGGACTGCACAATATGGTCGCACTCAAAACAAGTACAAGTCATTCAAATGACTTGTACACACGTGGCCAAATGCATGTTATCAGCTCAACAGTCATGTGAGTTGATCTGCCTGTTGGTTTGGGCAAACTGTTATCAGTCGCTTGTCTAGTCATTGTTCACACGCCCAACTATCATCCAACAGATCAAGTTTGGACAATAATTGGGCAGAAAAGTTGCATGTGTGTGCGAACCTTGACTTAGCTTACATGTTACAGACCACATGACACTCCTGCTATGTTCCTGCCAGGCAGACTATGAGATTTATGCCTAGACAAAGTACTCTGATGCAAGCCCCTGGCAGTCGTCCTATTAATGAAATATCTCAGCTCATGGTAAATGACTTAGTATTTTGCATTTCAGGTGGTAAATCTACTTTACATCCTGCCACAGGGTGACCAGTCACGTTACGGAGAAAATAAAACTTCCAGGATTATTGTAAAGAAATAATGGCAATCAAAAACCCACTGCTAAAAAAACTACATCAGACAGAATTGAATGCTCTAAAAACAGAACAGATCATACTAGGCTCTGTTGTTGAGGTTATAACACGTTGTTGAGGTTATAACACTTGTAGAGTCTTAATTTGCTTGGCTGCATATTCAAGAACTTTTTTATAAATCTTTTAAATCACCTGGTCATTAGATACTAAGGGTGATGGCGCCCAAAAGAACAGTAAAAATGAATTTTATCAGGTTAAAAATGAGAGGTAGGTGTCTGCTTACCGCTCCAAGCAGACTACCACAATTTAGAAATATACCCCTAGGTTTATTAGCACAATGTAAAAAGACAATGGGCCCGATCCAAGTCAAGTAGCAGATCATTTTTCATCTATTTAAAATAACTTTTCAGCACTGTGTAATTGAAAACATTCCAAAACCAAGTTCCAAAAAGTAGGTGAAAAAGTGCTGTCAAAATGATTCAGAGTATTTTCTTGCTTGCTGGTGGCTTGAAATGCATATTAAAGCTGGCCACTAACTGTCCAATTTCTAGTGAAAAATCGTTCGAGCGATCAGAAATTCTGATCGGATTGGTTGTAAATAATCTCCATTGGTGGACACAATCGATTATGAACGAGTGAAAAAAATGTCGCCCGAATGAATTTTCGTCGAACGAAAATTTGGATTTTATTGGTCATTGTGATAGATAGGAAGCAATGATTGGTTAGTTGATGGTGTAGTGAACGATTTTTCGTCCGATCAGAATTTTTGATTGTTCGAAGAATTTTTCGCTAGAAATTGGACCGTTAGTGGCCAACTTTACTTAAAATATGTGAAAATATCACCTAGGAGAAAACTCAGGAGAAAAAGTGAATTGGAGCAGGGAGAATGTGTTTCGTAGGATTTCTCCTGCTTCTTCAGGTAACCAGCCAGCGCCAATTGGGCAGAGCAGGCAGGTATAAGGCGCATGTGTACTGTTTATGATTGACAGTAACGACTGACTTGAGAAGTGGGAGAGAAACCACAAAATGGCCATTATGTTCTTTGAGGCTCAAATTCCTATTGAAAGACACTAACTTGATTAAGAACCTATTATCTCATCCAATAGCATCTGATTACATTTGTAAATAAAAATTATCAATCCATCCCTACAACCCACCCATCACCTCCATCATTGCCAGATTTGATATGTTTAAACAGTAAAGGGGCCCATACACTGGTCGATTTCAGCCATCGATTGAAAAATCGATTCTATAAAATCTATAGATCGATCGATTTACGGCCGATTTTGATCCATTCCGATCAATTTGATCTAACAGACAGGATGGAAAATCTAGGTCGATCTGCTGCTGGCAGCAGATCGATGGCCCATAGAGTTGCATTGGATCTAATGGTGCAATAATGCATTTAAGGTGGCCATACACATAGATTTGCAGCAGATTCGGCCATCAGAGAGATTTCTGTCAGATGCCTGTCAAGTCGAATCTGACAGGAATCCATCTGATGTGTGCCACACACTAGGAACAGATTTCCAATAGATTTCAGAATTAAATCTATTGAAAATCGATCGAAGGCTGAAATCGACCAGTGTATGGGCCCCTATAGACTGCACTGTTTGAGATCATCATCAATGCTTTGTGAATCAGCGCAGAATCACAACATGTGGTTGCACAATGCAGTGCAAGTCCATTCATTATAATGTATGGGATCACAATCACATCGTGGAGAATCATGTGGCAAAGCAAGAACAGTGCATTGCAAGGTAACCTGCATTGCACGCAGCATTAAAGTGGAGACGAGGCGTATAATACTTTGTAGTGTAACCTGGCAAATGAAAGATTTCCTTGTACATAAAAGCTCACATCTGAAGGATATGGAGGCTGCCATATATATTTCCTTTTAAACAATACCAGTTGCCTGGCAACCCTGCTGATCTTGTTGACTGCAACAGTGTCTCAGCCACATACCTGAAACAAGCATGTGGCTAATCCAGTCAAACTTCAGAAAGTCAGAAACTCCTGATCTGCATGCTTGTCCAGGGTATATTGCTAAGAGTATTAGAAACAAAGGCTCAGCAGGACAGCCAGGCAATGCGCATTGTCAGCCTCCTTATCCCTCTCAGTTCAGCTGTCCTTAAAGCCGACCTGTACTCAGATCCTCCTCTCTGCTTTAAAAGTTACACAACAGCATAATAACCTTCAAATACAAACATTTCTTTGTTACAGCTGATACAAATCCTGCAATAAATTGGCAGTGTGTTACTTCCTGCTTTCATGGAAACAGACATTAACATCCTGTGTTTACCAATTAGCTCTCTGTCGTGGCAGGCAGCGGGCAGCTGAGGAATCAAATTTCAACTTGTGCCTAGTCACTGATTGAGGGGGGGGGGGGGATTAGACAGCCTAATCTCTCTAAATGCATTTAAGGTGCACTTTTATAGGTTTTCCTTCTGTTCTGTGCAAGAATTCAAATCCAATTTAAGGCAAAGATCATAAAATGGTTCTATCATTGATCAAAGGAGGGTCATGACCTGGCTATGGTGATTGGCCAGCATAGCCCGAAGCAAGGTTGGCTAATGAAAAATCATGAATCGGATGGTAAATGGTAGCTAGTTCAGCAATACTCCAGAGTCTGCAGGTAGGTTTAGGATCTCTCCTCTTCATGGAAGGTTTTGTTCTTGTTTTTTTCCATAGCGATTTCCCTGGAGCTGTCCAGCTGAGAGGAGATAATCCCATTAAACAAGGCAATTAGGCTCCTTTACCTCCTGTCTGCGGTACAGTTCACATTCCACATTAGCAAAAGGTGGAAACGGCAAAACAACCAGACGTCTCAGCCGCAAAAACCAGCGTGGTGGAAACCTTCTAAACCACATCACTGGCGTGACTAGACGCAAGGGAGAGAACAGAAACCCCATCGGGCTAAACGTCGGGGCCTCTGATCAAGCAAACCTGCTCATCATAAATGGGCAGATGTGATATTAAGAGCCAAAGCCAAATGTTACATTTAACAGTGCTGTGTATTATGCTGGGAATACACCATGCGGTTTTTCAGCAGATAGATAGTTCGATAGATAATTTCCGATCTTACTTTCGATTGTTTTACCGCTCGATTTCTCATAGAAGTGAATGGAAATTGATAAGAAATGATAAGAGCGAGAAATCGAACAGAAAAACGAATCGAAAATCGAACGCATGGTGTATTCCCAGCATTATGTTACTTTATGCAGTAAACAAGACAAGCAGGGAAGTTTTACATGCTTGGAACAGGTTTGCTCCGGTATAGATTTCCAATGTCTTTCAACATAATGACGCCGATTGTGGAAGAAGACCAATAAAGGGGTTTTAACAGCCCCCCAAAAAACTATTGCCAAAAAATATTGTCCCAAAAATATACGTAAACCCCATTCTTTTCTAAAATAAGTCCATATATTTCGCTCTTTTTTTATTTTTACCTGATCTGGGTGCCTTTACCTAACTGCAGAAACTGTTCAGTGCCAGCAGGATTGAGGAAAGTTGACAATAACAAGCTTACCTCAGCATGCAAGTAACAGAAAGCTTCCTATTTCAGATAAGAAAAGGACACTGACCAGAAGGTGATTGAATTCCCCCACTCTTTGAAGAGTTTACACAGTGATGTAAAGGTTGGCTACGCACGTTGCTATTTCCCATCAGATCGAATGGTTGAATCGATCATTTCTGTGATGTCCGATCTGCTCCTGACTGAGAATGGGATCAATTTTCATATCGCTACTACACAAAATCAATTCAGTTCTTGATCCTGGGCTGAACGGTCATGCCGGAAATTATCGATTTGACCCATCGATCTATTGGAAAATATGGTAGCTTTGTGTGTACCAGGCATAAGCCTGTTGTCTAGGTGATGTTTGCTGTAGGAGGGCCAGTAAGCTGTGGCAGTAGGGAGGAAAATGAAAACAGATTTGAGTATAAAATAAAAAAAAAAAAAAAAAAAAAAAGAGAGAGAAAGGATGGGGCAGAAGTGATGTCACATTTAGCCTCACAAAAAAAAAATGATGTAAATAAGCAGAAATTTTTTTCCCTACGACATTTCTCCCAAATCTGTCAAGGAATGCTAAAAACAATATGATAGATAAGCTCAATAAGTCATTTCTTAATGGATAATTTTTTTCATTATTATTTTTCCAGTTAATATGGAGGTTCATTCCACTTCAAAGGCTGTCTGTTGTATTGCCCGATTCTGATTAGCACCCTGCTGATAACAGTAATTTTATAAAGCCTTTCATTTCGTTTTCTTTTTTTATTTAAACATTCTTTGAAACATGACGGTTTTCAGAATGTTTATCAGCATTAATCAAATGAGGCAGTAGATAAAACTATACTCAGGAGGATCAGGACTAGAGAAGGAAGAAAAGTAAATAACCAGGACATTTGTGTGTCCCCAACCGTTTATACTTCAATGTGATTTAAGAATCGGGAATCAAGGCCACATATGTCACCGGTGGTTTACATAAAACCAGTGCAGAGGAAACCAAGGCACCAGTGGTACAGTATTAATGAATGCTAGATAATAAGCAGAGTAAGACCCAGGGGATCGGCTGGTATCCGCTGTGGTGGGTAGTGCTGAATTATAGTCCACCCCACCTCCTCGACGGTGAAAAAGAAAAAAAAAGTATTAAGATGGTCATACACACACACACACATCGATTTTCTTATTCGATTGCTTGCAGATTCGATTCATCTGCTGGGAATCAATTCCCCAAAATGCAAGTTAGATCAAATTTGGATCCATTTGAAAGAAAAACCGATTGAAAGAATCGATCCGACAGGATGGAAAACTTAAAACAATTGGGGGTGGGGCAAGAGCATTGGCAGATGGATGGCCTATAGCTTTGCCATGCATTAAATAGTGCAACTCTGCAGTTCGATCAATTTTCAATAGATTCCCTGCTGAAATCTATTGGAAATTGATGTGCAGTGTGTGGTAGGAATCCATTCCTTTGGAATCGATTCTTTTCAGAAAGGAATTGATCGTTTTGGAACATTGGGTAGAAATGTGTATGTCAGCTTTACTTTAGAAAAAGGATTTCTATCTAATGCTGGGAAAACATGATGCAATTTCTCGTCCAAATCAACAAAGAGAACCTAAACTGAGAAGGATATGGATTTTTCCTTTTAAAATAATACCAGTTGCCCAACTCCCCTGCTGATCCTGTGTCTCTAATACTTCTAGCCACAGCCCCTGAACAAGCATGCAGATCAGGTGCTTGGACTGAAGTCAGACTGGATTAGCTGCATGCTTGTTTTAGGTGTGTGATTCAGCCACCACTGCAGCCTAAGAGATCAGCAGGGCTGCCAAGCAACTGGTATTGTTTAAAAGGAAACATCCATATCCCTCTCAGTTTAGGTTCCCTTTAAGAAAAGAATAGATTCCTTCATTGATTGGGAGCAGTTTGGACATGTACACACGGTACAACTTCCCATCTGATCACCCGCCGATCGGATGGGAAATTGCATTGCGTTTTCCCAGCATTAAGAGGCAACATTGAAGGCTATTAGGGTACCGTGCAGTGTTTGGGGCATAAGATGGGCATTGCTGCTGCTCTACAAGCTGGGCAAAGGTATCATGGAAGCCCAGCCAGTATAACCAGGAGGGACAAAGCCTCACGAATACTCCAGATTATTATAAGGATATATTTCAGGAAGCTTCTGGCAAGGTGTCCCCTGAGAAGACAATATGGGGGACTTCTCAAAGTCACAGAGATTAATTCTCCCTCTTATCAGAGAATTTATCACCATCGAAATTCACAAGGAATAAAACGGATCAATAGAGACAGCTGACGGCAGCGCCGCTCCCCAGAGAGATCTGCAATATTAATGGCAGCGTGCTCCACAAGCCTGGATAGTATTCTGAGGCTCGCCGACTGCGATGGAGAAACGGCGGAGCTGAATTCACATTATATTTCCAGCACCAGGTGACGTCCGATATTCAGGATTTCACAGAGCAAATTACAACCGTCTGGGAGAGGAGTTTATAATGAGGGGGATAACATTGTCTAATCAATGCTAAGAATCTCTGCAGGCCATGCAATGACCAGAGATAAGAAAAGCTAAACTAATTCTAGCCATACACAGGCCACTAGCAATGCAATACATTTCTCCCCGATCGGAAGCTTAAAATCGATAACAATACGTGTTGGAAATTCAATTTTGCCACGGCCCTGCTAGCTTTGTATTGCTCCATGTGCCACAGAGCCTTGAAAGCACCACAGATGTACGACTGTAGTGAGTGCTGTAGGGGGGTCGGGGGAAAATGAGCTGAACTTACCCGGGGCTTCTAATGGTCCCCCGCAGACATCCTGTGTTGGCGCAGCCACTCACCGATGCTCCGGCCCCGCCTCCAGTTCACTTCTGGAATTTCTGACTTTAAAGTCAGAAAACCACTGCGCCTGCGTTGCCATGTCCTCACTCCTGCTGATGTCACCAGGAGTGTACTGCGCAGACACAGACCATACTGGGCCTGCGATGGGCGCTCTTGATGACATCAGCGGGAGCGAGGACACGGGCGTGCAGGCGCAGTGGTTTTCAGACTTTAAAGTCTGAAATTCCAGAAGTGAACTGGAGGCGGGGCCGGAGCATCGGTGAGTGGCTGCGCCAACACAGGATGTCTGCGGGGGACCGTTAGAAGCCCCGGGTAAGTTCAACTCATTTTCCCCTGACCCCCCTACAGTATCCCTTTAAGGACAACTTAGATTTATTGCAAGAAGTCCTTACTGCAGGACACGTGACCAATCACATGATCACTATTCTATTTATCTTTAAAGCCTGGTACACACAATGCAATTTCCCTATGGGCCAAAAAAGAAAGAAATCCAGCCCAAGGGGAGGTCCACAGAGGTGTCTAAAGCCGGCAGATCGTTTTTCAAAAGTAATGAATCACTGTCCATTTAAGTCAACAGAAGCACTGTTAAAAAACAAGTCAGGGCTAGTTCACACTAGCGGCGTTTTTTGGCCTTTTTTCAAGTGCAGATGGTTTTTAAAAATCGCCCACAACACGCTTGAGCAATGACTCTCTATGAGAAGGTTCATATCAGCACGGTTGTTGCGCTGGGCATTCAGCAAAGCGGTGCCTGGACCATTTTTGGGGTGATTTTGCCTCAAGGAAAGGTATAGGAAAAAAACACTCACAAAATAGATTTGTGCAGTGATTGCGTTTGCATTTTTAAGAATAAATACATTGTATTCTTTTCCGGGTCAAAGAGTTCACTATCTAATCTTAATTGCGACAAAAAAAAGCCCAACACGAACGGTAACGCGAGTGGAACACAATGTGAACGAGTGCTTACAGCTTTTAACATAGTTCATGCAAACGCCACGGTGGATCCCACTGTGTCATCTCTGCTATGTTCGGCACTTCAGTGCCCCCCTACAGGCATTGAGAAAACAGTGGAAAAGTTTGGAGCAAAAGAAACATCACTTAAACAAGATGCTGCAAGGCCGTCCCACAGGTGCCGGTGTGAACCGGCCCTTTGTTTACTAGATCTCATGTGTTCCAACACCTTTGAGAAACAGGCCCAAAATGTCTACAGAGCCAACCACAGACAAACGCTGAAGGTATAATTATTATGATTTAGTATTTATATATCGCCAACATCTTCGGGGGGGGTTGGCTTTTGGGGCAATTAACTGGTTTTTGGCATGTGGGAGAAACCGGAGTGCCCGGGGGAAACCCACCCAAACACGGGAAGAATATACAAACTGTGCAGATAATGCCCTGGCTGGGATACAAATCAGGGACCCAGCGCTGAAAGGCAAGTGTACTAACTACAACACCACTGTGTTGCCCACTATACACTGCTGATAGAGGAAACCGCAGGCCAGCTGTCACACTGAATTGGCTGATCATTTGCTGGGTTGGGGAAAATGTCCCTGTGAAGGGGCCCCAGCCAAGGACGCATATCGGAGACGCCACAGGCGGTGGTGACTGCGCTGCAGAAACATTTGTTGTCAGTAATTGCAGAGACAGTAAATGGGAACATCTGTTGCCTCTTCGGGGGGGGGGGGTTGAGCAGCATCACGGCGATATCGCGGTTCTGGTTAATGTTATTTTCCTCATTAGATGAAATGGCACGCTCTGCGCCTTTCCAGCGGTGACGAAGAGGTCTGAGCAGGCGGCAAACGAGACGCTGGGTGACGGATGAGGGTGCTGCTGCCCTTCTCTACAGAGCCGGCGCTGACTAATGTGGCCAGACCTCGGATGAACTCGCAGAATGCGACAGCCACACAGCACACAATATTACCACTGCGGACGTCACTAAGTCGCTGGATAACGAGGTGAATCACGTGACTTCGCCCAAGACTCTGCACAGCAGCAGAAGCCTGCTGGATGGATGACAGCTAGGCTTCTTCTAGCAGGAAGTGCAGCCATAAACAAATGCATCCACACTGGGCATGTACAAGCCTGGCTGCGCATGCCCAGTAGACTGAAGCACCTGTGCGCAGAAAGGGGGAAGAAATGTGCACGATCGGCTTCATTCTACTGGGCTTGCAGAAACCGCACTCCTGCATACCCAGTGCAGACAGGCTATAGTTCACCACCGTGCACCCAGTGCAACGAAAAAGAGAACCAGCTCTGGATCGGTGGGCTGTAAAAGGTCCTAGGAAGCCTCTGGACTATCTAAAACCTTCCCAATAAATGAGGCAAGTAACTAACATTTATATTTTTTGACACTTTTGGATTGCTTTAAAATATTATTAAAATTATCTTTCCACTTTAATTTGCAGTCAGCTGTGACTCTCCACAATTGAAGGACAACTGTAGTGAGAAGAATATGAAGACTTTTCATATTTCCTTTTAAACAATACCAATGCCTGGCAGCCCTGCTGGTCTATTCGGCTGCAAATCTTGTCAGACCTGACAATGTCAGAAACACCTGATCTGTATATGCTTGTTCAGGGTCTATAGCTAAATATATTAGAGGCAGGATAGCCAGGCAACCGGTATTGCATAAAAAAATAAATATGTCAGCCTCCATATCTCTATCGCTTCAGTTGTCCTTTAGGGTCCTTTCATACCGAGGCGGTGTGGTATTTTTACTGCACTCCACTGCCGTGCAATAAAAGTCTATGAAGACTTTCATACTGCTATGTTGCAAAGCAAGTGAATTTCGTTGCATCCCCGATGCAGGGCCAGAACTACGTTACGGCGTGGATTCTGCGGTGAGGTGCGTTGGCCCCATGTTAGTCTATGGCTATGCGTAGATTTTTAAAACACCGACATGATGTCGCGGCGCGCGTACACGGAAGTGTTTTTTAACAATAAGCTTCCATGTACTTCCAGATACCCGAAGCGGGAAGTGAAAGCAAGCGCATGTGACTTACTTGGCCGGAGGCCGGACAGGGATGTGCCTTAACCCTCTGGGCGATACAATTGCATCGCCCAGGAGGGGGCGCAGCACTTTTTTTTAAATCATGTAGCGAGCCCCGGGCTCGCTACATGATAGCCGCTACGCAGCGGCATCCCCCCACCCACTCCGATCGCCTTCGGCGATCAGAGTAAGCAGGAAATCCCGTTCAGAACGGGATTTCCTGCTGGGCTTCCCCGGTCGCCATGGCGACGGGGCGGGATGACGTCATGGACGTTGTGATGTCAGTGGGAGTCTCGATCCACCCCTCAGTGCTGCCTGGCACTGATTGGCCAGGCTGCGCAAGGGGTCGGGGGGGGGGGGGGCTGCGCGGCACGGCGGGTGGCGGCGGCGACGATCGGAAGTTACACGCAGCTAGCAGAGTGCTAGCTGCGTGTAACAAAAAAAAATTATGCAAATCGGCAAACCAGGGCCTGAGAACTCCTCCTGCGCGATATACCCCGAGCTCAGCTCGGGATTATCGCCCAGGAGGTTAAGAAACGTTCCCCTGCATTGTTCTTCATTTAACAATACTATCATTGGTAATCTTCATGCAGTCTATTACTGATCTCCATATCCCATCATTCATATTTTGTACAAAGATTGTGGAAACTCGTCGGTCTTGCAGTGGGAACTTTGCTTTACTGGAGCTATATGTCTGTAGGTGAGACACATGGACAGTTCTATGCACAGCACACACAGTTGCTCAATATACGGTATACACGCAGAGAATTAAATTCCTCTTTTATTGCACAATATTCTCTATTTACAAACATCCTCTTAGTGCAGCAGATAGATTGTCCATGAAATAAGAGGCAGTTTTCCATTTCCCCCGGATCACAGCACTAAGGGCTCAGCTTCCTGATAAAATGCTTCTTTCAGGCGCTTTATATGAGATTTATTCCGAAGAGCAATGGACACGCCACATTCTAATGGAGAACATCCCATTACAATTCATTTGCAGCACACAGATGAATCGCCGCTTCACAATCCCAACAGCATTAAGTATTCAATTACTGTAAATAAAAGCACAATAATTAGAATTTCAGCGCCGTGTCTGCCATCCGAATTAACATCGGGCTTTGTTTCCCAACAGAGAATTAATGGCGAGTGGAACACAACACAGCTGCTCCAGCCGCGCAGAACATGGGGAGTACAGTCACAGGGTGACAATACAGGGGAAACCGAACCCTCATGTGTCAGTATCATTGTGCTGGCTCCCTAAAGTTGGCAAAGACTCCTATTAGACCTACCGGTAATGGAGTTTCTGATTGTCATCCGGGACAACCTGAGATCCGGTCCCGCCCCGGATCTGTGGAAACACGAATCCAAGAAGATTAAAAGCCCCCGCCCACCCTCCATACTCAGTGCGTCTGAAAGTATATAAGACTAGAAACACCAAGATGAAGGAACACATAAAACACCAAAAAAGGTGAATGTACTAGATCCCAGTGATCTAAACTGTAACAGAAAGGTGCGCAGTCGAGATAGGGAAAAGGGTTCTAATGTTTGTCCCGGATGACAATCAGAAACTCCATTACCGGTAGGTCTAATAGGAGTCTTTCTCTAATTGTCATCCGGGACAACCTGAGAGATAAACAAGAAAGTCTTTATGGCAAAAAAAGACTAACCTAGGGAGGGACCACCGCCTGGAGCACCTTTCTGCCAAACGATTGATCTTGTTGAGACAGTACATCCACTCTGTAGTGCTTGATGAAAGTTGATGCACTTGCCCATGTTGCCGCTTGACAAATTTGTTGAATGGTGGCTCCTGCTCTTTCCGCCCAGGATGTAGATAGAGAACGGGTTGAATGAGCCTTAATGTTAGGTGGTAAGGGACAATTACTACCCTCATATGTTAAAGCTATGGTCTGTCTAATCCATCTAGCAATGGTTTGTCTGGATGCCTGTTGCCCCTTATTTTTCCCTGAAAATAGGATAAATAGGCTGCTTGACTTTCTAAACTCTCTCGATCTTGAAAGATATACTAGTAGACATCTTTTTACGTCCAAACAGTGAAATTCCTCCTCCTTCTGCCCCGAAGGGTTGCCACAAAAAGAAGGAAGAATGATGTCCTGAGATCTATGAAACTCAGAGACTACCTTAGGGAGATAGGCCGGATCAGTTCTGAGTCTGACACTATCAGGGCAAATGATTAGAAAGGGATCTTTGACAGATAACGCCTGTAAATCACTAATACGTCTAGCCGATGTAATTGCGATCAAAAAAGCTAATTTCAAGCTAAGGAATCTCATTTCAATCTCTTCAATGGGTTCAAAGGGTGGCTTTGTTAAACACTTGAGGACCAGGGATAAATCCCATTGTGGAAATACCTTCTGTCTTACTGGTGTAGACCTCTGAAGTGCCTTGAAGAAATTCTTTACCAACTCTTCCTGCGCTAGATGCCTATCTAATAGTATTGAAAGCGCTGAACATTGAACCTTAAGAGTACTAAGAGCCAACCTCATGTCCGACCCTTCCTGAAGAAACTCTAAAATTGAACTAGTCAAATTTTGATCCCTGGTTCTAGTTTCACACCAGGCTAGATAAACCTTCCAGACCTTTCGGTATATCTTCTGAGTCACTGGCTTTCTACATTTCATTACAGTGTCAATAACCTTCTCTGAAAGGCCCTTATTCCTCAAGATTACCCTTTCAGGATCCAGGCGGCCAGTCTGAATAACTGTGGCCTGGGGTGGATAAGAGGGCCCTGGATTAGCAGATCTGGCCGATCCGGCAGGGGAAAGGGTGGAGCCACTGCCAACCTCCGCAGGGTCGCATACCATGGTCGTTTCGGCCATAGTGGAGCTATCAGGATCATATTCCCTCTCTCCCTTTGAAATTTCCCCAATACCTGAGGTAACAGTACTGTTGGAGGAAACGCATAGGAAAGGTTGAAGTTCCAAGGGAAGCTGAGGGCGTCCAACCCCAGAGATCTCTGGCACCTGTGCAGGGAGAAAAATTGGTCCGTCTTTGCATTCGTCGGAGATGCAAAGAGATCCACCTCTGGGAAACCGTCCCTTTATGTGGATAGCTGACAAAGATAGAACCAGGGGTTCTATCCAGTCCAGAATTTCTGAGCATAGGCGCCTGAGCTCGATTGATCTCGTGCCTCCTTGCTTTGCCAGAAAAGCCACCGTCGTGATATTGTCGGAAAATATTAACACGTGCTTTCCCTCTATCAGGGATTGAAAAGATAGAAGTGCTTCCTGTACTGCCAGTAATTCTCTGAAGTTGGACGATTTCTTTGCAATTTGCTGCGTCCAATGCCCCTGAGCATGATGGCCCAATATTGTTGCGCCCCATGCCCAAGAGCTTGCATCTGTAAAGATCTTTATTGGCTCTTCCTGTCTCCAAAAACATCCTTTGGTTAGATTCTGAGCGTCCAACCACCAGCCCAGCCTGGATTTTACTAACTCTGGGATAGTTATCTGAGAGTCTAGGGAAAGTTGGGACCTGTCCCAATTTGCCAAAAGCAGAGACTGGAGATCTCTGCCGTGGTGTTGGGCCCAGGTGACAGCTGGAATGGCTGCTGAGAACAATCCTAGAACTCGCATGATCTGGCGAAGAGAACTCTTTTGCTGTCTGCACAGCAGATCTACTTCCCCCTGAACCTTTGCAATCTTTTCGGCCGGTAAGTAGATCCTCCTCTCTATCGAATTTATCCTGTATCCTAAAAACACAATCTCCTGTGCTGGATTCAAGGCTGATTTCTTGTAATTTACTAACCACCCCACTTGGGACAGGAGGGAAATCACTATATCTCTGTGAGCTCTGGCCAGAGCCTCTGTTTCTGCAAACAGGAGGAGATCGTCCAGGTATGGGACAATCGCTATTCCCTGTAACCTGAAATTCTTCATAACTTCTGCTAATATTTTTGTAAATATTCGGGGAGCCGAGGCTATCCCAAATGGAAGGGCCTGAAATTGGAAATGTCGAATCTGGTCCTGAGACCTGATTGCGAACCTCAAAAACCTCTGATGGCTGGAAAAAATGGGAATGTGCAGATATGCGTCGGAGAGATCTATCGACACAAAAAATTCCATGCCCTGTAATAGGGCCCTCACCGAATAAATGCTTTCCATCCTGAACTTCTTGTATGTCAGGAATGGGTTGAGAGATTTCAGATTCAGGATGAACCTGAATTCTCCACTCGTCTTCTTTACTAGAAAGACATGGGAATAGTAACCCTGGAATAATTCTTCCTGGGGTACTGGAATTATAACTTTCTTCTCTAAAAGTTTCAGAATTTCCATTTCCAAACCCCTGGCCTTTTCCGGGTCCTTTGGAGTTGGATTTACCCTTTGTGGAGGGGGGCTTGAAAACTGAAGACGATAACCCGTCTTGATTATCTGAAAAACAAAAGGATCGGGATTCAACTTTTCCCATTCGACCTGAAAATAAATTAGCCTCCCTCCTACTGGTAAATCGTCATTTACTCGGCTTGGGGGGCTCCGTCTTTCCAAGAGTGAACCCCCCTTTTCCCTTTCCCTTTGGGAAAAGACCACTTCCTCTGCACATTCCTATTTTTCGGAAGGTTAGAGTCCTGTTTCTTGGGAACAAACGGTCTCTTTCCTTTGAAATTCTTTTTCTTGTTAGGAAACTGCTTCCCTTTTTCTGCTGAACGGGATAACACCTCTTCCAGCCCAGATCCAAATAACAAACTACCCTCAAATGGAATAGAACATAATCTGTTCTTTGAGGTCTGGTCCCCTTCCCAGGTCTTTAGCCACACTGCTCTCCTAGCCTCAGGATTCTGCCACTGTGAAGTAATAATATCCTGTAAAGTTTTGTGGATAGGAAAAACTCTGCCCGAGGACTGACCTAACCCAAGATACACCTGATCCTGGGGAGTAATTTCCGGAACTGATTCCTTTATCTGTTCTGTGGTATATACTGCCTTAAGTAACTCAGAAGATTCCTCCGGGGAAAACAAAAATCTAGGCGTTTTTACCCTATCATCCCCCTCTGAATCCCCCGACTGAGGCTGCTCTCCCTCCTCCTGAGATACTGACATATCTTCCCCTTCCTCTTCTCCCTCCTCTTCCTCGTCAGCTCCAAAAATATCAGAAAAGGAGTGATGGGAAGGAGTGCCGGAAGAGGGTCCTGGCAGAGACTCCTTAACTGGCTGGACCAGGGACTCTTTAAATTTTTCTAAAGTTTCCTGCATATTTTTGTTGACAGTATCCATAACTTCCTTTAGGATGTTAGGAGTTTGGGAGGCCACAATAGCATCTATGCAAGCCTGACATAAATTTCTTGGGGCTTCCAAGGCTATCTTACTATTACATAAACTACATCTTTTATATTTAGCTTGAGTGGATGTAGTAGTAGTAGATTTGGGCTCAGATTTTGTCTGCAATAAAAAGACAACAAAGACAAAGTACTGAGATGCCATCCTCTATATGATATTTATCAGATGTGGTAGTAGGAAAGATATCCTCCACTGGAGGCTTACCCCACTGGACCCTGATGGCTGGACCTGCGAAGAGGATCTGGGAGCAGAACTCTCCGACTCACGCTGCTGCTGAGGCTGCTCTCCCCTCTGAGGCTGCGACATTCCGCTGTGCCGCCTGCAGGCCTGATCAGAGACGCCAGGACCACGCTGCTTCACTTCCTGGCTTTCTCTGATGTTCCTCCTCCACGCCCCCTACGTCATACGCCACGCGACGTCTGACCTCACTTCCGGCGTTCACTCAGCTGTCCGGATACGCCTTGCAGAGCCGGCGCTGATGGAGGAGGTGCGGCGTAACGGCCATACACCACGCGGAAGCCGTACACCGCTCTAAGAGGTCTGTAGTCCGCGCCGCTGCTGAGGCCGCCTCTTGCTCTGCCCGCTGCTGCTAAGGAACCATAACAAAACCTCCAGGTACTCCGGACTCACCCTCTGGTGAGTCCATAAAAATAAAAAAACAGGAGCTTTGCTTCTCAGGTGTTTTTGTGGCGGAAACACAGATGAACTGAGTATGGAGGGTGGGCGGGGGCTTTTAATCTTCTTGGATTCGTGTTTCCACAGATCCGGGGCGGGACCGGATCTCAGGTTGTCCCGGATGACAATTAGAGAAAACATCTATCCATTTTGCAGCCCGATCAACCATCTGATTCCATAATTGAATTGGATGAAAACTGATGCTACGGCAAACACACCCGATCAACAATTTGATTTTCGTTTGAATGCATCGGCTGAGTATGCAGGGAAAACTCAGGCCAACGTGGTCGATCGGGTGTGGAATAGTAATAGTGTGCGATGAAAACTGACGAACGCAACGGAACCCTTGGCCACTGTCTCCCCAAATGTAAATGTGCCCCCCCAGTGCTCTAGCATTTAAATCTCTCCTGCTCCAGCTGCTGCACCGCGCTGCTTCTCAACAACCAGACGCGTGCTGAGAGAGACTGGGAGCTGGACAGTTGCGGTAGATGGACAGGTGAGATCTGAATGCAGGGGCATTTAACCTCCAAGCAGCATTGTGCCATTGTTCTAGGGATCCACAAGTATCAATATATCATTGTTCTTAGACCTAGTATCAGCTGTCATTGACTGACTAGAAGGGTCAGTGTGTCAATGTTATGAGAACCCCAAGTATCTGGTGTCATTGTTTTGAGACCCCCAAACATCGGTGTCTCTGGAACCCCCATTTTGCACCCAAGTTGCTCTGGAACCCCCACGTGCCAGTGTCTCCTTGCTCTGGAACCCTAAGTTTCAGTGTTATTGCTCTGGGACCCTAAGTTTCAGTGTGTTATTGTTCTGGGACCCTAAGTTTCAGTGTGTTATTGTTCTGGGACCCTAAGTTTCAGTGTCTCATTGTTCTGGGACCCCCAAGTGTCAGGGTGTCATTGTTTTGGGACCACCAGTGTGTAACCAGACATGAAGAATTTAGGACATATGGCTTGTATAATGAACACTATTCCACCCCAATAAGACACTGCTGCTTTCCCCCCGAGGCTTGCCAGCAAAGCTCACAATCTGGCTCTGGGTGATGGAAGAAGCAGCAGATTTGTCTCAGGGTGCAGACGGTGATCAGTCTCCGCTCTCCTGCGAGTTCCGCGCCACTCTTAATGAGCTGTCAGGCAATATGATGAACGGAGAAGTTGTGAGAGAGGAGGAAAGCCGCTGGAAGTTTCTGAGCCGCTGGATTGTGCTCAGCCTGTTCAGCATGGAAATGTTAAACCCATTTACAATGACAATTCAATGTCACTCGGGGGACGTGGAGCGCTCAGCAAACAGGATAAACTCCGACACAGAGAGCTGAGCAGTCTGCCCCAATGCCGCACCATACACTGCAGGCTGCCTGAGCTGCTGAACTACAACTCCCAGCATGTCATGTAACTGTCACGTCTGGGAAACACTGCTGCATAACAACATCAATCTTGTGAGCTTTTTATGGGGTCATGTAACAAATGACCGGTAGGAAGAGCTGCAAACGGTGTTAAAAAGGTGGCTATAAAGGGTGTCATATTTATTTTTAGACAATATAAGTTGTCTGCCTGTCCTGCCAATCCCCCGCCTCAAAAGCTAGGTACACACCATACAATTTTCTGTTGGTTTCCTGTTAAGCCCCATCTACACGATACGATTATTTGTGCGATTCGATTACGATTCTATTTACGATTCGATTAAATCCGGCATGTCTAAACAGGATTCGATTCAACACGATTTGCCATTGTTTTGCAATGGCAAATCGAATCCCGATCTGACATGTTGAATTTAATCAGATCGTAAATAAAATCATAAACAAATCGTATTGTGTAGATGGGGCTTAAGATTTACCTGACAGATTTTTTTTTGTCCCAACATGTTGGGAAAAAGATCTATTGGACAGGTAAATCTAACCGAAAATTGTATGGTGTGTACCTAGCAGCTGTTGATGAATTGATGCCATGCTAGGTACACACAATACAATTTTCTGCTAGATTTACCTGCCAAATAGATTTTTCTCCATCTGGCAGGTAAATCTAGTTGAAAATCTAATAGAAAATTGTAAGGTGTGTACCTAGGATTATGCTAGGTACACACTATGAGATTTTCTGGCAGATTTACTATCAGATCGATTATTTCCAACATGTACAATCTGATTGCTGATCATTTTCCATTCGCTTTCCAACTGTTTTATGTTCACCCCTATCGGAAAACCATCAGAAATCAATTATAAATCAGATCGGACTTGTTGGAAATAATCTAACAGTAAATCTGGCAGAAAATCTCATAGTGTGTACCTAGAAGAATAGACTCTGAACAAGCATGCAGATCGGAAGTTTCTGACAAATATCTGCCAAGATTAGCTGCATGCTTGTTTCAGGCATGTGATTCAGACACTACTGCAGCCAAAGAAACCAGCAGGATGCCAGGTAACTGGTATTGTTTGAAAGGATATAAATATGGCAGCCTCTACGTACCTCTCACTTCTAATGTCTGGTACATACAACAAGATTTTCTGGCAGATTTACTGACAGATTGATTATTTCCAACATGTCCAATCTGATTTCCGATCGATTTTCTGTTCACTTCTAAGGAAAATTTAACAGAAAGTCGATCTGAAATCAGATGAGACATGTTGGAAATAAATCGATCTACCAGTAAATCTGCCAGAAAATCTCATTGTGTGTGCTAGCATAAGGTTCCCTTTAACCAGAGCATGGTCAGATCTGCAGCTCCCTCCTTACCTCCTTCCCTTCTGATGAGTCACGTCTATACTCTCTATTCAGAGACAAGACAGCTGTGCAGTGTGTTCAGTGCCGACTCCACAGAAACTGATCAGCAGAATGAATTCGCTATACCACCTGATTAATCAAAAGGGCAGAGATAAAGAGGGAATTCATGTGGCTGGAGCCGAAGATCTTCATGTACCTGGATCCACTAGAAGGTCCCTTTAAAGGGATACTGTAGGGAGGTCGGGGGAAAATGAGCTGAACTTACCCGGGGCTTCTAATGGTCCCCCGCAGACATCCTGTGTTGGCGCAGCCACTCACCGATGCTCCGGCCCCGCCTCCAGTTCACTTCTGGAATTTCTGACTTTAAAGTCAGAAAACCACTGCGCCTGCACGCCCGTGTCCTCGCTCCCGCTGATGTCACCAGGAGTGTGCTGCACAGACATAGACCATACGGGGCCTGCGCTGTGCGCTCTTGATGACATCAGCGGGATCGATGGCACGGCAATGCAGGCGCAGTGGTTTTCAGACTTTAAAGTCTGAAATTCCAGAAGTGAACCGGAGGCGGGGCCGGAGCATCGGTGAGTGGCTGCACGGGCACAGGATGTCTGTGGGCGACCGTTAGAAGCCCCTGGTAAGTTTAGCTCAATTTCCCCAGACCCCCCTACAGTATCCCTTTAAAGAGGAACTCCAGTGAAAATTATGTAATAAAAAAGTGCTTCATTTTTACAATAATTATGTATAAATGATTTAGTCAGTGTTTGCCCATTGTAAAAGCTTTCCTCTCCCTAATTTACATTCTGACATTTCTCACATGGTGACATTTTTACTGCCGGCAGGTAATGTAAGTGGAAGTACATGCTGCTTGCTTTTTTTGGCAGTTGGAAACAGCTGTAAACAGCCATTTCCCACAATGCTATGAGGTTCAGACAGGAAACTGCCAGGAAAATGGTCCTTACAGCCTCCTGTGGGATAGGCTTCACCACAATATCAGCCATACAGCGCCCCCTGATGATCCATTTGTGAAAAGAAATAGATTTCTCATGTAAAAGGGGGCATAAGCTACTGATTGGGATGAAGTTCAATTCTTGGTCACGGTTTCTCTTTAAGTCTCTGCTGGAAGTTTTTTTTATACACATTTACATACATATAAATGTAATACTGTAAGAAATAGAGCAGTGCTGACAATTATATTAGAGGATTAATCTTGTGCAATTATGACAGAACGTTCTCCATTTAAGGGCAATTATAGGAGAAAAGAAAATGATGTTTTATTCCACCCACACAGCACTGATTGCTGGCACGTCATATACCCGGCGCTCTGCGCTACAATGTGCTCCTGCTGCCGCCAAACAGAAGTGTTCCTGGCAAAGGCCCAACACAACTCAGGTTATATTCCACCCACGGCATAGAATTATCTCCTCCAATCTGTACATTACAGTCATATTCTGGCGGAGGGACGAGACCTCCCCGAGAGACACTTCCCAAACTTTTCTCCAAACTCCAGCGCATGAGTCAAGCAATCTATCACTTCCGCCAACACAAACCTCATACTCCAAAAATTATAGTTTAGTTTCCAATACACCATCAGCTCCTCATTTAAAGGACACCCGAAGCGAAAATAAACTAAATGAAATAAACTATTGTATTTATCTTCCTTTTCCTAAAAATGACTTAAGATATTCCACAGTTTTATGTTTAAATCTACTTTTTGAGTTTTAACTGTTTTTGCTCAATGACACGTTCATTGAAGTATGCCAGAGCTAAAATCCATGAACTATTGACCCTTTTTATCACTTTCCTGGTCTCAGAAGCCATTTTCTGCTAGGAAAGTGTTTTATAGTTGGAATTTCTTATCAGTGAGGGTCACACTGTAGTCACTTCCTGTGAGTCAGGACTGAGTCAGCCACTCACATACCTGATATTTAACCAGTTCACCCCTAAGGGTTTTCACCCTAACGGACCAGAGCAATTTTCACCTGTCAGTGTTCCTCCCTTTTATTCCCTAATAACTTAATTACTACTTATCACAACAAAATGATCTATACCTCTTTTTTTTTCGCCACGGGTGTCCTTAAAGGACCAGAGACTGCTGATGCTGTAAAACGCCGCCTCCCGACGAATCGCTGCACATACCCGCCGCCCCATCGCCACAGGCTCCGCTCTGCCATCTCTATGACGGTAGAGTGCTGACAGCTGGTCGGAAGCCGCTTTCATTGGCTCCTGACGTTGTCTATCAATGGGAGCCAATGTGATTGGCTCTTTGTGATCATGCGGTCAGGAGCCAATGAAACCGGCTCCTGACCTGCTTACAGAGCTCTGCTGTCTTACAGATGGCAGAGCGAGCGAACTGCAGTGGGTGCAGAGCGGTGAGATCGGCGGGGATGCACGATTCATTGCGACGTTGAATCTACGCCCTGTCAGAGCCACAGCACCACCTGCTGGACGTACATTTGTACTGCGTCGGTCCGGAACCAGTTAAAGTACACCTGAACAGAGGAATATGGAAGCTGCCAGATTTATATGCTTTTAAAACAATAACCTTTGCCTGGCAACCTGCTGATCTCTTTGGCAGCAGTAATGTCTGAATCACATACCTGAAATGAGCATGCAGCTAATCTAGTCACACTTCAGTCCGAGCACCTGATCTGCCGTATGCTTGTTCAGGGTCTATGGCTACACAAATTAAAGGCAGAGGATCAACAGGACAGCCAGACAAAAGTTGAAAAGGAAATAAATAGGTCAGCCTCCATATCCATCTGTTCAGTTGTGGTTTAAAGGCACTGTGACATATTCGAATGTAGTAAATGGTTTTGGATTTCCGCTTTTTACATTAAATATCCTGCTTTCAGCATCAGAAACAGTTTAGCCTAGGCTGTTTATTATGTGAAATTCTCATCCCCACCCCCTTGAGCATTCAAGCAGACTAGAGATTTTTTTACTGGCTTTACAACTCCCAGTAAACAAGCATTCCACAGAAATAACCTACCAGCACAAATTTTACAATAGGCAAACACTGCCTAAATAATTTATAAATAAATATTGTAAAAAAAAAAAAAAAAAAAAAAAAAGCCGTTTTATTCACAGTTTCTCTTTAAGCTGGCCACTAACGCTCCAATTTCTAGCGAAAAATCGTTCGAGCGATCAGAAATTCTGATCGGATTGGTTGTAAATAATCTCCATTGGTGGACACAATCGATTATGAACGAGTAAAAAAAATGCCGCCCGAATGAATTTTCGTCGAACGAAAATTTGGATTTTCTTGTTGGTCGTGATAGATAGGAAGAAAGGATTGGTTAGTTGATGGTGTAGTGAACGATTTTTCATCCGATCAGAATTTCTGATCGCTCGAACGATTTTTCGCTAGAAATTGGACCGTTAGTGGCCAGCTTTAAGCAGATAAGGACGCGCTAGATTTGGGCGAGAATCTAATGTGTATTGGAGCCCTCCTAACCACCTAGTGACCCTGAAAGCACAATAACCTCTCACTCACCCCACCCGTCCGAAGCCGCTCCGTCTTGCAACGTATGTCATCCCTCCTACACCTCCCTCTAGGCTAGTGATGCATCTGTACAGAAGAGTAACCTGTATTGTTGAAAAGGAAATAAATATTGCAACCTCCATTTACCTCTCACGTGCATCCCACTCAGTTTGGCCCTCCACCACCATATAGCAACGTGTCTGTACTGTGTTGACCTTGCAATATCAAGTCCTGATCCCTGTCAGGCAACGTGCCTAGTGTGTGTTTACAAGGCCTAAAAAGAACTTTTGGATGAGCTATATAGTCAAAGTTCTGTTTCTGTAAATGTTTTCTGTGGTTAGAAGCTGTTTTTGAGATTACTGGAAAAAATAAAATAAAACCCCTCCTGCTCTATAACAGCTTCACTCAGGCACAGCACATACTGTTTTACTGTTTTTATAATACTATCACTCACTGTCACTCTCTGTTTAAAGAGGAACTCTAGTGAACATTTTACTGTTGGCAGGTGATGTAGCTGCTGCATTGTTTTTGGCAGTTGGAAACAGCTGGTCACAGACAAGAAACTGCCAAAAGTTTGAACGTTTCTTGTGGGAGGGGTTTCACCACAATAACCGTCATACAGCGCCCCCTAATGGTCTGTTTGTGAAAAGGAATAGATTTATCATGTAAAAGGGGGTATCAGCTACTGATTAAGATAAAGTTAAATTTTTGGTCGGAGTTTCTCTTTAAGGCTAAGGTCCCAGTGGTGCGATGTGGTGCTGTGTAACAGACCACCGCACGGTAATGCACCACATATGCGACGTTCACAATACGTCGGGTGTGTTGCGGTATAACTACGTACAGAATCGTAATACACGGCATGCATTGCGTTACCACAAAACGTGTGTGTGGCAAAAGTGAAGCATTGTTTTCATTGACTCTATGCGACAATGTGCTGATAAATGCAGCACCGCTTTATCGATCAGTTGCGTTTCTTCTGTTACAGGAAACGCAACTACCACTGTGAACCCAGCCAAACTCATTCCGAAAGCATGAGTCAGACTGACAGAGGGTGACAGAGAGATGACAGAATTTTCAGTTTATGAATGTTCAAAAAAAAAAAATAAATAAATAATGGTAGAGACAACAATTGCTAATCCTAAACAATACCAGATTTATCCGCACATCACATAATTCCTATTAGTACATGGAGAGTTCATGACAGCAATAATACTGTGCTGTACAATACAGTTAGGGTGGTCAATGAGATTTAGATAATTTGGATCGGATGCAGGACTATGCAAATTCTGAATGCGAATTTATACAGTGAGAAAATGAGCCAATCAAATCCTGCCAAGGTGAAATTTGACTGGTCCATATTGAAGCTGCATACATAATTTGCATCAATTCAGAATTATTTGCATCTCAGTGTTACATAAATGATGCACACATTTTGTACTCTGTATTTGTGGTGTTCTGTAAGTGTGAATTATCACAGATTGTATACTTTTGTGTAAGCAGATTATATACTTTTGTGTAAGTGTGTTATAAACGCTTCTGAATATTAATACAGTTTTATGCTGCATTTAAATGATGCACATTCTTTTATCGCTATAGAACTATAAACCCATCCGCCTGTAGGGGCACCTTAAATTAGCACTACCAAGTCACAAACGGCGATATCGATCAACTAACATAATAAAAAAAAAAAGCAATGCTGGGACTCTATAACCACATAAACCAGCAGCCGCCTCCAGTGACACCGCAAAACTAGGCCTATTTTTCTGAACGTCCAATTTCTCGTGGCGTTCTTCTGCCGCTCACTGCGCCTATAATTCAGCCACATCATTTATAATGCACATTTTATTATACAGAGGAGGCTATTAAATGAGGTTTATATTCAGGAGCTGCAGTGCAGACTGCTCCACAGAAATGTGTAGAGCGGGAAAGACACCCAGACACCGCGTCACCCGCCGTGCTCATCCCCAGACAAATATCCGCCCTGCCCCGCTACGGCCACTGGGGAGCAGCGGGAATGATGGATGAGGCGGCGCACCACGTAGATACTTGAATCTTCAAGGACCAACACAGTGAAAACTGCAATGCATGATATACTCCGTCAATAAATGCTCAGAAATGAAATTGTTCAACATCTGATGATCAATGAGATGTTTATTTTTCTGAGTCGATGTAAATTGTGTTGCTATTAGTGGCAGACTGAAATTGGTCCAATCTCAGTCTGCATACAAATTGCAACAATTTGGAAAAATCTGTAATTCCTTTATTCGGTTATGTCTCTTTAACCTGACAAGAATTCTAACATCCATCACTTTCTGCAGTAACTGACAGATCAGCAACAGCAGGGAAATTATGAGGCCTACATACAAAGAGGGTACCAAAAAATATGGCCGCCGCAAATAGCCACTAGTAGAATATCGGTAAAATGACTGATATTCTACTACTGTGCAGTGCTAATTCCAATAGTAAAATATTGGTAAATGTTACTGATATTTTACTGCAGCTAAACATAGCCCTATTCTCACACAGAGCCCTCCCTGTAGCAATGCTTAACCCTAACCGAGCCACCTTGCTATGCCTAACCCAACCCCTACCGATGCCTAGCCCCAATGACTACACCTGCCAATGCATAACCTAACCTAACCACCCCCCTTCTCTCTCTGATGCCTAATCCTAATCACCCCCCTCCAACACCTAATCTATCTGGCCCACCAAAGCAATGTCTAACCTTAAAAGACCCCCAAACCGACACCCAACCTTAAAGTCCCCCTACCCAATGCCTAACTAACCGGTCAGCGTACAACTGTAGGGGGAAATTTGCTATTTTATCGGACCACTTTATGAGCTCCAATTGGCTGTGCCCAAACTTCCCTGTTTCCGGTATGGTAATGGGACTGGAGTCGGTGCAAAAATCGTCCGGCTCCAACTCAGACTTCTCAGTTTATGAAACCGCCGACTTCAGGTACCCAAAATGGCTCTGACTCCTTAGTATAATATACTTACCAGGGCTGTGGATTTTGTACAAAAATCTTCCGACTCCTCAGTTTATGAAACAACCAACTCCAACTCTAGGTACCCAAAATGTCTCTGACTCCACAGCCCTGGTTATGGCTACTGTAAAATCTTGTCAGCTGAAAGAGGCCAAGTGAAAAGTGGGGTCCCCTTCCTCTAGCAGACCGATTTTGAAAATAGGGATGGTAAGTGAGATTCAAATACAGTAATTCCAAGTTGATGCACAATTATATAAATTTTTACGCAACTTTATGCAGCTTGAAAATGAACTAATCAAACAAAGCTAAGATGGAATTTGATTGGTCCATTTTCATTGCATACATTTGCATTGAAAAATTGTGGGGCTGCTGTTCACATGATAGACTGTCCTCAGAGGCAGCCCCGATTGCCCACTTCTGCCGAGAACCAGCTACCATGTGTGAAAGGCTATCCTCTGTAGGCAAGAGCCAGTCCTATATTCCTGGCCACAAACTGTCAGATACAGATTTCAGGGCCTGGACACAGCTCTCCACACAGACAGTCCATTGTTACATGGCTGCAGGAGTAACAACCAGAGAGCAGCCAATCAAACCCAGAACAACATGATGGGAGGAAAAGCCACCAGCAGCTGCCAATTTTAACACTTGGAGGCTAAATTTAAACCATCCCATTGTCCTGACAGAGTCCAGAGATGTGACCACTTAATGTGACATCACAGAATAAATATGGCAGTTATCAGAGGGGGGGGGGAAATGTGCTGGGGCTGGTGTCAATATTGCACACACAAATAATTCTCCGGGACTAGTGAGACTAACTTCATATTAAAGGACAACTGAACTCAGAGCGGTATGGAGGCTGCCATATTTAATTTACTTTTACATGATACCAGTTGCCGTGCTGATCTGATGATCCTCTGACTAATGCCTAGCACACACGATGCAATTTTCCGTCAGATTGATGGTCGAATACATTATTTTGGACAGGTCCAATCTGATTTCTGAAAGTTTTTCTGATCAATGTTCTGATCACTTCTACACAAAATCAGATTGGACCTGTCTTTGACAGATCGACCCAGGGGATCAGGGTCTGATCCCTTTGAGTGACATTGCTGGGCTGCATACACGAGGGTCAGCTGTGTAGATGATGATGCACAGTGTTGCTACGTGGGGGGATGACGAGCAGCACGTGCGTGACATCACGTGGGGGTGCAGTGTGGTCAATGGTATCGGCGTCACTGGGGTTGAGTAGATCCGCCTGACTATTCACTTCTTCAGTTAGAGGTCGTCAGCTGCAATGTTATCTGCCGCCTCAGATGACTTCCCGTAGTAACATGTGACATGATGAGATAGACATGTGTATGTACAGTGCCTAGCACACAAATAACTATGCTGTGTTGCTTTTTTTTTTTCTCTGTCTAAAAGAGTTAAATATCAGGTATGTAAGTGGCTGACTCAGACAGGAAGTGACTACAGTGTGACCCTCACTGATAAGAAGTTCCAACTAGAACACTTTCCTAGCAGAAAATTGCTTCTGAGAGCAAGAAAGAGGTAAAAAGGGGAATTTCTTATCAGTTAGGGTCACACTGTAGTCACTTCCTGTCCGAGTCAGGACTGAGTCAGCCACTTACATACCTGAAATTTAACTCTTTCAGCAGAGAAAGAAAAAAAAGAGAAAGGGACAGCATAGTTATTTGTGTGCTTGGCACTGTACATACACGTCTATCTCATCATGTCACTTCGGGTATCTTTAAGTCAGGCATGTGTAAAAGGCTTAAAGGGAAGGTCCAAGCAAAAAAAAAAAAATGAGTTTCACTTACCTGGGGCTTCTACCAGCCCCATGCAGCCATCCTGTGCCCTCGTAGTCACTCACTGCTGCTCCAGTCCCCCGCTGGGAGCTTTCTGACCTCGGAGGTCAGGGCCGAATTGCGTACATTTTACACATTCCCGCTAGTGCAGGAACATTAACGCATACATTTTTACGTGTTAGTGGTGCAACGCGTACATTTTTGTTCCTGCACTAGCTGGAATGCGTAAAAATGTATGCAATGTGGCCCTGACCTCCGAGGTCAGAAAGCTGCCAGCGGGGGACTGGAGCAGCAGTGAGTGACTACAAGGGCACAGGATGGCTGCATGGGGCTGGTAGAAACCCCAGGTAAGTGAAACTCATTTTTTTTTTTTTGCTTGAACCTTCCCTTTAAAGCATACATCTGAACTCCCCCCAAAAACTAGATCTACTTACCTGAGGCTTCCTCCAGCCGCAGCTCTGGTGTCCCAGGATCCCCTCCGTTGCAGATGTCGACCTCGACAGTCCGGCACCTACTGTGCCAGCGCGAGCACCGCAGATGCAGAACTACTGTGCAGAACACTAAAGATCATATGAGCACGATCACAAACGGCGCTCACGCAGGCGCAGTAGATGCCAACCTGGCAAGGTCGGCATCTGTAATGGAGGCGATCCCGGGACACCGGAGCTGTGGTGAGGGACATATCGGCTACCAGGGGCCGGAGGAACCCCCGGTTAAGTAAATCTAATTTTTGGGGGAAGCTTGGATGTATCTCAAGTGAGGAAGGGTCAGGTGACCCGTAACATGTATGCGTCCTTTGCTCAATAAACAAACGGAAGTTTGAAGCCTGGAGTGCCTTTTTCACACTGTTGGTTGTATCAAGTTTTGCAGGGGGTGGTGTACCTGCTGGGAAAGAGCACCGGCCAGCCACCTAGTCCAGGTGAGCAAATCCTGAACCCCAGGGTGATTATTGAAGCACCTCATCTACAGTGTCTGCTAGGAACACTGTGGAACGACTGTTTTATTCCAGTTTGTGGCCGCTCTTCCAGCCCAGCATATCATAGTAGCAATTGACAAAAATATAGAACTGCAGCTCCCATAAGGCAATGGGGACTCCCCATGTAAGCTGGCAGTGCTATGATTTGCTAAACATTCACTCATGTTTGCAAACCAATCATATGTGAGGATAATTAGCTGGTATCTGGTTGCTATGGTTACTGTGCTCCACACACCTAGGGATAGTCAATGCTATGTTAAACCATTCTAGTCTAATGGAAACTGTATGTAAGTTCATGCAGCTTAGAAATAGACCAATCAAATTGAGCAGCGGTTGTAAAGGATTGGTCCATTTCCAAATTGCTTAAAATTTGCAAAAAAAATCTGCATCAACTTGGGATTACCTGCATCTGATGGACCGTCCCCATGCACATAAATGTATAACGCAAGTAAAGTTTAGACAGCATCAGGGAGCACAGAACCTTCCGTGTACAGAAGACGCTAGTTACCATGGAAATACGTACGTCGACAGTGCAGCATAAGCCCCCTTGTGTGTCTCTTGGCTGGAAGGGATGCTGGTGGATTTAGGCTGGGGTCTGCAAAAGACGCAGCTGCAGCGTAATCCCATGCTGGTCGGTGAATCCTGGATCTGGCGCTGCCCTGTGCAGAATGTGGCTGGAATGCCGATCTGCTTCACCCACCAGAGCCCGACCCAGCATTGTGCTTTGTGAAGGCTGGTCAGTGTGGGGGGGCTCATCAGCATAGCTGACAATGTGACTTTATACTGTACACTCTCTGACACTTATTATTGTTTATGTATAAAGCCTCATCTTCCATGGTGCTGCACAGAGTACACACAACCAAATACATGGTTAATGCACAGTACAGTTGGAACATCCAGCAACACAAGTACAGAATAAATAGCTCATGCACGGTATGAAAACATCCGGCTGTACAGGTACAAGGGTCACTAGATAGAATACGTACTACACAGATGATAAACATCAAGGAGAGAAATCTACCTTTGTGAGTTTACAATCCAGGGGTTGCGGTGAAGCCACACATTAAAGAGAAACCATAACCCAGGATTAAACTTCATCCCAATCAGTAGCCGATACCCCCTTACCCATGAGAAATATTTTCCTTTTCTGAAATAGATCATCAGGGGGCTCTGTATGGCTGATATTGTGGTGAAACCCCTCCCACAGTGTGATGTCAGGACCATGGTTCTGAAATCACACTGTGGGAGCCTTGTTGCATTGTGGGAAATAACAGCTGTTTACAGCTGGGTCCAACTGCCAAAAAAGCAAGCAGCATCTCCTTCCAGTGACATCACCTGCTAGCAGTAAAAATGTCACCATGTGATAAATGTCAGAATGTAAATCAGGAAGAGGAAAAATTTTACAATGGGCAAACACTGACTAAATCATTTATACATAATTATTGTAAAAATGAAGCACTTTTTTATTACATTATTTTCACTGGAGTTCCTCTTTAAGGTAGCATTGGCACAGTTAAGTTGACCATACACTGGTCGATGCAGCCAAAAGATAGATCCCTCTCAGATCATAATTTGATCAGAGAGGATTCGATCAGAAAGGACTCCGAGCACCTCTCATGGGCATGCCTTTAAGCCAGATGACCTACAAGTCATGCTATGACCCCTCTGGAGGAGCCTCTTGTAATGGCCATGCGTGTCACTTCCTCTTCCTGCTTCATTCATTGATGCACTTCAACACAGAAGACGGGTGACTCAGAAGTTATAACATAGCCAAGATGGCAGCCACGATATTTAAATTGAACGAAAACTATTTAGTGTAGAATGGCGATTCAGGCGTCAAATGAAAGAGGAGAGCACGAGCTACATAAAGGTATGCATCTTGAAGTACTTTGCAGTACTGACATGTCCATGAGAGGCGCTCGGAGTCCCTTTAATACCTTTAGCCATAGACCCTGAATAAGCATGCAACAAATCAGGTGTTTCTGACATTGTCGTCATACCTGACGAGATTAGCTGCATGCTTGTTTCTGGTGTTATTCAGACACTACTGCAGCCAAATAGATCAGGATGGCTGCCAGGCAACTGGTATTGTTTAAAAGGAAACAAATATGGCAGCCTCTATATCCCTCATTACAGTGTCCTTTAATGAATCCCTCCACAGACTGCAAAGAGACTTAATAGATTTCCGAATTAAATCAAACCGCAGCATCGCACTGCTTGATGCAGGGTAGCGTATGGGCAGTCGATCTGGTGTACTTCTAAACCCGCTCCCAATTGATGAAGAGCTTCCATTTTGTGCAATCAACTGATTTCAGATGAATAGATTTAATTAATTTATCGGGCTGGCAATCGAATCAGGTGCATATCAACAGAAAAAAATGACAGATGTATGGCCACCAATAAAGTGTACCAGAGGAGAGATGTAATGAAAAATGAGATACTTGCCTAAGAGGGAAGCCTCTGGATCCTGCAGAGATTTCCCATGTTCTTCTTGCCCACACCGTTGCCACATGCAGAGCCCTGTAACCTATCTGACAACAGCTGGTGTGTTAGCAGCTTTGTTCTACTGGGCATACACGGACCTTACAGTGCAATACATGTGTTATGTAAGTAGAGCAAGTATTTATCTACTTATACGTGGGGGGAGGGGTTCTGAGATAGTATGGCTGACAGCTCCTCTTTAATTATTGAGCTATTGGTTCCATGCACTTTATTGAATCATGCTCACAATAAAATACAATTTTTTTACTATGCACTTGCAGCAGCTCTTGGGCTAATTTTTTGTAATTGTAGGTGTACAGGGTACCCGAGCAGCTCCTCTAAAATGGGAGTAAGTGCTGTTGCAGATTGGTGTGGCCGTCCACTTTACCATTTTGTCTTTGTCCGTGTAAACCAGCCCTAATGCTGGGAATACATGGTTCGTTTCTGGTGCTCGATTCTCCTCTCAATCGCTTTTGCCGCTCGATTCTGCAGTCGATTCTCTTATCTTCCGCTTGTTATTCTTATCTTTTTCCATTCACTTCTATCAGAAATCGAGCGGCAAAAAGATCGAAAGGGAGATCGGACATGTCGGAAATGATCTATCGAACCATCTGATCACCTCAAAAACCAGGGCTGTGGAGTCGGTACAAAAATCATCCGACTCAGACTCCAACTCAGACTTCTCAGTTCATGAAATCACTGACTCCAACTCGGACTCAGAATACCCAAAATAGCTCCGACTCAGACTCCTTAGTCTAATACTTACCAGGGCTGTGGATTTGGTACAAAAATCATCCGACTCAGACTCCTCAGTTTATGAAACCACCGACTCCAGCTCCAACGCTAGGCACCCAAAATTGCTCCGACTCCAACTCAGACTCCACAGCCCTGTCAAAAACGAACAGTGTATTCGCAGTATAAGGCTTTAGGATTCCTGGCCATTTTGATCACTTATTTCAATGTATTAGATCATTTATTTGCAATTTATTAAGGGAGGTGTGATAGGGGTAAATGGGATGAGATGGGGAGGGGGATCTATTCATAGTGTGCTGCAGAACAAAACTTGTAGTTCGATTGGCACTCAAAAGATTTCTGCTAAAGTCTATTGAGACTGAGCATGTCACGTAGGGAAGGAATTGATCACTATCTGAGTGACTTCTGATCAGATAGGGATCAGTCAGCTCGGAAAATCTGGTCATAGTTAACCAGTCTACAGTCAGCTTAATTGTTCTAATCCTTACCACGGTATAAAGCTGCTCACAAATAGGTCGATTGTGGTCCAATACACCAAGCTGATCAATCCCTAACCAACTAGCATTCGATCAGACAGACATTGAATCCTTTCCTGCATTGAAAGTTGAGTCTAGTGTTGTTCTAACTTCAAACATGGGACTGCCTGATGCAGCACATCACTGCCTTGCCATCAGCATCCTGCCGCCCCTCTCCCACCTGCATGCACAGAAATTTACTAACATGTCTGACGTCAGATGTTTGACCTATAAACTGCATCAGATCAATTGCAAAAGGAATAGATTGGATACAACTGGGTGATTGATATCTGAAAATGAGTTGTGTGTATGGCCAGTTAAAGGACAATTATGGATATAATTATCAGTGCCAAGAGTAAAACCTACATAAAAAACACAAGAAGAAAAAAATAGAATACTCCATGCTGATAGTGTCCCGGCTGGGAGTTAAAGGGAACCTGAAGAGAAACACATATGGAGGCTACCATATTTATTTCCTTTAAAACAATACCAGTTGCCTGGCTGTCCTGCTAATCTCTTTGGCTGCAGTAGTGTCTAAATCGCACACCTGAAACAAGGCAGCATGTGGTTAATCAGGGTTTTTCAGGGTAAATCTAACAGAAAATCGTATGGTGTGTACCTAGCATAAAACAAACTAAATATGGCCTCCACTGCATCCCTCTCAGTTCCAGTGTACTTTAAACCCAGTACTGCAAGGCAAAAGTGCCATCTACTGCCCATGAAACAAGCTGGTCATCCTGCTCCCCAGTCAGGCTTTCAGATTCAGAGATTTCCACAATACGAGACATAAGTGTAGCACGTTCCCAATCAGCAGCAGCGCTCACAGCTGGAAGCCACATTTATGTTGCAGCGGTAGCACCTGACAAATGGAGAGTGGCTCTGGGGGGGGGGGCTACCACCTCGTTACTGCTGAAAATCTTGTTAGGAGACCTCAGCATGCCAATAAAACTGTCATTCTGCTTTATGGCGGTCACGGCCCAATCGCCAGAACAGGAGAGCCTGCACTGTTCTATGATAGATCGGATTATTTACCAGCAGGAACACACCACACCATCATGGGACAAAGCAAAGAAGAAAGGACAACACGGGAGACAAGAAACCAAATGATCATATGTTTACACGCATCATTACCTGCAATCCTACATGTCTCTGCACACACAGAGCTGGAGAGAAGACAAAGGGCTCACAGAATACTCTATCCCATCCTTCTGCTCCTCACCTACCGCTACGTTCTATCCCTACTCCTCTCCCTCGCTCCATCCATGCCACCCATCTACCTCTCCATTCTATCCCTACTCCTCTCCCTCGCTCCATCCACACCCCATCTACCTCTCCATTCTATCCCTACTTCTCTCCCTCGCTCCATCCACACCCCCATCTACCTCTCCATTCTATCCCTACTCCTCTCCCTCGCTCCATCCACACCCCCATCTACCTCTCCATTCTATCCCAACTCCTCTCCCTCACTCCATCCACACCCCCCATCTACCTCTCCATTCTATCCCTACTTCTCTCCCTCGCTCCATCCACACCCCCATCTACCTCTCCATTCTATCCCTACTCCTCTCCCTCGCTCCATCCACACCCCCATCTACCTCTTCATTCTATCCCTACTCCTCTCCCTCGCTCCATCCACACCCCCATCTACCTCTCCATTCTATCCCAACTCCTCTCCCTCACTCCATCCACACCCCCCATCTACCTCTCCATTCTATCCCTACTTCTCTCCCTCGCTCCATCCACACCCCCATCTACCTCTCCATTCTATCCCTACTCCTCTCCCTCGCTCCATCCACACCCCCATCTACCTCTCCATTCTATCCCTACTCCTCTCCCTCGCTCCATCCACACCCCCATCTACCTCTCCATTCTATCCCAACTCCTCTCCCTCACTCCATCCACACCCCCATCTACCTCTCCATTCTATCCCTACTCCTCTCCCTCGCTCCATCCACACCCCCATCTACCTCTCCATTCTATCCCTACTCCTCTCCCTCGCTCCATCCATGCCACCCATCTACCTCTCCATTCTATCCCTACTTCTCTCCCTCGCTCCATCCACACCCCCATCTACCTCTCCATTCTATCCCTACTCCTCTCCCTCGCTCCATCCACACCCCCATCTACCTCTCCATTCTATCCCAACTCCTCTCCCTCACTCCATCCACACCCCCCATCTACCTCTCCATTCTATCCCTACTTCTCTCCCTCGCTCCATCCACACCCCCATCTACCTCTCCATTCTATCCCTACTCCTCTCCCTCGCTCCATCCACACCCCCATCTACCTCTTCATTCTATCCCTACTCCTCTCCCTCGCTCCATCCACACCCCCATCTACCTCTCCATTCTATCCCAACTCCTCTCCCTCACTCCATCCACACCCCCCATCTACCTCTCCATTCTATCCCTACTTCTCTCCCTCGCTCCATCCACACCCCCATCTACCTCTCCATTCTATCCCTACTCCTCTCCCTCGCTCCATCCACACCCCCATCTACCTCTTCATTCTATCCCTACTCCTCTCCCTCGCTCCATCCACACCCCCATCTACCTCTCCATTCTATCCCAACTCCTCTCCCTCACTCCATCCACACCCCCCATCTACCTCTCCATTCTATCCCTACTCCTCTCCCTCGCTCCATCCACACCCCCATCTACCTCTCTATTCTATCCCAACTTCTCTCCCTCACTCCATCCACCCCCCCCCCCCCCATCTACCTCTCCATTCTATCCCTACTTCTCTCCCTCGCTCCATCCACACCCCCATCTACCTCTCCATTCTATCCCTACTCCTCTCCCTCGCTCCATCCACACCCCCATCTACCTCTCCATTCTATCCCAACTCCTCTCCCTCACTCCATCCACACCCCCCATCTACCTCTCCATTCTATCCCTACTTCTCTCCCTCGCTCCATCCACACCCCCATCTACCTCTCCATTCTATCCCTACTCCTCTCCCTCGCTCCATCCACACCCCCATCTACCTCTTCATTCTATCCCTACTCCTCTCCCTCGCTCCATCCACACCCCCATCTACCTCTCCATTCTATCCCAACTCCTCTCCCTCACTCCATCCACACCCCCCATCTACCTCTCCATTCTATCCCTACTCCTCTCCCTCGCTCCATCCACACCCCCATCTACCTCTCTATTCTATCCCAACTTCTCTCCCTCACTCCATCCACCCCCCCCCCCCCATCTACCTCTCCATTCTATCCCTACTTCTCTCCCTCGCTCCATCCACACCCCCATCTACCTCTCCATTCTATCCCTACTTCTCTCCCTCGCTCCATCCACACCCCCATCTACCTCTCCATTCTATCCCTACTTCTCTCCCTCGCTCCATCCACACCCCCATCTACCTCTCCATTCTATCCCTACTCCTCTCCCTCGCTCCATCCACACCCCCATCTACCTCTCCATTCTATCCCTACTCCTGTCCCTCGCTCCATCCACACCCCCATCTACCTCTCCATTCTATCCCAACTCCTCTCCCTCACCCCATCCACACCCCCCATCTACCTCTCCATTCTATCCCTACTCCTCTCCCTCGCTCCATCCACACCCCCATCTACCTCTCCATTCTATCCCAACTTCTCTCCCTCACTCCATCCACACCCCCCCCCCCCATCTACCTCTCCATTCTATCCCTACTCCTCTCCCTCGCTCCATCCACACCCCCATCTACCTCTCCATTCTATCCCTAGTCCTCTCCCTCGCTCCATCCATACCCCATCTACCTCTCCATTCTATCCCTACTCCTCTCCCTCGCTCCATCCACACCCCCATCTACCTCTCCATTCTATCCCTACTCCTCTCCCTCGCTCCATCCACACCCCCATCTACCTCTTCATTCTATCCCTACTCCTCTCCCTCGCTCCATCCACACCCCCATCTACCTCTCCATTCTATCCCAACTCCTCTCCCTCACTCCATCCACACCCCCCATCTACCTCTCCATTCTATCCCTACTCCTCTCCCTCGCTCCATCCACACCCCCATCTACCTCTCTATTCTATCCCAACTTCTCTCCCTCACTCCATCCACCCCCCCCCCCCCCCATCTACCTCTCCATTCTATCCCTACTTCTCTCCCTCGCTCCATCCACACCCCCATCTACCTCTCCATTCTATCCCAACTCCTCTCCCTCACTCCATCCACACCCCATCTACCTCTCCATTCTATCCCTACTCCTCTCCCTCGCTCCATCCACACCCCCATCTACCTCTCCATTCTATCCCTACTCCTCTCCCTCGCTCCATCCACACCCCCATCTACCTCTCCATTCTATCCCTACTCCTCTCCCTCGCTCCATCCACACCCCCATCTACCTCTCCATTCTATCCCTACTCCTCTCCCTCGCTCCATCCACACCCCCATCTACCTCTCCATTCTATCCCTACTCCTCTCCCTCGCTCCATCCACACCCCCATCTACCTCTCCATTCTATCCCTACTCCTCTCCCTCGCTCCATCCACACCCCCATCTACCTCTCCATTCTATCCCTACTCCTCTCCCTCGCTCCATCCACACCCCCATCTACCTCTCCATTCTATCCCTACTCCTCTCCCTTGCTCCATCCATGTCCCCATCTACCCCTCCATTCTATCCCTACTGCTCTCTCTTGCTCCCCTTATGTGCTATGCCCACTCCTCTCCCTTACTCCAGCCATGCCCCCATCTACCCTTATGTGCTAGGCCTACTACTCTCTCACGCTCTCTCCATGCCAAAATCTAGCCCTCTGTTCTCCCTCTACTCTCCCTTGCTCCAATCTACCACTCTGTTGTAACCTTGCTCCTCCCCCTCGTCATCGCTCTCACATTTGCTCAAACTGGTCACTGGAAGTTCAGCATGGCACCTCATGGAGAACTTGGAGTATCTTACAAAAAAAGAATTGTTGCTCTACATAAAGATGGATTAGAATAGAAGAAGATTGTGGAGATGCTGGCTCCGTGCACACAGTAGTTGGGAGTAAACACTTCTACCTCATTAACAGCTGAGAGCAATGTAAGCATACAGGTCTCAAACACTGACCTGGGTAAGCACTGGTATGTCAGGGAAGAGCATATTCAGTCTGAAACAAATTCTTTGCATTCTCTTCTCATAAAAAAGTTATGTCTACTGCTTCCAGTGAGTAGCCACGCCCCCCTGCAGAGAAATGTTGTGGCACATCCGTGGCCATCTCTTTTAGAGAGAGTGCCATTGCTCTTTATTGAAATGAGGAAGGGCTATACACGCAGGAAGCAATTGGACACTCAGGGGAGCAAGTTGGAGGAAAAAGATCAGGCAAGTTATTATAACTTTTTTTTAGGAGAAAAGGATGCATAGAATGTTTTAGACTGAATATGCTCTTTAGGGAAAGTGGGCATTCACTGTTTCTGCAGAAAGGAGATGGTGACTATACAGCCATAAGCTCAACAATGGAGTGAATCCTTCCTATTCTGTACATAGTCCTGATGTCACCAGCAAGATGGCTGCTCTTATACAAAACATTTTTTTTTTTAAAAGGGAGCAGAATTTAGCTATATGGAAACATACAGTGGTAATGTCTATAACAACAATATGGAGGTTCTGTTGACCTTGTGAAGTTTTCTTTAAAAAGGGGGGATACCTAAACCCTTGGGGAAACATCAAGGCCTCAACCGAGCATATCTGAGCATCACTGGTCTGCTTCCCCCACTCATAGGTCCTTAGGGAGCCCCCATGGCCCGGTCCTCTGGGTTTGTGCTTTGCAGTCAGTCCTAGTACATGTGACTGACAGGCTGTGGCCATTTCAGCCCACAGCCTGGGCACCAATGGGTGGGGGTCAGACAAGGTGTGCAGCCACTCTCAGCCAAGGCAATAGTTTGGGCCGTCTCAGCTGAGAATCTAGCATGTGTAGAGCTGCCCCACAGAGTTGCAAAGGAACCAATGCTAAAAACAACTAACAAGGAATGTGTCCCCTTTTGCCCCCACAAGACAATGCTTGCCGATTTGCCTCCCACAGTCCTCTTTCCATAGAACAGCACAATCTGTACAGCGCTTGTTCCCAAAACTATAAACAACCAATTAACGATTGCTAAGAGTGACAGAAATCAAGTGCGTTTATCAGGCTAAATATACAGCTCTGTGCTTCAGTATGAGAGAGATAGAAGTGGGACGTAATTATTTTGTCTGGCAGACACCAAAGAGAGCATTTCATCCTCCCCTATAAATTGTGAAGAATGAATCCGACTCTTATTAAATGCAACATCTATTTGGGCAACTCAGCCAAAGAGGAGAGGTGACATCTGCTGGGGAGAATCTGCTATTACACCATGCTTTCTCTACACTCCACAAACACCTTACTTGCCTGGATTACTGATTTCCTTTAAGGACAGAACAGAGAATGTTAAAGGAGAACTGTAGTGAGAGGTATATAGAGGCTGCCATATTGATTACCTTTTAAGCAATACCAGTTGCCTGGTTTTCCTGCTTATCCTCTGCTTCTAATACTTTCAGTCATAACCCTGAACAAGCATGCAGCAGATCAGGTGTTTCTGACATTTTTGTCAGATCTGACAAGATTAGCTGCATGCTTGTTTCAGGTGGGATTCTGCAGGCAGATAGCTCAGCAGGGCTGCCAGGCAACTGGTATTGCGTAAAATCAATATGGCAGCCTCCATATAAGTCTCACTACAGTTCTCCTTTAAAGGGAACCTGAAGTGAGAGGCATTTGGAGGCTACCATATTTATTTCCTTTTAAACAATACCAGTTGCCTGGCAGTCCTTTTGATTTATTTGGCTGCAGTAGTGTGAATCACACATCAGAAACAAGCATGTCGTTAGTGAAGTCAGACTTCAGGCAGAGCACCTGATCTGCATACTTGTTCGGTGTTTATGGCTAAAAGTATAAAGATGCGTACACACATGCGACTATAGTCGTTTGTAACGATCGTTCCCCGATCTTTACCAACGACGATCGTTACAAAAAACGAACCACCAACTATTAAGGCAAACGACGAACGAGCCAAATCGCTAGAAAAGAAAGTTCTGTCTCGGCGGATTTTAACCAACGGCGATCGTTTGCAAAAGTAGTACATCGTTGGAAACGGTCGTTCGTACTAGGCTTGACATGCGCATTTCACTATTTCTCCGTGAAACTTCTCATTTTTATGCGCAGGCGCAATAGCTGCTTTACATGATGTAACGTTCGTTCTAACGATCAGATCGTTACACACCTTTTAAAACTATCTTTACTTAGGTCGTTCTTTCATCAATTAAAAGTTCGTTCGTCGTTCTCAACGAACGATCGTTGTCGCATGTGTGTACGTAGCATTAGAGTCAGAGGATCAACAGGACAGCCAAGCAATCTACATTGTTCTGCTAGCTCATTAAATAAGTATTTTCTTTTTTTATTTGGTTACTACATGGTGCCTTTATGTCATTATGGCAATGTGAATTTGCAGGACATAAAATTAAACATAGAAATACTGAATATTAACAAATAAAGTTCTATTTAATAACACATAGTGACAGGACGGGCTCTGCAGCTTCTGTTGCCATGATAGAGACTCGATGCCATCAGGAAGGACCCACCAAACTGGATGGCATCACCATAAAGACAAAGATTCCAAGGGGTGATGTTATACATATGTAACTGACCCTACATAAAATTCAGCAGAAATGTATCTTAAAGCGACACTGAAACGGAAAAAAAAAAAATGATATAATGATTTGTATGTATAGTACTGCTAAGAAATAAAACATTAGGAGCAGATGCATAAGTCTAATATTGTTTCTAGTACAGGAAGGGTTAAGAAACTCCAGTTATATATGCAAAAGAGCCATTGAGCTCCACGACTTTCAAAGTCGCAGAGAGCTCTATCTTCTGAAGCTTGTTATCTCAACTGTCAGTGATTGTATCTTCTTTTTCTCTGCAGAGAACAATTCAAAAGTTCATTAGCCTGCTCTGTAAAATCATTTAGATTGCTGAGTGTGCAAACTGCAAATATTAAAGAATGTTGCAGTATTATAAAAAAAACACTAACTGAAAATAAAAATATGAGAAATTTTTTCACTACTAATGTTCTAGTAATTATCCATACTACACATACAATTCATTATATCTTTTTTTCACTTCAGTGGGGCATCCCCTTTTTATTAAAGAAAAAGGATCCTTCTCTAACCACACAGAGGGTTCTTTGCGATAAGAGCTATGAGAATGCGCAATAGTCCTCTTGGGAACGTTTTTTTTTTTTAACAGACAAAGGAGACCCCTTTCTCTATAGGACTGGAAATTTCTTCTGCAATAGCAAAACAGAGGGCCTATGTACAGTATACATCCAATCACAACAGAGAGCTGGCAGAGCAATTGATTTGACGGGCATGGTGCGGGCAGGAAGTTTTTTTTTAATCTATTATAAGCAATTAGGCTGTTTTCCTTTACCCTCCTCTATATCACCTGAGGATTTAGTTTTGTCTCTACTCTATCAGAAATCATTGGACTGTTTTTAAACCAAAGCTGCACTTCGGCAATTTCCTCGTCAATAAAGAAGTTCTGTTTCTGGCCACAAAATTGCATCGATTAATCGTGATTCTGAACTGCAGCAATGAAGTCTCTCCTGCAGAGTGTGCTTGTTTACTGCTGGTTTCTCCCCCAGACAAATCACTGGCAGTCATGTGACCTTACCTGTAAATGATAAATGACAGCGCTATGCACAGAGTGGGTGAGCGCCTGGAAGATGTGTGCGTCCTGGGTGAGGTCAGACAAGGAATCTGTCATACAGATGTGCGCACACCTGTCTACCAGAGAGCAGATTGCCAGCTCTGCTGCCACACAGGCTGAATAATATAAATTAACGCCACTGTCGCCGTGACATTTTACGGCCTGTCCTTTGCAGTCACAGAGCAGAGGAATACCCAGCCCTGTCTGCTGGCACGAAGTCTTCCTGGAAACAGTTGTGGCCGATCACTGCAGTGACAAATGGCTGCTGGGACCGAGAGCTCCTCAGGACACAGAGGATGAGTTTCAAGAAATTCTATTAGTACAGAATCTAATTTAAGCTTCCAGCGGAAATAATTTATTTCTAACCGCCGGAGTGCCGAAGCCTTCTTCATGCTGAGTTATTACTGCATGCCTGCAGGGGGCACGAGCAGCATCATACCCTTCAGCTGCAGCAGGAGGCAGCTGCCTTAGCTCCAGCAGCCTAACCTCTTTCAACTGCAGGGAGTGTCAGCAGCCTCACCTGCAGGGGGTGCCAGCAGCTTCACCTCCATCACCTGCAGGGGCTGTCAGCAGCCTCACCTCCATCACCTGCAGGGGGTGTCAGCAGCCTCACCTCCATCACCTGCAGGGAGTGCCAGCAGCCTCACCTCCATCACCTGCAGGGAGTGCCAGCAGCCTCACCTCCATCACCTGCAGGGGGTGTCAGCAGCCTCACCTCCATCACCTGCAGGGGGTGTCAGCAGCCTCACCTCCATCACCTGCAGGGGGTGTCAGCAGCCTCACCTCCATCACCTGCAGGGGGTGTCAGCAGCCTCACCTCCATCACCTGCAGGGGGTGTCAGCAGCCTCACCTCCATCACCTGCAGGGAGTGCCAGCAGCCTTATCTCCTTCACCTGCAGGGAGTGCCAGCAGCCTCACCTCCATCACCTGCAGGGAGTGCCAGCAGCCTCACCTGCAGGGGGTGTCAGAAGCCTCACCTCCATCACCTGCAGAAAGTGCCAGCAGCCTCACCTCCATCACATGCAGTAAGAGCCAGACATCTCCTTACCTCCATCGTCTGCAAGAAATGTAAGCAGTATCACCCAAGTCACCTGCAGGAAGTGTCAGCAGCCTCACCTCCCATCCCCTGCAGGAAGTGTGAGGAAACTTAACTATCACCTGGAGGGAGTGCAAGAAGCCTCAACTCCAGGGAGTGCCAAAAGACACACCTCAATCACAAGCAGGGAGTGCCAGAAGACACACCTCAATCACCAGCAGGGAGTGCCAGAAGACTCATCTCTACGGGTCCCCGGTTGAATCCCAGCACAGACACTATCTACACGGAGTTTGTATGTTCTCCCCATGTCTTCTTGGGTTTCCTCTGGGCACTCCAGTTTCCTCCCACATCCCAAAAAACATACAGATAAGATAATTGCCCCCCACCCCTAAATTGGCCCTAGACTACAATGGACATAAGTATGGTAGAAATTAGATTGCGAGCTCCTGTGAGGAACTGGGTTTGCGTCAGCCAAGTGCTTGCCAGTGTTAGGTTGCAGGTGCGCCACTGTTCAACACCCAAAGTAACGGGCTAAAATCACTTGCTGTATATAAAAGACATATTATACTGTTCATAAGACAGAAGAGTTCACATTGGAACCAGAGGCTTGTTGCCCGAGGTCAGCCAGCTCGTGCCTCCATTAAGGCAGTGATTAGAAAGCACCATTAGACGTTTCTTTAATGGGGGGGTGGTCCATCTTCCTCTTGAATAACGGGACAAGGAAGCCTTGCAAAGGAAAGAAGAAAAATACTCCTTCAATCTACACAGATTAATGAAAAACAATTTCGCCAACACTGCACGTATTGCTATCTGATGGTACAAAACAAGAAACTTTACTCTTAGCTCATCAATATTCCATTCAACAAAGAATCCTCATCCGAGAAAAAAAAAAGGCATTGTGCAAAATGCAATTTGTCATTCGAAAACAGAATAGACCCAAAAGAGATATTTTAGAAATAAATGGAACAAAGAGTGTAAAGTGTGTGAGCACATTAATAAGTCCGTGGGTGAAGGAGTCTTCAGAATCCAGCCAAAACAAACACAGGTAAGACAGTACTTCCTTTAGCAGCAGTTGGTATTAGTGTGGCAGGGATGGAGTATTTCCTGTAGCAGCAGTTGGTATTAGTATGGCAGGGACAGAGTATTTCCTGTAGCAGCAGTTGGTATTAGTATGGCAGGGATGGAGTATTTCCTGTAGCAGCAGTTGATATTAGTATGGCAGGGACGGAGTATTTCCTGTAGCAGCAGTTGGTATTAGTATGGCAGGGACAGAGTATTTCCTGTAGCAGCAGTTGGTATTAGTATGGCAGGGATGGAGTATTTCCTGTAGCAGCAGTTGGTATTAGTATGGCAGGGACAGAGTATTTCCTGTAGCAGCAGTTGGTATTAGTATGGCAGGGACAGAGTATTTCCTGTAGCAGCAGTTGGTATTAGTATGGCAGGGATGGAGTATTTCCTGTAGCAGCAGTTGGTATTAGTATGGCAGGGACAGAGTATTTCCTGTAGCAGCAGTTGGTATTAGTATGGCAGGGACAGAGTATTTCCTGTAGCAGCAGTTGGTATTAGTATGGCAGGGATGGAGTATTTCCTGTAGCAGCAGTTGGTATTAGTATGGCAGGGACAGAGTATTTCCTGTAGCAGCAGTTGGTATTAGTATGGCAGGGACAGAGTATTTCCTGTAGCAGCAGTTGGTATTAGTATGGCAGGGACGGAGTATTTCCTGTAGCAGCAGTTGGTATTAGTATGGCAGGGACGGAGTATTTCCTGTAGCAGCAGTTGGTATTAGTATGGCAGGGATGGAGCATTTCCTGTAGCAGCAATTGGTATTAGTGTGGCAGGGACAGAGTATTTCCTGTAGCAGCAGTTGGTATTAGTATGGCAGGGACGGAGTATTTCCTGTAGCAGCAGTAGCTGCCAGTGTGGCACAGATGGGGCATTTACTGCTATATCGGCCTAGCAGAGATGGGGTATGTCCTATAGTGGCAGATAATGCCTGTGTGATAGGGAAGGGGTAATTATTGTAGCAGTACTTGGTGACAGCGCGGCATGGATGGGGTATACAATGAACGCCAGTGTAGTGGGGAAGGCGCGTTTCCTGTAGTAGCAGGTGGCGCCACTGTGGTAGGGAGGGTGTCTTTCTTGAAGCAACGGTTGGTGCCAGTGTGGCGTGGGTGGAGTATTCCTGAAAGAGGCAGTTGGTGCCACAATGGCAGAGATGGAGTATTTCCTGTAGCAGCAGTTGGTGCTAGTGTGACAAGGATGGGGGTGTGTCCTGTAGCAGTTGTAGGTGGCAGAGATGGGATATTTCCTGAAGTGGTTGGAGGCAGTGTGGTACAGATGGGCTATTTCCTATGGCGACAGTGATTGGTTATTTCCTGTAGCAACCGTAGGTGCACATGAGGCATTTTCTGTTGCAGAAGTTGGTAACAGTGTGGCATATATGGGGAGTATTTCCTGTGGCAGTGGTGAGGTATTTGGCAGTGTGGTGGGGATGGAGTATTCCCTGCAGCAGCAGTTGATGACAGTGTGGCAAGGATACTGTATTTATTATAAATAATAATAGATGGAGTATTTCCTGTAGCAGCAGGTGACGGTGATGAGATATTAGCTGTAGCAGTTAGTGACAGTGCGGTACAGATAGGTACTGTATTTATTGTAGCCGCAGCTGAGGTTAGTGAGGCAGTGATGGAGGCTGCAGAATACACAGTGTTGAGGAAAGTGATCAGAGGTCGCTTGCTGGGCTGAACATTATCTCAGTGATGAAACAATGGCAGCCAGCCATACGTGACCTGTCACAGAGCTGACAATCCGCGGGGAGGCTGGCTGGTGGCATGTGAACAGTGGTGTCATTGTGCCCGCGCTGGGCCAATAATGAGGACTCCGCTGTCATCAGTCAGGAATGTGGGGAGGGATCAGTGCTGAATGGACCTAACCTCTCACTACTAGAGCCCTACAGAGGTTTACTCTGCTGTGCCAGGGCTCTGCAGCCAGGACAATGTGCTCCAGACACTGAGCACAACAAAGCTCTGCAGATAGCCAGAAAGCAGCACAACACTTCATCAAACCCTAGTTCAGTGCCCAGCCAGAACCACAGATATTGGAATTTAGTGAACACTAAAGCAAAAAACTGAACCCACTGAGCATCGCCCATCTCTGCATCCAAAAAAAATTAAAAAGCATGAGCACTAAAACCCAGTCAGAGCACAGCATAAATCTCTGTACAAAGCAGGGCTGTGGAGTACCAGGAGTCGGCGGTTTCATAAACTGAGGAATGGGATGATTTTCATACCGACTCCACAGCTCTGATAACAAGCACCACTGTACATATCACCAAGCACTACAGTACACTGCACCAGACTAGAAGTACACGTTTCTGCACCCAACCAGCACCACTGTTCTGCCCCAACAAGCTGAACCTAGATTATTAGCCACTCACACTGCAGAATACTACACTGCCCTGAAGCTCTGCACCCACTCCAGCAACATCAATGCTGATATGTGCACTCACAAAGGGCAAAAGGACTCTGCATTCCAACAAGCTCCTTAAAGGGAACCTGCCATTTCCTTTTAAACAATACAAGTTGTCTAGCTGTGCTGCTGATCTCTGTCATCAGTAGTGTCTTAACCCTCCTGGCGGTTCATTTTTTCTGCCAAATAGGCAGAAATCCATTTTTTTTTTTTAATTAGTTTTTTTTTTTGTTTCATGTAAAGCTACCAGAGTGGTAGCTACATGAAACACCACTAGAGGGCGCATGTGTCCCTCTAGTGCGATCGTCGCCGGCATCAATAGCAAACAGGGGACCGCGTATATAACGCGTTCCCGTTTGGCTTCTCCTGTCGCCACGGCAACGATCGGAATGACGTCATGGACGTCCTGACGTCAGACGCCTCAGATCCAGCCCATAGGTGCCTGGAACTCATTGGTCCGGGCAGCGCAGGGCTCTGGCGGGGTCCCTTTTCCGTCACTGCGTGCGGGCGATCGCCGCAGAGTGGTGGCGATCAAGCTGTGCGCACGGCTAGCAAAGTGCTAGCTGCGCTTACAGCACTTTAAATGGGGCGAATCGCCCCACCAGGGGCTATGATATCCTCCTGCGCGGCATAGCCCGAGCTCAGCTCGGGCTTACCGCCAGGAAGGTTAAGGGGCCCATACACTGGTCGATTTCAGGAATCAAACGATTCTATAGCATCAATCGGAAATCGATTTTATCAAATCTATCTTAAAGGTGGCCATACATTTATAGATTTGCAGCAGATTCGACCATCAGATTTCTGTCATATGCCAATCTGTGAGTGGTAGTAGGCCAGAGTGAAAAGGTGAGTTTTGAGGGCTTTCTTGAAGATGTTGAAGGAGGGGGCTGACCTAATGGGTGGAGGTAGGGAGTTCCATAGTTTGGAGCAGCTCTTGAGAAGTCCTGGAGGCGTGCATGGGACTGGGTAATACCGGGGGCGGTTAGGCAAAGTTCATTGGAAGAGCGGAGTGAGCGGCTAGGTGTGTACCTCAGAGTAAGATCAGAAATGTAGGTTGGACAGGTTTTGTGGACAGATTTGTAGGTCAGACAGTATCTTGAATCTGATTCTGGACTGGATAGGAAGCCAGTGGAGGGATTCAAGGAGGGGATCCGCCGTGGTGGAGTGATGGGAGCAGTGGACAATTCTGGCTGCCGCATTTATGATGGACTGCTGTAGGGCTGTTCGGGTCATAGGGAGACCAGACAGCAGGGCATTGCAGTAGTCAAGGCAGGAAATGAGGGCATGGATGATGAGTTTGGTGGTGGCAGAGGTCAGGAAAGGGCGATTCTTACAGATGTTACGAAGGTGGAGTTTCAGGACTTTGTGAGGTTTTGGATGTGGGGAGTGAAGGAGTGCGCGGAGTCCAGGGTGACACCCAGACAGCGTGCTTGAGAGGTAGGGCGAATGGTAGTGTGGTTAACAGTGACATGCACATCTGGGAGGTTCATGGATGGCCATTCCATATAATAATTCCAGTATTTGTATAGCGCTTTTCTCCTGTCAGACTGAAAGCACTTGTGAGGCAGCCACTAAAGCGCACTCAGGCAGTAGCAGTGTTTGGGAGTCTCGCCCTAGAATTCCTTACTGAATAGGAAGAGCTGAGATTTGAACCCTGGTCTATGTCAGAAACTGAGCCCTTAACCATTACACTATCCACCCCACCGTACTCGGTCATTAACATCTGATCTGCATGCTTGCTCAAGGTCTGTTGCTAAAAGTTTGGAGGCGGGGGATCAGCAGGACAGCCAGGCAATGTGCATTATTTAAAAGGAAATAAGTCAGTCAGCCTCCATTATTCCTCTCTGTTCAGGTGTGCTGTAAACAGTACACCTTTCTATAATCTGCAGCACAGCAAGCCCTAATGATTTCCTCCTCCATCTCCAGCCCAATCACCATTCCTCAGAAGCACGCATAACAGTTTTACAGCACAGCAGGCTTTGCAGTGCAACACGCTTCACCTGAACTCTGCATTGCAGCGCAATCAACCCCTGCAGCACACAGAGTGTGTGTGATGGGACAGAACAGAGCGCAGCTACAAGATCACTCCTTACAGATGCCTGATCCATGATGGGAAGGGGGACACACTTATGGGTTACATGTGACTGATACACTTATCTCTGGCTGCCATGCCAGCTCTCAAATCATACAGTATCACGAGACTGATGTGAAGGGCATCTAAGGCCAATGATTTTATCCGACACACAGGCAGGGATGCTGGACACCAGATCTGAGAGCTTCAGAGTCATCACACAGCCAGCATAAGAGGAGCAGCCTTTATTAATGGTGAGATTAGCAGCAATGGCCCGGTCAGAGCACAGATGGTGCAATACTATTAAACACCACGTGCTCTGCAGGCCCGTAATTACACAGCACAGCCCATTAACTAAACAAGGAGAAGATACCACTGCCTGCAGCAGCCATTCACATCGGCTCTTAAGCCCAATCTACACGATACGATTCTTTGTGCGATTCGATTACGATTCTACTTACGATCCGATGAAATCAGACATGTCCGATCGGGATTCTATTCAATTCGATTTGCCATTGCAACAATGGCAAATCGAATTGAATCAAATCCCGATTGGACATGTCGGATTTAATCGGATCGTAAATAGAATCGCACAAAGAATCGTATCGTGTAGATGGGGCTTTAAAGAACCTTTGGAGTGAGAGACATGCAGGCTGACATCTCCATTCCTTTATAAACAAGGCCAGTAGCCTACCTGTCATGTTGAGCTTTTGGCTTTAGCTGTTTTTCAGTCAAACCTGCAACAAGCATGCCGTCAGTGGAGTCAGACCAGAGTCCAAGCATCTGCTCTGAATGCTATTCTGGGCCACCATCTTAAAAGAAGGCTGAGACTCCATATTGACTGAAAGAATTAAAATAAACAATCCAATTTTTTTTTTTAATTTTCCTGGCCTATCCTGTTGCTTTTAGTGTTTACTGTCAGATTTAGGAGAAATGCGATATGAAGAATGGAAATAATATGTCTGCTGGTTTCCATCTTCACGGTTTCCCACAATCCTGTTGGCACTGCACAGTTCGGCAAAGTTTAACAAAGAGACCAGGTAAACCAAAAATCCTATATAATAATAATAATAGTGTGTGTGTGTGTGTTGGTGTGTGTGTTGGTGTGTGTGTGTGTGTGTTTGTTGGTGTGTGTGTGTGTTTGTTGGTGTGTGTGTTGGTGTGTTGGTGTGTGTTGGTGTGTTGGTGTGTGTTGGTGTGTGTGTGTGTGTTGGTGTGTGTGTGTGTTGGTGTGTGTGTGTGTTGGTGTGTGTGTGTGTTGGTGTGTGTGTGTGTTGGTGTGTGTGTGTGTTGGTGTGTGTGTGTGTGTTGGTGTGTGTGTGTGTTGGTGTGTGTGTGTGTTGGTGTGTGTGTGTGTGTTGGTGTGTGTGTGTGTTGGTGTGTGTGTGTGTTGGTGTGTGTGTGTGTTGGTGTGTGTGTGTTGGTGTGTTGGTGTGTGTGTGTGTGTGTGTGTTGGTGTGTGTATAGGTGTGTGTGTGTGTAGGTGTATGTTGGTGTGTGTGTTGGTGTGTGTGTCGGTGTGTGTAGGTGTAGGTGTGTAGGTGTGTGTGTAGGTGTAGGTGTGTGTGTGTAGGTGTGTGTGTAGGTGTAGGTGTGTGTGTAGGTGTAGGTGTGTAGGTGTGTGTGTGTGTGTGTAATCTGTTCAGAGCATATTCATCAAATCAGCCCAGAAAAGATTCCCCCATAATTGATCGAATTTGGAGTGATTGTATCCAATAATCTCAAGTATCGATTGGACAGGATGGAATATTTGGGTCAATTACAGGTAGGACAGGAGCGGTAGTGGATCGACTGCCCATAGAGCTGCACTGCACCAGACAGAGCCAAGATGCAGTTCCGTCTACTGTAAATCGATGTGGTGTGTGGTAGGAATGAAGTCCTCTCTCAGTCTATTCCAAACAAAGAGGAATCGCTCATTTTGCTACATGGAGTGGCAATCTGTACGTATATGGCCAGCTTTAGTGCGACACTTGGGCTGATCATTAGCAGACAGTCCCTGGTTTACCTTTCAAGAAACAAGACGGTATCTACAGAACACAAGCAGGGAAAGTTCTGTAGGAAAGTGTGCAGGAATGACAGGAAAGTGGACCTGAACTCTTGCACAGGAAACCAGAGAGAAATGCAGAGTGGGTTTTTTTGTTTTTTTTTTATGAGACAAACCTCTCTAATTTCCCCTCATCTTCAAGCAATCACAAGTGCAATTCGATCTCTCAGATGTGCCAGCACATAAATTCAGCAGTCCTTGGCAGACGCAGTTAATATGTAACCACAGCAACCTTTCTAAAGCTGTCTCTAGCATATATCGAAACATAATCCTGATCACTGAACCGCACAGAACGGTCTATAAACGCCCCTGGCTCAAACTTATACCAAATCTTGACGATGAGGATTGGGAGGACGTCTGGATCAGACCCTTTGAATATTTAATCTCTACTAGAGACAGACTAATACAGTTTAAGATCCTTCACCAGGCATACCGAACCCCGTCAAAAATACTCAAATTCGATCATACGAGCCCCGGCCTCTGCTGGCGATGTGGCGCTGCCTCGGCTGACTTTGCTCATATATTTTGGGAATGCCCTGAGATTGCTGAGCAATGGAAAAATATTTGCCAAATTGTAGGATCGATCACTAAGATGCACATTGCACCTGAGCCCATGCACTGCCTATTGGGAAACGTTCAAGCCCTTGCCCCTACCAGAGCCCAGAGGAGCCTAATAGGTCTATTACTATTTTACTACAGAAAAGAGATAGTGCTAAATTGGAAGCAACCCCTATCGCCCTCAATACAAAGCTGGAAAAAACTGATAAATAGCTCCGTGCACCTGTATAAAGCTGCCTACATTGCAAGGGGGTGTGCCCCCAAGTTCAAGAAAGTGTGGGGGCCCTGGACGTCAAGCAAAGACACTGTGTAATAATTATTGATCTGCCCCAATATGTCCATAGCGTAACCTCGGATACATCCTCTAGGGTCCACAATAGTGGGGTAAAACTGTATGCAATAAGGAGCCGTAGCTGGCTCCATAAAGCGGTATGTCCTAATCTATAAGTTGGATCTAGCAAAGATTAATATTATGCACATTACATGCTGTATATGTCTGCTGAAATCACTGCAATTACTAGCATTCTTGTGGCTAACAATATCGTTTGTTCTCCTCACCTGCGAGTGTTGGAGTTTGGGGTGTTTTGCTACTTGTTGTTTTATGTTAGTATGTCTTGTATTGACAAAAACTTTTTCTCAATAAAAAGAATTTATAAAAAAAAAAAAAAAATGTAACCACAGCAGTTTAACCCTTTGTCTGCTTCCATGAAAGCAAGAAGTAGATGCACTGCAGAAGTTCTGTAAGCTGTAGCAAATACTGTTTTTGTTTAACGGTTATTATGCTGTTGCCTTCCTTTTAGAGCAGAGAGGAAGTTCTACGTTCAGGTCCGCTTGAAGGACCAACCCCCACCTCCTTTACCCTCCAGTATATGGCTAATACAAAATAACAATAATAACCTCCAATCAGGGCAGATGCAGACAGCCATACAGCGCGAGATCTGTCAGATGAATGGACATTATACTATTTGTTTTACAGAAGCAGCACACAGGTATATGGGGTTCTCACAGCAGCTGTTCCCCCGTAGATAACTCCCCCTATTGAGTGAGGTGAATTCTTATCTGGGTCAGTGTTATCTCTCTGTGTCAGGGAAACAGAGGTACCAGGAGAACAAGAGGTGGTTGTGTTATCACCAGACATGGTCCAGCCATCCGTGGACAATAAAATGGCTGAAGAAAGCGAGAGACGTCACATGACTTCTATCATGTATTAATCTGCGGACAGGCAGCATAGAATGATTAGCTCATCTTGACAATGTCAGCCAGCATCGGGTGAGGCAGAATGCATAAACAGGTACCTTTACCCAGAGTCCTCTCAGTAACTTTATTACTGGCCCCATTTACTATAAAGAATCCTCTGTCCACACAGAGCATGAGCAGCAGCTGCAGGGAGTGCGGGGGCAAGAGTGCTACAGGAGGACATCTCTACAGAGCGAACATGTTTATCAATTCATTCAGTGAGGGCCGGTTTCCACCTGTGCGGTGCAAATACAGATGACTGTCTGTTAAACGAGGTGTGTATGAGATCTGCAGATATAGACTATGAATGCATTTAGCAGGAACAGATCTTCTGAATGTGTACAGCATCTTTGTGTACAGCATCTTTGTGTGCAGCATCTTGCAAAGATTTTATCTGATGGGGAGTGCAGCTCCATAGAATAGACTGTGTAGAGTATGGCTCTCATACTACATGGAAGGGGGTAAAATTGGTCTGTGATATTTCATTTTCCAACTTATCTGATGTGTGTACCCACCTTAAGAGTTGGACTTCGGCTGCAGGGATAGGGACTCTATCAGTTAGGGCTGGTTCACATTGGGGCAATTCTTGAGCACTTTGCTGATCGCCAGCGAGATTTAAGTTAAAATCGCGATCACGAGCCGAACGCGATCACGGGCTGGCGCCGCTCCAAGCACCAAGTGTGAACTAGCCCTATGGGCCCTGTACAGACAAGTCGCTAGCCTAGAGGGTAGTGATGTATCTGTTATGGAGCAGGAACAATGCATGGCAGAGCTGCTTCCATCTCTCGGTCAGAAGTCACCACATATCAAGGCATCTGCTTTAGTGCCTACTCTGGTCCCTCAGCAAGGGTATCTTTACTGTACAGGATCCTCACAATGTCCTTTCAGTACAATCATTGCTTCTCAGCCTCCGTAACAGATGAGAACAGACATCTCTAACCATTTAATCCCGGCATCTGGCGCTCCCAGCATGATCGCACATGACAGATCATTCTGCCAGGAATCGGCTTCTCCATACATGAACCGGAATAAAGAGACAGATCTGATTCTCCAGCCATTTATTCCATCTGCGCTCAGCAGATTATCTATGTAGCTTTAGATTTTTCTATAACTTATACTGTTAAAAAATACAATGGTTTGCATATACTCATTCTATAGAAAACTCAAAAATGTCTACATACACTTATTCCATAAAAATAAATTATGTATGGTTATGGTAGGACATTAGACTAACTATGGTAGGATTATATTGTGAGCTCCTCTGTGGACTGTCAGTGACATGACTATGTACTGTGTAATGTGCTGCAGGAGATGTCAGTGCTATATTTATACATAATATGGGGGGACAATAGACTAGGACTATGGTAGGATTAGATTGTGAACTCCTCAGAGAGACAGTGACAAGACTATGAGCTCTAAACTGGTGCAGTTGATGACAGCACCCTATACAGTAGAGTCTCAGTTAGCCAGAATGCAGGCATCCAGCAGTCTCAACTAACCAGCATGCCTGGCGGGGGAGAATAGCGGCATTCCAATAACCATTTGCAGAGTAGTGGGCAAAGATACGGAGTTATGAATTTGTCCGAGCGCCGGTTCTCTCCTACAGCTCCCAGCGGCATCCTCGTACAGCTCCCCAACGTGTCACCATACCTGTATTGGGTCAGGTGACCGGTCGGAGACTTGCACGGGGAATGCCACAAAGCTGCTGGGAACCACAGGAGTGAAGAAGTCCAGGACCCAGGTGATTTGTAAGTCATCTGCACTGCACACCCACTCTGCCTGGGGGGGAGGGGAGAAGGGGGGGGGGGGGGTGTTGGAGGAGGTTAGCATTTTATTTGAACTTCTCAAGCAATCAGCAAGAATACATATCCAGCATCAAGCAATCCCCACCTGTGCCGGATAAATGAGCCGCTACTGTAAATGCAAAAATAAATGACTTAATCCCAAGCCAGGGCACTGTCTGCAGAGTTTCTATGTTCTCAGTGTGTCTGCATGGGTTTCCTCTGGGTACTGCAGTTTCCTTCCACATCTCTCAGGTAAGTTAATTGGCTTCCCCCAAGGCCTCTTTTAGGCAGCTGAAACGGATGTGAATTCATCGCCTGTCTGCTGCTCTTCTGCACCGGGCAGCACTTGTTAGCGCTCCGTACCGGCACTGGAACGTCAGACCCCCAGAGTCACATCTGAGCGCAGCCGTAGCCATGCTCAGACGCGACATGTCACAGTGCTCTGCTGTCAGGTAATGCCACAGTGTTTCAGTTCAATTTAAATGCAATTCGCCTGCATTTAAATTGCACCAGACATGCACTGGCAGGCCGCAGGCGTGATGCCGAACTGCTTGGCAAGCATGCACTTCAGCCTTCCATCTGAAAGAGGCCTTAAACTGGCCCTAAACTATGGAAAAAGGAAAAGAAGCTGCTCCACCTCACAACATATTGCTGTGCTGTGTGTAGAAGAAGGCAGGAGACAGGAACACCACTCCTAAAAACCATATGCAGCAAAGTTGTTCGTACTCCATCGTATAAAAAATATCCATATCTTTATTAGATCACCATTAAAAAGGTGCAGCAGTGGTACATGGTAGCACAAGGGCTGATGCATATTCCGACCCTCCTAGGTTCTAAGTCGTAGCTTAGCAGGAGGGCCAGAAACTCGTCAGTCAGCTCTTGTGCTGCCATGTACCACTGTTGTACCTTTTAATGGTGATCAAATAAAGACGTCAATTTGTAAAGGAGATACAGTGTTGTGACTGGCACCCAATGGTTGTAAGGACTGGAGGCAGCAGCTGGATCCTGGTTATGAAAGCACCGTGCTCACCATCTTGTGACAAACCAATATCTTATTCAAGTAGAAGAAAAGCAGATCTGGCAACGGTTGCAATAATCCACAATTTCTTTAATCCAGCAGGTACAGTTATATATAACGAGTGAAAGGGATCGGCCTAACAGCCGTTT